>NC_057412.1:2172935-2528467 GCF_019320065.1 Cervus canadensis | reverse complement strand
AAACATTTCTTTTTTTTTTTTTTTTTTTCACCAAACATTTCTTAATGCAGGAGATTACATGTTACAAGTTTGTGCATTCCAAAACAGACCGGAAGAGCCCACAGCCTCTTTGCCTCCCGGGCCCAGAGCCAGCTCCCAAGTGTGTACCCTGTGCAGAGGATCTTCTGCTATCACTGTCTCAGAGTTCCAATAACTTTTGAGTGAGCGCCGCCTCCCCCAACATTTTCATTTGGCACAGGGTCCTGCGAACTCTATTATCCAACCTGGATGTGCCGTAAAGTCCAGGACTAACTGCAAGGCTCAAGCAGAAAACATAAGTCAAGATTTTAGTGTATATCTTTTCTTTTCCATCTCTCTTTCTCTCTTCTCTTTCTCCATCAGAGATTGTTAATCTGGAGGCTCCTGAAGTTGCATACAAACTTTTCTGTGGACAAGGGGACATGCTTGTTCCTGGAGAGTTCCTCTTGTTTTATCAAGTTCTTGACAGTTCTGTGACCCTTCCTCCAAAGTTTAGGAACCACCAATCCACATGAACTTTTATTTTTTCTTTAAACTTATTTTGTATTGGGGTATAGCCGATTAACAACGTTGTGATAGTTTCAGGTGAACTGCGAAGGGACTCAGCCGTACATAGACATGTATCCATTCTTCCCCCAAATCCCCTCCCATCCTGGCTGCCCATTGAGCAGAGTTCCCTGTGTGGTACAGTAGGTCCTTGCTGGTTATCTATTGGTACATGTCAGTCCCAAACTCCCTATCACTTCCCCCATCCCTAGCAACCATAAATTCATTCTCTATGAGCCTGTTTCTGTTTTGTAAATAAGTTCATTTTGCATCATTTCATTTTGGATTCTGTATATAAGGGGTGTCATACAATATTTCTCCCTCTCTGTCTGACTAACTTCACTCAGTACGACAATCTCTAGGTCTATCCATGTTGCTACAAAATGGCATTATTTCATTCTTTTTAATGAACTTGAGCTTTGACCTTTCAGGTCCATTTTAACAACTCAGTATAAATATGTACTTCCGTCTCAATCAGCTCTAAATTTTGGTTGTAGGTGGTAAATAAAGTTTAACTGCATCATGAGTTTGTTCTATAGAGGCTGATCCGTGTGCTTCAACTTCTCATTATCAGGCTTCCCTTTCAATGGGGGAGAGCTAAGCAATGGACAAATTCCCTTTGCTTGAAATGGTTGGAAATGGCACAGCTGGTTGTGATTCTCAGGCAAAAATGCAGGTGCTTACAAGCCAAGAACTTGCTGTGGTTCACCGTCTCGAAGGAGCCATTCTATTGCTATAAGGCAGCTCACCTAAAGGAAAATTCATTTGATACAGTGTGGCTTT
Source organism: Cervus canadensis (assembly GCF_019320065.1). Taxonomy (NCBI): domain Eukaryota; kingdom Metazoa; phylum Chordata; class Mammalia; order Artiodactyla; family Cervidae; genus Cervus; species Cervus canadensis. Next base: position 2,527,120 of record NC_057412.1, on the reverse strand, counting down.
CAGAGTTACTTGCCTTTCATGGAATCCTCCAGATAATAATAAACTCTGAAAAAATAGAATCAAAGCATGTTAAACCTGGATGGGTTCCTAGAGACGGATGAGAACGCCTCTTGCAAAGAGCTTAGCGTATGTTAAAGCATTTTCGGGACAATTTGCCAAAGTTTACTCAGTCTTGTGATTTTGACAGGCTAAATGGACCCTCTGAGATCTACACACAGGCATTCTTGCTTAATTAATGGAGTTCCAGAAGAGCAGGCGGCTGAGTCTCTGCTTTAGTATCTTGCCCAGGACTCTAGGGTTAGCAAAAGGCTTTCACATGCCTAGATTATTGCATTTGATCTCGCTTCTCTTTGGAGTAACATCATCCCCATTGTTCCAGAAGAGAAATCAAAACTCAGAGAGGTTGCATACGGTGCCCAAGTCCATAGATGTGGGAATGGTGCTATTAATGTTTGACTCTTAATCCAGTTCTCCTTCTGCTGTCTCTCCAGTCCTAGGATGGAGAGATACTTTTCTAAACAAGCTCTCTGCAAAGTCAAAGACTTTGAGATTCACAGTTAAGCGGTGAATGACTCCAAAATCTTTAATGGGAGGCACTGGCCCCCTCTTCTTACCTGTATGAACTTAGGCAGGTCACAAAACCCCTCCATGCTGTTTCTTCAGGCTCACTATGGCAATAAAAACACAATCCACCCCAGAGAATCACAGTGAGAATGAAATGAGTTGTTATTTGAAAAAAAAAATTAGCACTAGCTCATAGTAAACACCCTGGTGTTTATGTTATTATTATTATTAACACTATTATAGCTATCCTTACACCTCACCAATATTGAATATTATTTTTCAAACAGCTTCAACAACTTGAAGACAAGAACAATTAGGAGACAAAAAAGAAGAATTTTGGTGTTGTTTTAATTCACACACTTGGATATCTGGAGAGGGTGAACTCTCTTCTTTATTAGCTATTTGTATTTATTTTGTGCATTGCCTCATCATGTCCTTGCACATTTTTAAATTAAAGTTTAGTTGGTTTATAATATCGTGTTAGTTTCAGGTGTACAACAAAGTGATTCAGATATATATATATAGAGAGAGAGAGAGAGTCTTTTTCATTATAGATTATTACAAGATATTAAATATAGTCCCCTTTTGCTATACAGTAGGGCTTTTTGTTTATTTTATGTATGAAACCATGTATCTATTAATCCCATGTTGCTGTTTAGTTGCTAAGTAATGTCTTTGTAACCTCATGGACTGCAGCATGCCAGGCTTCCCTGTCCTTCACCATCTCCCGGAGTTTGGTCAAACTCATGTCCATTGAGTCAGTGATGCTATCCAACCACCTCATGTTAATCTCACGCTCCTAATTCACCTCCCCTTCCCCTTTGATGACCATATGGTTGTTTTCTCTGTCTGTGAGTCTGTTTTGCTTCTGCAAATAAGTTCGTCTGCACTGTCTTTGAGACTCCACGTTCTTAGGCATTTCTGACACGGTATTAAGAAGAGCTTTGGGTTGACACCGCCCACTGAACAGAATCGACGTAGTTAATGTGCCCTGTGCCCCACCCCCACATCCACACAGGAAACACTATGACATCATGAACACAGTCGGTCCTTGAAAGTTAATTTCATTGCTCACTCAGAACAAAGTCTGGGGAGCAGAGATGTTTTCTCTTATAAATCAGAGCAATTTCATGGTCATTGGGGAAAAGGCCAACAGTATGACCCACTCATTTTTAATGGAGACATTAAAAGTAGAGTGACTGTTATTCCTTTAAGATGACTTTTAAATTCACATGGCGGTTCCTTCTTTGTCCAGCCGGTCAACAGCCCACACAAGTCAACCAAGGGGCAGGATTTCCAACTGGAGAAATGAAGGAGAAAGAAACTGCAATTGTTCCACCCAACCTCACCTCTCCGTTTTCACTCATTTTCAACTGAGCAGTTTTCTACACCTCTTGGCAACTCTGATTTTTAACTGACACCTCAGATACCATCTCCTAATGGTGGGGTCTGTTTTGGGAGATGACTACCATCTCCCTGTGATTCTATTTGCAAGATGCCCAGATATAGGGCTTCCTAGGTGGCTCAGTGGTAAAGAATCCACCTCCTGCCAATGCAGGAGACGTAGCAGATTCAAGTTCAACCCCTGGGTTGAGAAGATCCCCTGGAGAAGGAAATGGCAACCCATTCCAGTACTCTTGCCTGAAAAATCCCAGGTCACAGAGTCCAGCATGACTGAACATACACACGCACAGAGATGGGAAGCTCTCTCCCCACCAACTCTGAGCTGTTCTCTGAAGGCGATCCTAGGCAAGCCACCTTGATGGATGTCATAGGGGAGGTTCCAAGCTAGATAGGGGATTAGAAAACTAACGAGCTTCCTGTTCCTGTTGCTGACCATCTGGCCAGATGTTTCTCCCGATGGACTTCATAACAACACAAGCTGCAACAGCATTAACTAGAAGGAAAAGAAGGATGACCAGAATACTATGTACAAACAGCATAGCCCACATTGCATGATTTAAACCCCAGCTGCATTGAAAGAGTCACTTAGTTTTCCAGAGACTAAATATCTGGTAAGAGGACTTTCCTGGCAGTCCAGAGATTAAGACTCCCAGCTTCCATTGCAGGGGGCACAGGTTAGACCCCTGGTCAGGAAACCAACAGCCTGTAAGCCACGTGCTGTACCCAAACATAAATAAACAGATAAATAAATATTCAATCAGACCCCAAACTCCATCTTCTCCTCCCCCAGCCGCCTGTCTCAGTGCCCACATCCCCAGGCTGTACTCCATCCCTCCTCCCACACTGATCTTGGTGGGGAGCTACTTGGTAAATAAGAAGGTTGTGAAAGAAAGAAAATCTAAAATTAATAATGCCTTTTAACCAGAGGGTGAGTGTGGGCTGATTACACTCCTCGTGAAATCACCCTGCTTCAGGCAGACCGGACACAGGCAGGCCCAGTGCGGGAGGAGACGCTAAACAGCAAGGCGACCTGTATGCTTTTTGTTTGAGCGGCTGGATGACTTCCCCTTACATGAAGTTGTTATTCGGATTACTCAGAGAGGCCTGATAAGTGTCAAACACAGAGCAATCACGAGGCTGACTTTAATGTGTCCTGAAAATGCAGTCATGCCTTCATCTTGCGACTTCCCGGGGTTGCAGGAGCATGCCGCATCTCGCTGCGGCTGGCCTGTCCCCGGGTGCTCCGGACTCCCCTTTCTCAGCTGCAAGTTCCGCCCTGATGTGCAGCCATAAAGGACGCTGTTCAAGAAGGAGCTGGAGAAGCCAGCTTCTCGCACCAGCTCCTCCAGTATTGCCGAGGACCACCTGGGGAAGAGGTGGTGCTGGTCTGGGTTCAGAGGCCCCTGGCCGAGGTGGGGGGTGCAGCTGCTGAGGACACGAGGGAGGAGGCCTTCCAGGCTTGGATACTGGTGACTCCCCCCAAGACCCAGTACTCCTCCAGACTGCATTTGCGGAGCTGACCAAGGTCTCCAAGTTTTCACCTGCCAAGCTGAAGGAGACAAGATGACACGCTGTGTTGCCAGGGCCTGGGAAGCAGGCAAAGTTTCCATCATTGCTGCTGGGAGTGTGAATCAGTACAATCTGTGATATAGGCACTTTGGTAATAAAGTCTCTAGCTAGATAAGAAAGTTCATCTGACTTTTGGCAGAGTCATCCCTCTTCCAGATTTTATCCCACGGGTATTGTGTTGTTTAGTTGCTAAGTCATGCCTAACTCTTTTTTTGACCCCACAGACTGTAGTCCACCAGACTCTTCTGTCCTTGGAATTTTCCAGGCAAGAATACTGGAGTTGGTAGCCACTTCCTCCTCTAGGGGTTCTTCCCAACCCAGGGATCGAACCCTTGTCTCCTGCATTGACAGGCAGATTCTTTATCACTGAGCCACCAGGGAAGCCCTGTGGGTATCTTACACATGCCCAAAAAGCATTGTTAGTGGGTTATTCACAGCAGTGTTGTTTGAACTGGAAGGAGGCTGGAAACAACCCAAATGTCTATCACTAAACGACAGGTGGTAAAAATGATGACACCTCCAACAAAAGAAATCAATGCTGCCGTTAGAAACAAGAATCGATCCTGTACTTTCTGAAACAGAACGAGCTCCACGATGATGTGAAGTGAAAAAGAAAGTGCTCAACACTGGATAACACACTACTATTTGCACAAAGCGCACGTTTCTGTGCTTGGTGCGTGTGCATGCACAGAACTGCCCTGGGAGTATCCACAAGAGAGTGGTTAACTGCAGTTCTTTTTAGAGAGGAGAAGAAACCAGTAGATGGGAGATAGGAGAGTGAGTCTCTTTGCATTATATGCCCTTTTCTATCTTTCAAGTGTGAACTGTATTCAAGTATTAATTTTTTAACTGAAAAAAAAATAGCTCTATGACAGTTATGAGTACTTCCAGGAACTCTTCTACTGTGCTTGAGGTTTCACCGGGCTAAAGTCAAGGTGTTAGCCAGGCTAGTTCTCTCTGGGATCTCAAGGGGAGGACCCCGTTCCTTGCTTTCTCCAGCTTTAAGCAGCCACCTGCATTTGTTGACATGAGGCTGTGTCACTCTGACCTCAGCATCCATGGTCACATCTCCTCCCCGACCCTGACCCTCCTGTCTCCCTCTGACCCTCCTGTCTCCCTCTGATAAGGGGCTTTGTATTTGTACTGGGCCCATGTGGATATTCTGGCCTGGAGAATTCCATGCACTGTATAGTCCACGGGGTCACAAAGAGTTGGACATGACTGAGTGACTTTCACTTTCATATGGATAAGCTAGGACAATTAACAGATCCTGGGGATTAGGACATGGATGTATTTGGGGGTCATTATTCAGCCTACCAGAGGGAGCCGAGAAGGAAACACTTCTGTCTGTTTCATTCCTTTTCTCTTGTCCTCCAGGAAGAGGTCATCAGTGGGAGGATCACTGCATGAAAAGCCTCACTCACCTCTGGGCCACCCATGCTCTTGACCCTTCACTCCTCCACTTTTCCTCCCCCACGAGCATAGCAGTTGGGCCCACCTTAAAGGCCTAGAAGCCTCCACCCCGGAACGGGACACGGAGTTCCACCCCGTTCCCTGCCTGTTCACTCAGAGCTCCACAGCTTGGCAGCTGGTGAGGTTTTACCTAGGTCATGCATTGCATTCAATCCATTGACATGTCTGATAACGCCAGATCCATCAGACAGAACCTTAGAGGGTAAGGGAGCTGGATTTAAGCAAAGTCACAAGGGTCCTCGTTAAGAAGATTTCATGCCACGTCTCCCCAATATTTTTTTTTAAATAAAAGGTTGACCAGTGACTCTTGTTTTCTTCTATGAGCTCTCAGGTTTTAAAGGTTTTTGGTGTTCCAAAACAATTTATACTTACTAAACAGTAGCCCATGTATCCTAATCACAGACGAAGGCATAATTTTTATTAAACTTAAAAAAAAAAAATCCTAAAAAGATCCTACCATGTAGCACAGGGGACTCTGCTCAATGTTATGTGGCAGTCTGGATGGGAAGGGAGTTTGGGGGAGAATGGATACATGTGTGTGTATGGCTGAGTCCCTTTGCTGTCCTCCTGAAACTATCAAAACATTGTTAATCAGCTATACACCAATATAAAATAAAAAGCTAAAAAAACAAAGAAATAAATAAATTTTAAATGTTTCTGGGGGAAAAAATCCTGACTAGAAACACATAAACCCCAATCACCATATCTAGGAATAAAAGTCAACAGTCTGAGAATTCTAGATAAGGAAAGAAAGAAAGAAAGTGAAGTCGCTCAGTCGTGTCCACCTCTTTGTGACCCCATGGACAGTAGCCTACCAGGCTCCTCCGTCCATGGAATTTCCCAGGCCAGAGTACTGGAGTGGGTTGCCATTTTTCCCTCCAGGGCATCTTCCCAACCCAGGGATCGAACCCAGGTCTCCTGCATGGCAGGCAGACACTTTACCATCTGAGCCACAGGGAAGCCCCAGATAAGGAAGCTTGGATTCAAAAATACTCTAGAGACGTCGGCAGTATTAGTAACAGTCCAGGGAGCCGAGGGCTGAGCGTCAGGATCCCGGGGTCCAGTCCACGCCCCAGGTGTGTGGAATCGGGAAGTCACTCACCTGCTCGTGGCCTTGGCCTCCTCGTGGGAAAAGCACAGGCCCTTCCCAGAGCCTCTGACTCAACTGGCCTAGAGCAGGATCCAGGTCCCGATCCTTTTTAAAGTTTCCCAGGTGATTCTGATGGGAGGCCAAGGGTTGAGACCACTGGTTGGACAAAATCTAGTCCTGCCAGAGCACAGTGGGCCAGCCTGTGTCTGGTAGCTGAGTCCACGGTGCCGAAGGGGGAGCACCTGGGACCCAGTGGGAGGGAAGGCAGCTGGGGGAGGCAGGGGGGCCGTTGCAGGGGGCAGGAAAGGGGGCCGAGCAGAGCCTGGAGGCTGCAAATGTTGACTCCCAAGGGGCTCGGGCCACCTGGTGAGGCCAAGCGGAAGAGCTCTTGGCCATTCTGACACGGCTCATCACGTCAGCGACAGCCAGAGCCTAATGTGATTTGAAAGCCTCTGAAGGGGACATTGCAAATCAGGGTCACAGGCAGGGCCAGTCAGCAGTCTTGTCTCCAGGCTTGCTCACTGACCCTCCTGCTCTGCCCCACGGGTGCCTGCACTCACCGTCCTGGGCTGAATCATTTTTCCACCAAAACTGACAGAGAGGCGGCATCGTGGGGCAACATTTGGGAAGTCTCACTGACCCTGGCTTTTCCACTAGCTGCCCCTAAACAGGAAAGATGGGTGGCTTTCCTGCAAGGCTGATTTCCCAGAAAATGGGACCCTGATAGGCCAAGAGGCAAGGGGTAGAGGTGTGAGGGGGGTGCAGGGTTGGGCCATGTACTAATAATGTCTGCCAGAGAATAGTTCAGGATTTAAAGGAGGCCAGGGTAAGGCAGGAAGGATATGTCACCCTTGCTCTAGAGGGAAGGCAGAGGCTGGCTGAATTCAGATGTTTTCTTTTTGTTGGGACATAAACTGCTCCCTTCCCCCTTTGCCCTTTGTCCTGGAGAGGATTGAAAAGAGCCTCCTGGGCTATAGCTATCTTTCCTGATGGCTCAGTTGGTAAAGAATCCACCTGCAATGCAGGAGACCCTGGTTCGATTCCTGGGTCAGGAAGATCCCAGGAATAGGATAGGCCCTTCTCCACTCCAGTATTACCCACTCCAGTATTCTTGGGCTTCCCTTGTGTCTCAGCTGGTAAAGAATCTGCCTGCAACATGGGAGACCTGGCTTCGGTCCCTGGGTTGGGAAGATCCCCTGGAGAAGGGAAAGGCTACCCACTCCAGTGTTCTGGCCTGGAGAATCCCATGAACTGTATAGTCCATGGGGTCACAAAAAGTTGGACACGACTGGGCGACCTTCACTTTCCTGGATTATTCTGATCAGCCATTAGTCATCTATTTCTCTGACATGTGATGGTTTTTTTTTCATGATTAGAGTGATCTAGATATCTGAACCAAAAATGGGATGACACAGTTCACGCCGTGTGACGGTAGGTTTTCCTTATTTGACACTTCTGCTCAGTTACTCAGTTGTGTCTGACTCGCAACCTCATGGACTGTAGGCCACCAGGTTTCTCTGTCTGTGGAATTTTCCAGGCAAGAATACTGGAACAGGTTGCCATTTCCTACTCCATGAGATCTTCCAGACCTAGGGATCGAACCCACGTCTCTTGTGTCTCCTGCATAGGCAGGCGGATTTTTTTTTTTACCACTAGCACCACCTGGGAAGACCATTTGAAACTCTAGGTGAATAAAAAGATAGAAAGATAGGATATCAAAGTTCAGACTATAATGAGAAATCTAAAATTCTAAGGAATTTCCAAAACTTTACAGTGCCATCACCATAAAAATCATTGTGTGGCTCCCAGAGTAATGGAAATAAAAGCGAAAATAAACAAATGGGACCTAATTAAACATAAAAGCTTTTGCACAACAAGGAAACTATAAGCAAGGTGAAAAGGCAGCCTTCAGAATGGGAGAAAATAATAGCAAATGAAGCAACTGACAAAGAATTAATCTCAAAAATATATAAGAAGCTCATGCAGCTCAATCCCAGAAAAATAAACAAACCAATTAAAAAATGGGCCAAAGAACTAAATAGACATTTCTCCAAAGATGACATACAGATGACTAACAAACACACATGAAAAGATGCTCAACATCACTCATTATCAGAGAAATGCAAATCAAAACCACAGTGAGATACCATTTCACGCTGATCAGAATGGCTGCCATCAAAAAGTCTACAAACAATAAATGCTGGAGAGGGTGTGGAGAAAAGGGAACCCTCTTACACTGCTGGTGGGAATGCAAATTATTACAGCCACTGTGAGAACACTGTGGAGATTCCTTAAAAAACTGGAAATAAAAAAAAAAAGTAAAACTGGAAATAGAATTGCCATATGCCCAGCAATCCTACTGCTAAGCATACACACTGAGGAAACCAGAATTGAAAGAGACACATGTACCCCGATGTTCATTGCAGCACTGTTTACAATAACTAGGACACGGAAGCAACCTAGATGTCCATCGGCAGACAAATGAGTAAGGAAGTTGTGGTACATGTACACAGTGGAATATTACACAGCTATAAAAAAGAATGCATTTGAGTCAGTTCTAATGAGGTGGATGAAACTGGAGCCTATTATACAGGGTGAAGTAAGCCAGAAAGAGAAACACCAATACAGTATATTAATGCATATATATATATATATGGAATTTAGAAATATGATAACAATGAACCTATATGCAAGACAGCAAAGGAGACCCAGATGTAAAGAACAGACTTTTGGACTCTGTGGGAAAAGGCCAGTGTGGGACGATATGAGAGAATAGCGTTGAGACATGTATATTACCACGTGTAAAACAGGTGACCCACACAAGTCTGATGCATGAAGCAGGGCATGCAAAGCTGGTGCTCTAGGAAAGCCCAGAGGGAAGGTGTGGGGAGGGAGGTGGAGGGGGTTCAGGATGGTGGGACCCACGTACACCCATGGCTGATTCAGGTCAATGAATGGCAAAAACCACCACAATATTGTAAAGTAATTAGCCTGTAATTAAAATAAACAAACTAATTTTAAACAATCGCTGTGTGGGATGTCGGCACACATGATAAATGCATGGGGATTCCTGGTGGCTCGGCCGTGAGCACTTGGCGCTTTCACCGCCCAGGCCTGGGCCTGATCCTTGGTTGGGGAGGTGAGAGTCCACGAGTTTCATAGTGAGCAAAAAAACAAAGAAAACAAAGTGGCCCAGGAAGCTCTGAAACACCACTGCTTCATACACACACTGGCAAGGACTGTCACAGTCGGATGTTTCAGATACACAAAAATTAGTCAACAGCAATCCAGGTACACTTATAAAGAAAAAATGACTGAGTCTTAGGAAGAACAGAAAGCTTTGTAGCATTTTAACTTGCTCTAGTCCCATCCACTCATGAAAACCAATAGCTCACAGTCACAGTGAAAATCAGCAGACTGGCAGCCATTGAAAGGGGCAGAACAGGGTTGGAACGCCTTCAAAGCCCCATTTCCAGACAACCATCATTATATGACCAGTCTGGTGGCTCCGGAAGAACTTGATAGGGACACACGAAAGAGATAAAGTAAGTAATTAAATAGTTAATCCCACTAGGGGATGGTAAGTAAAGAAAAACATATGGGAGACCCCCATAGGTTAATGATCACTCAAAAAAGAAGGTTTATTTAACCATAAAGCCAAGCAAGCTTGCTTAGCAACCAAACCATGGACCAGAAGCATGAGACATGTCCCCAAACAATGAAAACAACGGCATGAGACACACATCCTGCCCACTGAGCTCAGTAAGTCAACAGTTCCTAGGACATGCTCCTCCACATGCACTAAAAACAAAAATATGAGGACATGGGGACATCATACTAAAACCTGAGACGGCTTACCATTTACAGCATAGGGTACTGCCTGTTTGCTCACTTCCATGGGCCATGACAATCCTGGCTTGACCACGTAGGGGGACAAAAACTCCCCCACCTGATGTGGAGGAGGAGCCGATGATGGGAGCCAGACATCTACTCAAGAACAAGGAAGAAGGTGGCCTTTTCCCCCTCCCCACTTTTCCTTTGATTATAAAACCATAGCCCACTAAGTTCTTGGGGCAGAGCACTCTCTCCACCACCCACGTGTTAAGCTTCACAATTCTAATAAATCACCTCTTATCTCTCACTTCCCCTCTAGCTGAATTCTTTCTGCTCTGAGACATAAAGCACTGGAGCTCCTCAGAGCCCCTGGAAGGCCACCTAGTGTTTTCAGACGTACTAACAAGACTCTTCATTTCACATAACTCAGAGCTCTCCAAATGCAAACAGGTTTTGTTTTTTCCTCAAGACATTTATCAAAAATAATCAGAGACAGTTGTTTAACAGCATGGCTGCCAGAGACAGTAGGGGCAAACAATAAGCCAATCAAAAAGCTTAAAAGGAAAGGCAGGGGAATGAGTTACGCAGACAGTGCTTTGCAAAACTCTGACACATTCCTGGCTCTAGAGAGCCACACCGGCATGCCTAGGACTGTGAGCGTGCCCAGAGCTGTGTCACGGTCGGGTAAGACTGGAAAAGTCTCAAACTCTCAGCTCGGACTGACCTTGAGGCTCTCTGCAAGAAGGAAATAAATGCTGAGGGAAAGTTGTAAACTACTTGCCTGACTGTTGAAGATGCACCCTCCAATACACATAGACAGAGCCCCTCACAAACTTAGAGACTTATTGGTTCTGGGCATTTAGGGAACCTCTGTTCAATCATTAGGATGCTGCTAAGGTAAATGAGCAGAGATTTCATGGCCACGCATGACAAGAATATAGACTTTACAGAATTAATTCAGAAAAGTCACCAAACCAACCACAGAAACAAACCTTAGAGGGGAAAGAGTCTGCTTCCCAGCGTTGGCACACCACATTATTTATTATTTAAAAGATCCAGTTTAACCTATGACCTAGCTAGTCAACCCCTAGGTATATATCCAAGTAGGGGGGTGGGAATAAGTTCACTCAGAAACATATATAAAAAGTAATCCTAGGAGCCCACTCACAATAGCCAAAAAAAAAGGGGGAAACAATTCAAATGTACATCAGTAGATAAATAGGTAAAGGAAAGATGGCATATGTTGTTATTCAGTCGTTGAGTCATTGTGTCCGACTTTTTGTGACCCCATGGACTGCAGCAGACCAGGCTCCTCTGTCCTTCACTATCTCCCAAAATTTGCTCAAATTCATTGAGTCAATGATGCTATCCAACCATCTCATCCTCTGTCGTCCCCTTCTATTGCCTTCAATCTTTCCCAGCATCAGGGTCTTTTCCAAAGAGTCAGCTCTTCGCATCAGCTGGCCAGAGTATAAGAGCTTTAGCATCAATCATTCCAGTGAATATCTAGGGTTGATTTCTTTTAGAATTGGCTAGTTTGATCTCCTTGCAGTCCAAGGGACTCTCAAGAGTCTTCTCAGTCAGCCTTCTTTATGGTTCAGGTCTCACATGCGTGCATGACTATTGGAAATATCATAGCTTTGACTATATGGACCTTTGCTGGCAAAGTCTCTGCTTTTAAATACGCTCTCTAGGTTTGTCAGAGTTTTTCTTCCAAGGAGCAAGCGTCTTTTCATTTCACGACTGCAGTCACTGTCCGCAGTGATTTTTTTTTTGAGCTTCCCTGGTGGCTCAGAAAGTAAAGAATCGGCTTGCAATGCAGGAGAACTGGCTTCAAGATTTCCTGGAGAAAGGAATGGCTACCCACTCCAGTATTCTTGCCTGGAGAATTCCATGGACAGAGGAGCTTAGCAGGCTATAGTCCATAGGGTTGCAAAGAGTCAGACATGCCTGAGAGACTAACAAGGCACATGGAGTGGCCAAAAACTTAAAAATCAAAAAAATACTAAAATTTGTTATGGTGATGGTTTCACAACTCTGTGAATGGAGTCAAAACCATTGAATCATATATTTTAAATGGATAAATCCTATGGTACATGAATTATATCTCAACAAAGCTGTTACCAGAACAAACAAAAAAAATGGTGGCCTTAAAATTTGTCTTTCCTTCCTCCTCTCTACAGGGTATTTACTAGAGGTTAGAGGAATCGCCTGGAGAAGGCAATGGCAGCCCACTCCAGTACTCTTACTTGGAAAATCCCATGGATGGAGGAGCCTGGTAGGCTGCAGTCCATGGGGTCACTAAGAGTCGGACACGACTGAGCGACTTCACTTTCACTTTTCACTTTCATGCATTGGAGAAGGAAATGGCAACCCACTCCAGTGTCCTTGCCTGGAGAATCCCAGGGACGGGGGAGCCTGGTGGGCTGCCATCTATGGGGTAGCACAGAGTCGGACAAGACTGAAGCGACTTAGCAGCAGCAGCAGCAAAGGAATCATCAGAAACCTAGAGATCATCATTTTATCTTGTCTAACTTTGACTTACGCAGCAATTTGAAAATAGAATATAGCCACAAAGGGGCAACTGTCTAAATTCCCTTAACATTTACGTCCTATGCAAACAGAGAATAGCTCAGTTTACAAAAGAGCAACAGGTTGTTTTAAACAGGCCAGAATTTAATTGTTTTCCTGGATGAATTCTTTGTTTTCTAAATAAAGGCCTGCCTGAATCAAGGACTCCAAAGAGTTCAGCTCAGTTCAGCGAGCACTTCGGTTCTTTTCTTTGCGAGTGACCTATTTAGAGATGAATCGAATTTCTGAATTTTCCTCTACAGTTGCTTTTAACCCACGGTCTGTGCATGTCAATTATTCTGTAATCTTCAGGGCTGGGTGGGAAAGGGAAACAAAAGAAATAACAAATAAATTGTATCTTGTAAGAAACTCTTGTTTGAGGGTTTGCTATTTTGTTGATGGGGAGAAAAAGTGTTTTCTGCAATGATTTAGGGAATCATTGACCAAAACTGCCGGCCACAGTCAGGCACAACAGTAACCGCTTGCCTGAGTTGTCTCACAACAGGTTTGTTGTTGTTCAGTTGCTAAGTCGTGTCCGACTCTTTGCGACCCCATAAACTGCAGCACGCCAGGCTCCCTGAGTTTGCTCAAACTCATGTCCCTTGCGTCAGTGATGCCATCCAACCATCTCATCCTCTGCTGCCCCCTTCTCCTCTTGCCCTCAATCTTACCCTTCATTAGGCTCTTTTCCAATCTGATGTGAAGAGCTCACTCACAACAGGAGGTCCTGATAAAGAACCAGGTACTGCCGTGGAAAACTAACCAGGACAATTTGAGAAGGGCCAAAAGGAGGAGGGAGGAGATGACCAACCCCCCAGAATCCTTCACATTGGAATCCGTCTCGGCTGAGAGATGTATACACCACCAGGAAGAACCCTGGGCCCCCTCACCCCGCTGCTCTCTGCCCAAGCACCCCTTCCCAATAAAATCTCTTGCTTTGTCAACACATTGTTTCCTTGGACAACTCATTTGTCCAGGTGTTACACAAGAACCCACTCTTGGGACCTGCAAGCGGTCCCCGTTCCTGCAACAGTAGAATCAAAATGACTATGAGGAACAGACGAGGACTTTCAGGCTCACAGCCTTGTTTTTTCTGTTTGTTTTGTTTTTAAATTTTGTTTTGTTTGGCGGTGCCGGGTCTTAGTTGTGGCATGTGGGATCTAGCTCCCTGACCAGGGATCAACCTGAGCCCCCTGCATTGGGAGTGCAGTGTCTTAGCCATTGGGCCACCAGGGAAGTCCCTGACTGTTTTAAGTTAGGGACAGAGAATAAAGTATGTAGCCATCACACGTTTGGTTCTGGCCAGAATCAGAGGTTTCTTATCTGTAGTTGCTTGACCGTAGCCATCAGTTCTGTGCTACTTATTTTACTATTTTTGGGCACACGTAATCATTTTGCTGGGAGTTGTGACCCAGGTCATCTAATCTTGCAGGGAAGGATCCATGCTTTGATCGCGGGTTGTAAGCATAAACTCCAAACTGGAGTGGCTGGGGTTCACAACATCCCCCATGGCCTTGCTCTGCTTCCTTTTTGCCCCTGGCAATAGTCATTTGCTCCTAGGAGGAAGATTTTGGACTCAAACTGGGCCAAAATTTAAAAGAAACACAAAGTTAAAGGTTAGGGTTAACTCTGAGCAGCACTCTTCAAAACTGTCAAAGTAATCAAAAACAACGGGAGTTTGGAAACTCATAGTCTAGAGGCGCCTATGGCGTCATGACTACTAAAAGTATCTGGTGCCTGGTGGGATGATGGGACAGAAAATGACATTGGGTAAAAACTAAGGAAATCTGAATAAACTATGGAGGTTTGTTAGCAGGAAGGTGTCAATATCAGTTCACTAGCTGTGATTATGCATCATAACAGTGCTAACAATAAGAAACTGGGTGTAGGAAATCTTGCTAACATTTTTTCAACTTTTCCGTAAATCTGAAACCATTCTAAAATTAAAAGCTGATTTAAAAGAGTAAGAGAAACAGAGGCATAGAGACTGAAAGTGGTTGAGGTTGAGTGTTACAGCACCACCCTAAGAAATGGTCCATGTGATTCTGCTGTGGGGTTCCTGGGGGAGCCCTAATTCCTGCTCAGCCTCATGCTCTTTCCGAGATTCTGCACTGAGACCACACTCTTCTCTAGCTCCTTCCCCTGTGCTCTATGGCTTCCTTCACTCCCTTTCTCCAGAGTCTACCCTCAATAAACCCAGAGCATGGGAATCCCTGCTTCAGGGAACCCAGTCTAAGATGTGTACACAATCCTTCTCAACACAGACACCGTGCAGCCACTATCAATATATCAGTTGATACATGAGGTGAAATCTAGTCAATATGTCTCCTGGACATAATGCTAACAAATAGGAGAGATTCCATCAGCACAAAAGGAAAGGTCAACACAGAAGCTAGAAGCCTAGATGATCTGCCAAGGGCTTCCCCCAGTGACTCAGCAGTAAAGAATCTCCTGCCAATGCAGGAGATGTCAGTTCAATCCCTGGGCCAGGAAGATCCCCTGGAATAGGAAATGGCAACCCACTCCAGTATTCAAGCCAGGAAAATTCCGTGGACAGAGGGGCCTGGCAGGCTACAGTCCATGTGGTCACAAAGAGACAGGCACGACTGAGTACCTCACCTCTCACTCACTCTCTGCAAAGACAAAGGAGAGTAAGCAGCCTTGTGACTTCACTGTTGAGACACAGGGTTTAGGTATGGTTTGGAGACCTGTCTGTCCTTGTTTCTTCTTCCCCAGCCCACTGTTTAGGGCAAGTGTTTCTGTAGTAAGGACGCCTGCAGGATAAAGTGAAAAAAGGTGAAGTTTTAAAAGTACATCTTTACTCCAAGAAGCTGTCATGTCTAATAGCTGAATGCTTTTCTCACACTCCTTGGCTGGGTGAGCTAGTTAAGGAGTTGGTGCACTGTCTTAAGGGCATCAGGGAACTGGCTGCAGTTGGGCGTCTTTTTTACTAAATATAACCTTGCTTTTCTCCATCCTATTGTTTAATGCCAGCTGAGTTTTACCAGGAGAAAGAAAAAAAAAAAAAAGGAAGAGTTTTGGGTAGGAAATGGGAAAGACTGCTTAACTAAAGCTCAAAATAATAATGACAAAAACTGAATCTATTTATCTCCCAGGTAAAAGTCCAGGCTGGTAGCATGACTCTATCTCTAGGGGGTGACTCCTAATACCTTGTTGATCTATTATCCCTAGAGTATCACTCTTGTCTACTGTTGGTCTAGCACACTGCTACAGTTCAGCTACCTGGAGGTGGGAAAGGATGGTGGAGGCAGGATCTGCCCCTTCCTTTTAAAAGAATGATCTGGATCACATATCACCTTGGTGCACTTTCCATTGATGGAGAGCTAGATCCATAGCCACACCTAACTACCTGGGAGACGGGGAAAGAGAGGGTGTAATGTGAAAGCTGGGGACTTCCCAGATGGCACAGTGGTTAAAGAATCTACCTGTCAATGCAAGAGATGCAAGTTCGATTCCTGGGTGGGGAAGATCCTCTGGAGAAGGAAATGGCAACCCACTCCAGTATTCTTGCCTGGAAACTTCCATGGACAGAGGAGCCTGGTGGGATACAGTCCATGGGATCGCAAAAAGTCAAACATGACTGAGCACGCACGCATGCACTTTGAAAACGTGAAAGCCACGAGTCCAGCTAAAAACTGGACATTCTATCTCTGAGAAAAAAGAGAATGGATACTGGGGGACAGTTGTTAGAGAGAGAAACCAGGAATGTAGGTAATGGCCTGAGAAGGCACTGTCCCCTTTAGGGACACTGAGCTGACTTAAAGGTCTCAAACATTCCCATTTAGTGCCTCTGGTAGATTCTATTACTGTTCACCAAAGTCTGTCTTCCTCTTGCGGAGTCCCACTCCCAACCATCAACTTGCTTTAATTATGAGATGGGGGTAGAAGTGATGTGTCTCACTCTCAGGCCGAAGTTTAAAGGAGCATATGGTTCATGGCCTCTCTCCTCGCTCTGCTGAGATACCAAAGATGTTCTAGACAGAGGCGGCTCCATCGGCCTCTGGGCTGCAGAGGATGTGAGCAGAGCCCCGGCTGACCTGAGATGAGCTTGCAGCATGAGTGAGAAATAAAACTTTGATGTTGCCGCAAGCCACAGAGGTTGCCAGGTTGTTGCTATATATATAACACCTAGCCTGACAGATTCAGCAATCCTGTCCTCCTGCCCGTGGAATCTTTCTTCAAAAAGTACAGCACCACTGCCATAAGCATAGCAGGCTAATGGCTGCCTTTCACTGAACACTTGAGCTAAGCTCCAAGTATTTTATTGTCATTAAACCTCACTTGGGTTTGAGAATCTAACCCCTTTACAGATGGCTCCTAATGCTTTCACCTTATAACTCATCACTGAGTGCACACAGTTTACTGCTCACTGAAACAACTCTATCTGATGAATCCTTTTATAAAACAATAATATTTGGAAAATAAGCCCTGCCCTTAAAGCCCTGCCCTTTTCTAGTTTAGCATTTTGACAAATAACAAAACTGTAAAATTAGATTCCTAATAATTAGAAAAATGATAATGTTAATGGTTTTATTGTTAGTGTACTACCTAACATTAAACAGATAGAATACTTTGCAAGTAGGGGAAGAACCCTAAAAGTAGTTAAAATGATAAAGACATTCTAAACTGACTCAATCAAAAGCAGACAGGCAGGGAGGCCCAGGGGGCTCATTGGCTTTACAATGCTGCTAAGGACCCAGACATGTATGGATGTGAGAGTTGGACTGTGAAGAAAGCTGAGCACCGAAAAATTGATGCTTTTGAACTGTGGTGTTGGAGAAGACTCTTGAGAGTCCCTTGGACTGCAAGGAGATCCAACCAGTACATCCTAAAGGAGATCAGTCCTGGGTGTTCAGTGGAAGGACTGATGCTGAACCTCAAACTCCAATACTTTGGCCACTTCATGCGAAGAGTTGACTCATTGGAAAAGACCCTGATGCTGGAAGGGATTGGGGGCAGGAGGAGAAGGGGGTGACAGAGGATGAGATGGTTGGATGGCATCACTGACTCGATGGACATGAGTTTGAGTAAATTCCGGGAGTTGGTGATGGACAGGGAGGCCTGGCGTGCTGCGATTCATGGGGTCACAAAGAGTTGGACACGACTGAGCGACTGAACTGAACTGAAGGACCCAGATGCTTTCCACTTCCTGCTCTCCCATCCTTAGAATGCCAGTGATGTCTCCCCTCATGGTCACAAGGAGGCTGCCACTGCCCCAAGCACCATATCCACATACGACAGTATCTGTCAAAAAAAGAGAAAGGTACAAACATCTGTTTAGAAAGTAAATAAGCCATAGGGATGTAATATACAACATGGTGACCATAATTAATAATACCATATTTGAAAAGTTGCTAAGAGAGTAGATCTTAAAAGCTCTCCTCACAAGAAAAAAAAAATGCATGGCTGTATGTGGTGATGGATATAAATAGGCTTAATGCAGTGATCATTTTGCAATATGTTCTTACATCAAAACACTAGGTTAGACAGCTGAAACTAATTTTATGTCAATTAGATTTTAATTTTTCAAAATACATTTTAAGAAGGGAAAAAAGCAGTTTCTCCTCACTCATCTCTTTTCCTGAGGCTAGAAAGCCATTTTCTGAAGCCTCCATGGTAGGTCCCCTCCTGTGCCAGCGGGCACTCTGTCATACCTAGCCTCGTGAAAGAGAAAACAGCAAGGTCCTGGCATTTTCAGCTTCCATCGTGGGAACGTGTGCAGCCAAATTAGTCAGGAGGGGGTAGGCTCTGCTGTGGTAACAAACACCCCTAAATCTCAGTGGCTTATCACGCTCTTCTGCCCAAAGTCCAGGGAGGCTGTCAGACGTCGAGGGTACACCGTCTGTAACACAAGTCCGCCTCCGGCCCTGCCGCAGGGGAAGAGGCGGCCGGAGGCCCGCATACCAGCTCCTCTTTGCTTCAACCCGGAAGTAATTTACGTTACTTCCATCTGCCTTATTTTTTAATTAATTATTTGTTTATTTTTGGCTGTGCCATATGTTCCTTGCTTTGCTCATGCCTTCTCTAGTTGCAGCGAGTGGGGGTTACTCTTCGCAGCTCATAGGCTTCTCTTACCGGGGTGCACAGGCTCTGGGGCGGTGGACTCCAGTAGTTTCGGTTCCCGGCCTCCAGCGCGCAGGCTCGGTCGTCGTGGTCCCCAGGCTCCAGCGTGCAGGCTCGGTAGTCACAGTCCTCGGGCTCCAGAGCGCAGGCTCCGTAGTCACAGTCCCCGGGCTCCAGAGCGCAGGCTCCGTAGTCACAGTCCCCGGGCTCCAGAGCGCAGGCCCGGTAGTAGCGGCTCTAGGGCTCCAGAGCGCAGGCTTCGTAGTCACAGTCCCCGGGCTCCAGAGCGCAGGCTCGGTAGTCACAGTCCCCGGGCTCCAGAGCGCAGGCTCGGTAGTCGCGGCTCCCGGGCTCCAGAGCGCAGGCTCAGTAGTCACAGTCCCTGGGCTCCAGAACGCAGGCTCAGTCATCGCGGCTGCCGGGCTCCAGTGCGCAGGCTCAGTCGTCGCGGCTCCCGGGCTCCAGCGCGCAGGCTCAGTCATCGCGGCTCCCGGGCTCCAGTGCGCAGGCTCAGTCGTCACGGCCCCCGGGCTCCAGCACGCAGGCTCGGTCTTCGCGGCCCCGGGCTCCAGGGCGCAGGCTCGGTCGTCGTGGTCCTCGGGCTCCAGACCGCAGGCTCAGTAGTCACATTCCCCGGGCTCTACAGTGCAGGCTCAGTCATCGCGGCTCTCGGGCTCCAGCGCGCAGGCTCAGTAGTCCCGGTCCCCGGGCTCAGTTGCTCTGTGGCATGTGGGATCTTCCCAGATCAGGGATTGAACGCGTGTCTCCTGCATTGGCAGATGGATTCTTATCCACTGTGCCACTACGGATGTCCCTGCTTCCACCTACTTGAATCATGACTCGTTCCACGACCCTGCCTTGCCGTGAGCAAGCTGGAAGGGCTGACTTTTCCCCTCTGACAGACAAAATTCAACTGAGTAAATTTGAAGATCCAATTGGTTTTACTCAAGGATTCATGAGTTGGGCAGAATCTCATGCAGTAACTAGAACGCTCCAAGAGGCTGTATAAAAATGCAAGGTTTTTACAGGTGAGAGAGTCAATTCCTAGGCAGGTTGATAAGAAGGCCAGGGGTCCCCAAGGAGACAGGGGTCTGGAATTCTCAAGGAGGAAGAAAGGGCAAATTTTTTTTCCCCCTCTGCATTCCTTAGGATTATATAACAATAATGTATCCTGCTTGAGGACAGTCTCTGGAAAAAATCTTCTGGCTAATCCCGTTATCTTAAAACTTAAATTATGGGAGTGGGTCCAGCGAGGTCTTTACAACCTCCAGACATTCTTTTGATCCACTATAATAAGTAATTTAAAAGTATATAACTACCTTTCTAACACTGGGGGGGGGGGAGGGGCGGGGAAGCAGGGGCACTCTTTCTGCCCCCTTCTGATGTCTATGTCAGAAGCTTCCTCTATCTCCTTTATACTTTAATAAAACTCTATTACACAAAAGTTCTGAGCAATCAAGCCTCGTCTCTGGCCCCGGACTGAATTCTTCTCCTCGGGAGGCCAAGAATCCTGGTGTCTTTTCTGGTTCAGCAACAACCTTTCACAGGTAGAAGGAGGGTGGGGCAAGGAAGCTATCAACAAAAGGAGGAAAATAACAAGGACTGTTTCAGGTCACCTTCCTTTGGGGGAAGGGCAAGAGTCTATGATGCAGGTTACCTCCGCTCCCTTTGGGGCAGGGGGCAGGGGTGGGTGGAGAGGGCCCAGGAGACAGATTACCTCATTGGTTCTGACCGGATAATTCCAGACTAGCCCATTAGGAATACATTCCTGAGGAAGGTCAAAATCGCAATTAGGGCAGAGATTAAATCTAGGTTGGATCTCAGGGGCTTTAGCACAGTGTTGCCATTTTGGGCTTGTGGTTTCCTCTGTAACATTCCTAATCACCCCTTCCTCTCAATTCTGCCTTTGCCCCTTCTTCACTCAACCCCAATACCGTCCTCACTGCACCCTAGTTTTTCTAGCCCGTGCCACCCCTCCCTTCCTCAGAGACCCAGGGGTTCCAAGTCTCTCTGTAACCAAAAAGGGTAGGGGTTCCCTGGAGAGAGAGAACCAGGCACAGCTTTCTTGACGGAAGGAAGCCATTGACAACCCAAGCCATTTTGCGATCTAAGCCCGATCACAAGGCTCCTCCTTGAACAGGTCTCAGTAACAGTGATCTTAAGGGAACAAAAGAATACAGGAACAAACAATATTATCAGGCAAGAGAAGTAACAATAGCAGAGACTCCCAGTTGTAAAGACTCCAGGTCGGTTTCAGTGGTAAAAATTAGCCTGAAGGCTCAACCCCCAGGTCACCTGGAACCTAAGGGTGAGGATGTTGACCTTCTCTGACCCTCACGACTCCCACCAATTAAAGCTTGGATTCTGTCCACGGTTCATGCTCCTTCATGAATATGCATGTACCCTTAGCTTAAAACTGCCCCAATTTTGCTGCTCAGGGAGATACCATTTTGAGAAAGATCCGCAGTGTTCTCCTTACTTGCTGCAAGTAGTAATAAATACTTCCATCCCCTGATCCTTGACTTGGTTGTATCTTCTGGCTCGTCACCCACCAAGAGGTGAACCCAGATTTTAGGTAACAACTTCTGCATCTTAATGACTGTACCACCTCCAAGGACTTCTCTGAAGTCAAAAGCATTCTTGCCTTTGACAGTTGTTGCTGTCAAGAAGAGGGAGGGGAGAGTTTGGGTGCCATGGGGAGAAAAAGACGGACGTTAGGAGTCCTCCAGATCAAGGCAGTTGGCTTTTTACCAAAATGTCTAAATAATCATTCCAACCTCACACCGTGAGGATTAGTTCCTGGAAAACAACAACAACAACAAAACCTTTCTTAGCTCTGCATAAGCTCAACTAATTCCAGAAGTTTGATCAAACTCATGTCCATATCGGTGATGCTATCTAACCATCTCCTCCTCTGCCTACCTCTTCTCCTGCCATCAAGGTCTCTTCCAATGAAATCACCTCTTCGCATCAGGTGGCCCAAGTATTAGAGCTTCAGCTTCAGCATCAGTCCTTCCAATGAATATTCAGGGTTGATTTCCTTTAGGATGGACTAGTTTGATCTCCTTGCTGTCCAAGGGACTCTTAAGAGTCTTCTCCAGCACATTCTCGTTAGTTATCTATTTTATACATAGTAGTGTATGTATGACATACATTGATTTTTAAATTTCAGTTGTTTAAAAAAAATCATATATATGCACTGGAAAGAAATCTTAGCAAAATATTAATAGTGTTTATACCTGTGCAGTGGGACTATAAGTAATGTTTACTTTCTTCTTAACATAGAAATGCAACTCTTTTAATAAGGATGAAGGAAGGACTTTGTAAAAGAAAAAGCATTTATACAATTCCGAGGGAGCTCTTTTCTAACTCTTGCTTTCAGGATGACCAGAAGTTGATTCCCAGCACAAATATCAAGTATTACAATCATTACAAATTTGTTTTCTTGTGGGGAGATAGGAGCCTGGGACAGGGGGAAGCTTTTATTACCTGAACTTGAAGTTGAAGCCATCTATGAAGTTTTTCCAGACCTGCCCACCTAAAAATATCTTCAGAGCCTAGCTGATGCTGATAAGTTTCGACAGCGACTAAAATTCCAATCATTTTCACCTGGAAATGTTAAGAAGAAAGCTGAAGAGAGGAAAGAATCGCCATCATCACCCTTTCTTGGGCGGGCCCTCTCTGTTACTTGTGGCTCTGACCACGGAAAGGTCCCAGTGAAAGGACCAGGTCTGTGTGTGAGGTTCTCAATGGACTGTGTCCACAGGAAACTTTGATAGCATCCTGGCCACAGGAGCCAAGAGGAGAAAACAGAATGGGGGAAGGGCTCAGCTGCATCCCGCCCTCAGGCTTGGTGTTTGCTCTTTCTTAAATGAACAAAGCTCCCATGCCATCTAAAGTGCTGTAGCTTCAGCTTCACCATCAGGCCTTTCTACATGGAAAAGTGCTACAGGATGGGCTCGTTAAGGACACGCCAAGGGCATTTCCTAAGGAGACGGGCTTAGGTGGTTTAAAAGAAAAAAGCCAGTGTGACTTGACCGCAAGGGGCTCCTGGGTTATTCCCAGTCACATTTCCTGAACCACAGACCTCTGCTGCTTCTTGGTACAGAAGTCCCCTCATATGAGCCCTCAAGCTGAGAACTTCCATCTGGTGCCAGCAAGGAGCCAGAACCAGCGCCATCCCCATCAGGCTTTAGTCGCTCAGCCATGCCCGACTCTTGCAACCCCATGGACTGTAGCCTGCCAAGCTCCTCTGCCCATGGGATTCTCCAGGCAAGAATACAGGAGTAGGTTGCCATTCCCTTCCCCAGGGGATCTTCCCAACCCAGGGATGGAACCCAGGTCTCCTGCATTGCCGTCGGATTCTTCACCATCTGAGCCATTAGGAAAGCCCGTTCAGGCAGGAGTGACGTTGCGGCTCGCCACCGCCCCCCCCCGCCCCCGTCTCCTGTTGCTGACGACCCTTCAGCTCTGCCATCTCCCACCTCCTCTGCTCCTCCAGTCAGTAGCCCTTCTTGTCTGTTCACTCGATGCCAGCCCCTGTATGCCAGCTGTTTACTGTACTACCATGCTTTTCTTGGTACTGTGCTGTGAGATTAAAAACGTTTAGTTTTTGTGTTTTTTATGTATTATTTGTGTGAAAAGTATTATAAACCTATTACAGTATAGGTTATATAGCCCATTGTGTTAGTTTGGTATCTAAGGTAAATTTGTTGGACTTAACAAACAACTCATTGTCCTAGGAGGGTCTGGAGATGAAAAGAACCAACAACAACCAGTTATGTGAGCCTAGGCAAAAGTTGAGAGAGATAGCCAGGCTCAGTTTCTCCATCTGTGAGATGGGAATAATAGCAGCCCACAACATTGATGTCAGGCTTAAATAAGACTCAGGTACACAATAAAAATTGACTCCCTGATCAAATCTACGTACTTATCTTTGTACACATGCTCTATACACATAAACTGCCACACGTATCCATGTCTGAGAGGTTTATTTAAGTCACAGTTTCATTGCTATTTTTGAGCATTGGATGGCTTGGTTTTTGTTTTCTTTTTTAATTACTCAAGAAAATGTGTCTAGAGCTTACTTTTCAGTGAACTATGACAGCAGAGCCCATTTGCACAAATGAATTCCTGGATTCATTTATCTGTGGGTTATTTTCCTAGCAGCCACGACAATCCCCATAACACAGGAAATCTAGTTCATGGTTCACTTCTGGGTGACTTGACAGATGCTGGTTAAATATTTAGATATTTCTCTTTAAAGAAAAAAATGAGGCCACTTAAGTTGCTGAAATGTGGTCCTACGCTTCAAAGTCACATTTAAATGTCAAGGTTGTATTTGGCTTTCAGTGTTTTCAGAAAGGCCGTAGTGATTTTATATTTATATTCTTTTCAAAGTCAGTGGAGAGGGTACTTACCCGTTCATAACTTTCCTATGCAATTTCATAGCTTTGACCGTTCACTGTCAGATTCAAGTAATATCATTTTGTGTGAAGTAGAACTTCAAATTATTCACCAACCAGGGAATGTAAATTGTCGAAACCACTACAGAAAACAGTATGGACAGTCCTCAAAAAACTAAAAATAGAGTTGCCATACTGCATGCGTGCTAAGTCACTTCAGTCATGCCCGACTCTTTCAACCCTATGGACTATAGCCGGTCAGCCTCCCCTGTCCATGGGATTTCTCAGGCAAGAACACTGGAGTGGGTTGTCATGCCCTCCTTCAGGGGATCTTCCAGACCCAGGGATCAAACCCGCTTCTCTTATGCCTCCTGCACTGGCAGGAGGGTTCTTTACCACTAGCGCCCCCTGGGAAGCCCATATGATCCAGTGATTCCACTCCTGGGCATATATCCAGACAAAACTATGATTCAAAAAGATATAGGCACCCTGTGTTCATAGAAACACTATTTATAATAGTCAAGACATGGAAGCTACATAAATGCTCATCAACAGATGAATGGATAAAGATGCTGTGTATATATACAATGGAATACTACTCAGCCATAAAAAAGAATGAAATAATGCCATTTGTAGCATGGACCTAGAGCATCACAAGTGGAGTAAGTCAGGAACAGAAAGACAAATACCACACGCTAGCATGTACACGTGAGGTCTGAAGTGGGACACAAACGAACTTATCGATGGAGACAGACTCTCAGACACAGAGAATAGACCTGCGGTTGCCAAGGGGGAGGGGGTGGGGGAGTTTGGCGTTAACACGGAGAATGGATAAACAGCAAGGTTCTATTGCAGAGCACAGAGAACTATGCTCAATATTCTGCGATAAACCATAACAGAAACTGCGCCACTTTGCTACACAGCAGAAATTAACACCGCACTGGAAGTCAACTATACTTGAATAAAATAAATTAAAGCAAACAAATTCTCCACCAACCAAAGGAAACACAATTAAAATCCAAGCAACCTTCCAATGAAGTATTGCTTTATTTGAAGAGGCACAGTGTCCAGTCTGTGATCAGAGATGCCCACGAAGGTGAGAGGCCAGCGTCCACAGATGTGACACCAAAACGGCAGCGTGAAAAGGGCCACTTGCCGACCCTTCTCCATCAGTGAAGATGCCGCAGTGATGTGTTACAGCCCGTGTATTTCCCTTTCTGAGAAGGAACAGACATAAAATCTTTGAAAGTTTAGAGAGACTCAGAGTCAACTTCCCCAGGCTTGTCACCTATCTGCTGAACCCAACTGTTGGAAGCAAGGAAAACACATCAGAGAAGGGACCAGGGATTCTCAGGCTGGGTTTCTGACACCCTTCTCCCTTGATACACAGAAGAGAACATATGTCAAGCCCCCGCAGCTCGGAGGCATCGCAGGTAACATTTCATTACCAAGAGCACCATTGTGAAAGACTGCCTTATCAGGCGGCTTCATGTCTCACTGAAGGCTTCAAGGCCACTCTGCTCTGCTCATTTCTTGACAATTTCTTACTTTAAAAACAAAAAATGCCTTTACGGCAGCCAGAAACAGCCTGAGACTGACTGGCTTCCCAGTAAAAGCTGTGATCCACTTCAGGAGGAAGGATGGAAAAATTTCCACTGCTTTCACGTCTCAAATCTACCTGAATAGGACATTTTAGAAGGGTAAAGGCAGGGCCAGTTTCCTGATTCACACCTCTTTATGGGATAAAACAGGCTCCAGCGGTAAAGAACCCGCCTGCCATGCAGGAGACCTGGGTTCGATCCCTGGGTCACGAAGATCCCCTGGAGAAGGAAATGACAACCCTCCCAGTGTTCTTGCCTGGAGAACCCCATGGACAGAGGAGCCTGGCGGGCTGCAGGCCAGGGGGTCACAAAGAGTCAGACAGGACTGAACACACACAGGCACCTGATAGAACAACGTTGCCATTTCCTGCCCCCACGGGATTTAATATAACCATTTCACTTTGGGAGTAAAAGTCACAGGACATAAACACATTTCTTCACCTGAATTAGATTATATTTAAAAAAAAAAATGTTCCTCACCACTGCTGCACTGCATAATGTCTGCTCCTCATCTGTGACAGCTATCCTGTGAGCAAAAAGCCTGCCTCAAAATGTGACTTCTTGAATACAGACGGTGTTCAGCTGGTCCATGGTTACTCATTTTATTCAATAAATATTATTGAGCACCCTCTCTGTGACAGGCCCTGGGCTGGGCTTACAGAAAGGAATGTCACCATCCTTGCCCTCAAAAAACTCACAGGGCTGTGGGGCTGTGATAGAAAGAAGGGACAGCGAAGATATACGGTGGGGAGGCCAGTTCCGCCCTGTCTTAGGGCTTCCCAGGTGGCTCAAGTGGTAAAGAATCTGCCTATCGATGCAGGAGACATGAGAGACAAGGATTCGATGTCTGGGTCAGGAAGATCCCCTGGAGGAGGAAACGGCAACCCACTCCAGTATTCGTGCCTGGGAGATCCCATGGACAGAGGAGCCTGGCGGGCTACAGTCTCTCACCGTGACTCCTTGTGACCCCCATGGACTGTAGTCTGCCAGGGTCCTCTGTTGATGGGATTTTCTTAGGAGAATTCTGCCACTATAGGTGTGAGAGGAATCCTAACGAGTGAACTCTCTGTTCATTTGTTCATCCATCTCCCCGGGACAGTGTGGTGTTGGAGGAAGAGAAGAGCAAACCCAGAAACAGATCCACACAAAAGGATAAAGCTGCAGAAATGACTCAAGGGAAGACAAAAGACTTTTTCAACAAATGGTGCTGCCAACTGGACATCCATAGGCAAAAAAAAAAAAAAAGAAACACAAACAAAAAAACAGAACCTTAGCATCAACCTCACACATTCTACTTAAAAAAAAAAATTCAAATAGATCACAAACAAAAATGAAAACCATGAAAGCTCAAACTTTTTAGAAGAAAACAAGGAGAAAATCTTTGCAATCTATGGTTAGGCAAAGCACAGACAGGACATCAAAGAAGATAAGATTGATAAACTTGACTTCATCATAGTTAACAACTTTGGCTCTCTGAAAACACTGGTAAGAGAAGAAAGAGATACGCTATGTATTTGAAAATCACATATCTGACAAAGAGGACTTGTTTCCAGAATATATCAGTTTAGTTCAGTCTCTCAGTCGTGTCCGAATCTTTGCGACCCCACAGGCTGCAGCACGCCAGGCTTCGCAGTCCATCACCAACTCCTGGAGCTTGCTCAAACTCATGTCCATTGAGTCAGTGATGCCGTCCAACCATCTCATCTTCTGTCATTCCCTTCTCCTCCTGCCTTCAATCTTTCCCAGCATCAGGGTCTTGAAAATGAGTCGGTTCTTTGCATCTGGTGGCCAAAGTATTGGAGTTTCTTTCAGCTTCAGCATCAGTCCTTCCAATGAATATTCAGGACTGATTTCCTTTAGGACGGACTGGTTGGATCTCCCTGCAGTCCAAGGGACTCTCAAGAGTCTTCTCCAACGCCACAGTTCAAAAGCATCAATTCATCGGCACACAACCTTTATAGTCCAACTCTCACATCCATACATGACTGCTGGAAAAACCATAGCTTTGACTAGATGGACCTTTGTTGGTAAAGTAATGCCTCTGCTTTTTAATATTCTGTCTAGGTTGGTCATAGCTTTTATTTCAAGGAGCAAGTGTCTTTTAATTTTATGGCTGCAGTCTCCATCTGCAGTGATTTTGGAGCCCAAGAAAATGAAGTCTCTCACTATTTCCATTGTTTCCCCATCTATTTGCCATGAAGTGATGGGACTGGATGCCATGATCTTTGTTTTTTGAATGATGAGTTTTAAGCCAGATTTTTCACTCTCCTCTTTCACTTTCATCAAGAGGCTTTTTAGTTCCTCTTCACTTTCTGCCATAAGGTTGGTGTCATCTGCTTATCTGAGGTTGTTGATATTTCTCCCGGCAATCTTGATTCCAG
The DNA here is from genome assembly GCF_019320065.1 of Cervus canadensis. NCBI lineage: Eukaryota > Metazoa > Chordata > Mammalia > Artiodactyla > Cervidae > Cervus > Cervus canadensis. The sequence continues at coordinate 2,499,144 of NC_057412.1, read as the reverse complement.
CTTACACTTCATCCAGCCTGACGTTCCACTTGATGTACTCTGCCTGTAAGTTAAATAAGCAGGGTGACAATATACAGCCTTGACGTACTCCTTTCCCTATTTGCAACCAGTCTGTTGTTCCATGTCCAATTCTAACTGTTGCTTCCTGACCTGCATACAGATTTCTCAGGAGGCAGGTAAGTTGGTCTGGTATTCCCATCTCTTGAAGAATTTTCCACAGTTTGTTGTGATCCACAGAGTCAAAGGCTTTGGCATAATCAATAAAGCAGAAGTAGATGTTTTTCTGGAATTTTCTTGCTTTTTCGATGATCCAGCGGATGTTGACAATTTGATCTCTGGTTCCTCTGCCTTTTCTAAATCCAACTTGAACATCTGGAAGTTCATGGTTCACATACTGTTGAAGCCTGGCTTGTAGAATTTTGAGCATTATTTTGCTAGCGTGTGAGATGATGGCAATTGTGCAGTAGTAGTTTAAACATTCTTTGTCATTGCCTTTTTTGGGGGATTAAAATGAAAACTGACCTTTTCCAGCCCTGTGGCCACTGCTGAGTTTTCCAGATTTGTTGGCATATTGAGTGCAGCAATTTCATAGCATCATCTTTTAGGATTTGAAATAGCTCAGCTAAAATTCCATCACCTCCACTAGCTTTGTTCACAGTGATGCTTCCTAAGGCCCACTTGACTTTGCATTCCAGGATGTCTGGCTCTAGGTGAGTGATCACACCATCGTGGTTATCTGGGTCATGAAGTTCTTTTTTGTATAGTTCTCCTGGGTATTCTTGCCATCTCTTCTTAACATCCTCTGCTTCTGTTAGGTCCATACCATTTCTGTCCATTATTGTATCCATCTTTGCATGAAATGTTCCCTTGGTATCTCTAATTTTCTTGAAGAGATCTCTAGTCTTTCCCATTCTATTGTTTTCCTCTATTTTTTTTGCATTGATTACTGAGGAAGGCTTTCTTATCTCTCTTTGCTATTCTTTGGAACTCTGCATTCAAATGGGTTTATCTTTCCTTTTCTCCTTTGCATTTAGCTTTGCCTTTAGAATGTATCAAGAAATCCCAAAACTTGGCAGGAAGAAAACAAACAACTCAATTTTTTTTAAAGTAAAAAAGCTTAAACAGAAACACTTTACCAAAAAGTAATATGGGTTAAAAACAAGCACATGAACAGGTGTTCATCCATAGTCCTTAAGCAAATGCATATTAAAATGCCCATGAGGGAAAAATAAAATAAAATAAAATAAAATGCCCATGAGGTACCACGGCACACCTGTTGCATGCCAAATCATTTTAGTCGTGTCTGACTCTTTGCAACCCCATGGACTGTAGCCTGCCAGGCTCTTTTGTCCATGAGATTTTCCAGACAAGAGTACTGGAGTGGGTTGCCATTTCCCATCCAGAGGATCTTCCGGACCCAGGGATCAAGCCCATGTCTCTTTACATCTCCTGGCTTGCAGGTGGATTCTTTATCACTAGTGCCATTTGGGAAGCACACCTTTGTTTTTGTTCAGCCACTCAGTTGTGTCTGACTCTTTGTGACCCCATAGACTGCAGCACGCCAGGCCTCACTGTCCTTCACCATCTCCCAGAACTTGCTCAAATTCATGTCCATTGAGTCGGTTATGCCATCCAACCATCACAAAAGCACACTTATCAGAACAGCTAAAATTAAAAATCTGACAATATCAAGTGCTGGTGAGGATGCCAAGAAACCTAACCTTTTCTTATAAAGGTCAACATAAACTTATCATACGACCATGACCCAACAGTCCCACTCTTAGCTGTTACCCAAAAGAAATATTGACATTTGTCCACTCAAAGATTTATATGCAAATGTTCATCCCAAGTTTTATTAATATCACTCAAAATCTGGAAACAATCCAAAGGCCCATCCTCAGGTGACTGGGTAAACCATCTGCAGGATATCCATACAACGGACCACCACCAGCAACGAAAAGGAGCAGACTCCTGTTTCCTGCAATAACATGGAGGATCTCAAAACCGTCATGTTCAGTGAAAAAAGTCAGACGCTGAAGACTACACACTGTCTGACTCCCTTCACATAAAATTCTACAACAGGGAAAGTCATAACGACAGAAGAAAGAAATGCAGTTGCCAGGGGCCAGAGGTAAAAAGGCGACTGACTGCAAAAGGGCAGATAACGGAGACGTTCTGTACTGTCATTATAATGGTGCTCACATGACTGCGTCCATTTGTCAAAACCCATCAAATCGTACACTAACGTTATTTTCCACTAATGTTATTATATGTAAATTATACCTCAATAAAGCTTATTTTTAAAAAAGAAATCAACAGGAGGTAAAAATGCCTACTTGAAATCAAGAAAATTTGGAAAAGGCACAACAGTGGGAGAATTTGCTCTAGGAAATGTCAGCATATACTATAGTGAAAGTGAAAGTCGCTCAGTCGTGTCCGACTCTTTGTGATTCTATGGACTATACAGTCCATGGAATTCTTCAGGCCAGAATACTGGAGTGGGTAGCCTTTCCCTTCTCCAGGGGATCTTCCCAACCCAGGGATCGAACCCAGGTGTCCCACATTGCAGCCAGATTCTTTACCAGCTGAACTACAGGGGAAGCCCCTACCATAATATAAGGTTATCACAATTTTCAAAGTGTGCCGTGGGCACAGGAACAGACAACAGATCAACTGACATAAAAGTGTCCCAAACCAGATCCACTTACATATTTGGTAAATAATTTAGGCAGCAATTTAAATTAGTGAGGAAAGAATGGACTACTGCATAAGTGGAGCTGAAATCTGGATTTCATTCAGAAAAAGAATCACCTTAGCTCTATAATTCATGCCACTCAAAAGTAAAATCTTAATCGGTTAAATGATCACTGACTTCATTGCCCTGTTAAATGTTTGGGGGATCACTTAGTGCACTATAGTAGGGTCTTCCTGTAAATGAATTCTCCCAAACACCTGAACTAATTGTAGTCACTTTTGCCTTCTAATGGAAGGTGGCGTCTTTCATCACAGTGGGAAAGGAAATATGTAAATTGTTCCCTTCCACCTACACAAAGGAGAAGGAAAGAGCAAACTGCCCACTGGCTCTTCTGAAATGCTGATGGGTAAAAGCCAAAGTAGATTTTAGGAGAGACACAGTGCTCCTGGGATGTCCAGTGGAGGGGGGGCACTTAAAATGAACGAAGGGAGGACTTTCCTGGTGGTCTAGTGATTAAGAATCACTGCCTTCCACTGCAGGGGACACAGGTTCGATCCCTGGTCGGGAAACTACGATCCCACATGCCGCAGGGCAACTAAGCCTATATACCCCAACACAAGGAGTCGCTGCAATGCGAAACCTGGGCTCCACAACCACAGAGTAGGCCCCTGCTCACTGCAACAAGACAAAGCCTTTGGGCAGCAACAAAGATCCAGCACAGGCATAAATAAATAAACTTAAGAAAAAATTTTTTTAATGAACAAATGAAAAATTTGCAGAAGTCCCTTCAAGGGCTTCCAGGTGGTGCTAGTAGTAAAGAACCTACCTGCCAATGCAGGAAATGTAAAAGACGAGGGCTTGATCCCTGGGTCGGGAAGATGCCCTGGAGGAGGGCACAGCAGTCCACTCCAGTATTCTTGCCTGGAGAATCCCATGGATAGAGGAGCCTGGTGCGCTACGGCCCATAGGGTCGCAAAGAATCAGACACGACTGAAAGAACTTAACCCACGTACACACACTTCAAGGTGCACAGCGTCCTACAGCACAAGAGGAGGCTGTGTCTTGGGAAGGAAGAGACCAGAGAGGGATCCCTGGCAGAGGTCTCGCCATAGGACTTGCAAAGGCAAGGAGCACCAGCTGCTGACGTTCAGTCTTCAAGTTCAGCTGATGTTCGGTGTCAAGCTGCCGGGGTCTTGCAGTGTGAATGGCCCCTCTGTCACATCAAACTTCTTACACCGGAATGTCTTGGGTAAGTGTCTTGGGGAAACAGCAGTGAGGAGGAGAAGCTTTTCTTCCTTTCCTGAGTATAAGTGCTTAATAGCTTAGAAGCTCAGTCTTGCCCAACTCTTTGCGACCCCATGAACTGTAGCCTTTTCAGCTCCTCTGTCCATGGAATTCTCCAGGCAAGAACACAGGAGTGGGTTGCCATTCCCTTCTCCAGGGGATCTTCCAGAGCCGGGGATCGAACCCATGTCTTCTGTGATTCCTGCATTGCAGGAGGAGTCTTTACCATCTAAGCCACCAGGGAAGCCCCTCCTTTCCTGAGGCAGCACCTTTGTTAGCATAACACTCAGCCTCTCTCTGGAAAGACCCTCAGTGACTCTTGTGTTACTTGGAAAGAATCAACCGGCAGCATCACTCAGCCCGCGGTGTTTACATCTGGGTCACACACCATGTGGTCTGTTCATTCTTACCACCGGTTTTACAGGCCTGGCTCTAATTCTATGGCTTCTATTAGGAAATAGGACTGTGCCCCAGGGGCTCACCCTCCTCTTTTCTTTTTTTGATCATCAGATACTGCAGGATTCAGGCAAGGAGGAGAGGGTGTGGCTTACTGAGCCCCCAGATCCAACAAGAAGTTTCTGAGTAAAGTAAAACCCCATTCATCGTTCATTCATTCATTCATTCATTCAAGTGAACCGTCAACCAACAGCAGGCTCACCGAGGAAAGCTTCCTTCTCTTGGACTGTCTGACTCTCATTCTGAGTCATTTGCTTTGTCACCAGGGTCCCTGGCAGATCCCTTCTAGAGCCTTCTCTCTCAGTAGCCAGCCTTCGGGATTTCCAGGGCAGAATCTGGAGCTGTGCAGGGGGACCCCAACAGAGTCAGCCAGAGCTGAGTCAGGGAGATGGGGTAACGACCCACAGAAATGAGCAGGCAATGCCTTTCTCTAAGACTGCCCCCAAAACACGGGCTGCTTGGCTCCGAAGGGCAGAAGCTTCCTTGTTTGGGTTTCGTTTGTTTGTTTGGGGAGGGTTGTAGGGTTGTTGTTTTTTTTTTTTTTGTGGGCTTTTGTTTTTGTTTTGCAGAAGGAAAAAGAGATGGCTTGCTTTTGAACCAAAAAAATCAGTCAGGCATGAGGAGGGTAGCTGGCTCCAGCCCAAGCCAAGATGATGGGAGACACCCCACGCTAAGCAAGCACACAGCCTTCTCCACTGACTCGAGCCAACACCGATTACTTACCCCTCACTTTGGCAGTCTGCCCTAAACCAACACACGGCTTGGAATCATGGAATCCTCAGGCCATTGTGCCCACTCACCTCCAGCTACCCCTCCACTTCACACATGAGAAGCAGACTCAAAAGGTAGCATCTCTTACCCACTCGGGGGGCAGCCGCCACCCCACCACCAGACCCCAGCTCCTGAGTCTCCTGGCTGCATCCTCCCCAGGTTTGTTTCATGGCTCCAGGCGCCATCTCCCCCAGAGGAGGACAACTCCGAGCTCCTTGATGACAGAGACCTAGGTCTTTGCAGGGAGAAGGGGAGAGGACACACATTTGAAAATAGACTTCTCTGTTCCCAGCCCTGACCTCAGGCTGCCACTAAAGCAGACAGTTGTGGGCATGTCTCCCAGCCACCTACCCCTCTGCAAGGCTCTTTGCTGGAGGGCATTAAGTAGTCTGGGCTAAACCTGTGTACCACAAAAAGTTCATGCTGGACATTCTAATCTCCAGGACCTCAGAATGCAACTGTGTTTAAATATAGGATCTTTAAAGAGGTAATTAAGGGCTTCCTAAATGGTCCTGTGCTGAAGAATCTGCCTGCCAATGCAGAGGACACGGGTTCCATCCCCGGTCTGGGAGGATCCCACAGTCCATGGAGCAACGAAGCCCGTGAGCCACAACTTCCGAGCTTGCATGCGGCAACTGCTAAATCCCTCGAGCCCTAGGGCCCGCTCACCACAACTAGGGAAACGCCTGTGCGCAGCAACACAGACCCAGGGCAGCCAAGAAGCAAGAGGAGATGAGGACTGAGATCTCCATGGTGAGAACACCCACATCTGCAAGCCAAGGAGAGGGGCCCCAGAAGAAACCACACCATCAAACACTTTGATCTCAGACTCCCAGCTTCCAGGACGGTGAGGAAATCCATTGCTGTGGTTTAAGACCCACCATTCCCGGCCCCTGTCTGTGGGGCTTTGTTACGGCAGCCGTTCCCTACCCTTCCTGTGCTTCGAGACCAGGCCCTGCCCACCTCACCGTTGTTTAGTCGCTCAGTCATGTCTGACTCTTGGCGACCCCGTGGACCGCAGCACGCCAGGCTTCCCTCCTTCACCATCTCCCAGAGTTTGCTCAAATTCATGTCCACTGAGTCAGTGATGCCATCCAACCATCTCATCCTCTGTCGCCCCCTCTCTGGGCAGGAGACGGCTCTTCGCATCAGGCGGCCAAAGTATTGATGCTTCAGCATCAGTCCTTCCAATGAACACCCAGGGCTGATTTCCTTTAGGATGAACTGGTTGGATCTCCTTGCAGTCCAAGGGACTCTCAAGAGTCTTCTCCAACACCACAGTTCAAAGGCATCGATTCTTTACCACTCAGCCTTCTTTCTGGTATATCCTAGGTGCACAATAAAATCTTGTTACATTAAACTGAACAGATGGACCTAGGCCTCATTTGTAGACCAGAATGCGGACAAATACACAGCATGTTCACACCATTGGAGCCCAAGGGAAATAAAACTAGTATCAGAAATTCATTCATCTTTCTGCCCTTCTTCTTCATTCAGACCTAATGGGGTCAAATATCTTAACCTAGGCTCTCAATGGAATTCTCTGGTTCCCTCAGTAACAATGAGACACAGATTTGGCCCCGTGACTCTGTAAGCCCTCTCTAACTCTTCCCATATGTGTGCTGTTTATTTAACCTATGGACCAGGGCAACTACTTCACCAGAAGAATTTCATATTCTCCAGAAATAAAAATCTGAACTCTGAGTCTCTCTCACTCCCTCCTCCTCCCCCCATTTGTCTTCTAGCAAAGGATATAAACCACCCTTTGTTCAAGACAGTGAACTCGCCTCCCACCAGGCTTAGGAAGTTACAGAAGTCAAGAAACTAGGGGAAAAAAAAAAAAAGATGAAGAAAGATCTCAGCTGGCAAACGTTTCTGGGTTGCTTTTTCCCCTTCTTCTTCTTTATAAAAATAAAATTACTTTTCCCCTCTGGCTTTGGAAGGCCCTCAAAATAAATCCAAGATCATTTGCTTAGCTGTGATTAAACTCCCCAGGTTGAGTGAGATTCCACAGTTTGCCGGCAGAGAGAGGGATGGTTTGTTGGGGCCCCGCCATCTTGGATTTCAACATGACTGCCTGAAGTCTGGGTAGGGACCCTGGCTGCTTACCACGGCCTCCCAGAGCATTGCGGGGGCCACTCCTTCTTCTCTGACATTCTGCAGACCTGAGGAGGGAGGCTGAGCATGGGGGTCTTTTTTTTCCTCCCCTTCCATTCAGTACTTTGTATGTACAGAGCCCTGTAGATCTACTATATTGCCTTATCTCCCCAAAAAAGGCGTGGAGGGATGAAGAAAAACTCAGCATAAAGGTAATAAAAGTCCTGAGCAGGCGGTCATTGACGACACTTGGGTTTCTCTCATACGGCAGCCATAACTGACGCCATCTTAGAGATGAAGATGAAGGGGAGAACCCAAGGAGCTTCCATCCTCAGCTGAGGAAAAACACCCCAACTTGTTGGTGAGAGTTTACAATGTTTATGTGGAGTTTTCATCTCAGCCTCTCAACCACCCCATTTCACAAAGGAAAACAGCGAGGCTCAGATGACTGAGTCCTGACAAAAAGGCAGAAACTTCAGACTGGACACTCTTTTCTTGGCATTATCCCCAGTCCATGAGCCAACTAACAGCTCACCAGCCCCCAACATTGAACCTAACTGAGCCTCGATTCACGTCCCAAATATTTTTTCCCCCAAAATGAAAATATCTATACTGGGTTTCCCCCCACCCCCTACCTCTAAAATACACACTAATAAAAAAATATTTTTTTTAACAATACAGATCTTCTATACCAGCCAAGCCTCTGTCTCTTTGCATAACAAATCCCTAAAGACAGCCAGTCATCGTCGTAGAGGCAGGTATGTGTAGTCGGCATGCTGATCATCTCCCGTATTGACCCACTGGATCGGGACCAGGTCACCCTGCTCTGACTGCAGACTCTGGCACCCTCCAGACTGCCGGGACCCTACAAGCCGTCTCTTCTGTCCCCCAGGGGGCTCACAGGCAGTCCGCTGTCTTTCCCCTCCAAAGCTGGCAACCCCAGCTGGGGGTCCAGAGGCGGCCTTGCAGCTTCCAGAAGGAGCTTTGCTGCCCATAGGTTGACTGCACAGGTCTAAAATCTAATTTCTCTCTAACCATCTGCTATTACTCAGCCCTCTCTCCTCTTTCTCAGCCCAGAAAGTCCAATAGAATTGTGAGCCCTAGAATGGCAAAGAAGGGGACTTTCCCTGGGGGTCCAGTTGTGAGAGTCCATCTGCCAGTCCAGGGGACATGGGTTCCATCCCGGTCCAGGAAGATCCCACACGCCTCAGAGCACCTAAGCCCATGCCCCGCAACTCCTGAGCCTGCGCTCTAGAGCCGGGAGCTGCAGCTACTGAAGGGAAAAAAAAAGAAAGGAAGGCAGGCTTTCTAACAGATTTCCTCCAAGGGGTCTCTTAAGAGACAACAAAGTATCCCTGAGTCTTCCTTCTCTCAGTGGGGTGAATAGCCTTGAGGAAAGGACGTTCCTGGATGATTTCTGTGGTTCCTGAAAGTACAGGGTCTACTTGCGGTGTCTGTCTGTGTCTTTCTTGCTATTTCTTCTTTTCTCCCACACTCCCTCTCTTCAAGTTGTCTAACCTCCAATTCTTAGATCACTAACCACTACTTCCCCTTAAGAAAGGATTCCCCTCACGAAAACTGATGGAGCCACTATGGAGAACAGTAACTGGAATAGATACACATACCCCAGTGTTCACTGCAGCGCTATTTACAATAGTCAGGACACAGAAACCCCTAAATGTCCACCAACAGAGAAACGGACAAAGAAGATATGGCACATATATACAATGCAATTTTACTCAGCCATAACAAAGAATGAAACAATGCCATTTGCAGCAACATGGGTAGACCTAGAGATTGTCATACTTAGTGAAGTCAGTCAGACACAGAAAAACCAATATAATATGCTATCACTTAAACGTGGAAACTAAACAAGTGATACAAATGAACTTATTTACAAAACAGAAACACAGACACAGAAAACAAATTTATGGTTACCAAAGGGAAAAGGTGGGAGAGATAAATGAGGAGTTTGGGATTGGCAGATACAAACCAATATATATATAAAATCTATAAACAACAAGGTCCTATTGTGTAGCACAGGGAACTATATCCAATATCTTGTAATAAACTACAATGGGAAAGAATATGAAAAAGAATGCATACATATATACGCAAAATTTAATCACTTTGTTGTCCACTAGAAACTAAGACAGCATTGTAAATTAGCTATGCTTCAAACTTTTAAAAAAAAAATGATTCCCCCTAAGCACTTTATTCTGGGATCTGGAAAGCTCAAAACAGAGACATAACCTTTAACCTCTTAGCCCTCAAATGGAGCTTTCGTGCATCTCTCCATGAACTTAACATTTAAGAAGATAAACCCATAACAGTCTGTCCCTCTGCTTACGATTTATCAGCAACTGAAAAAAATGCAGTCATCAAACAAAAATAGAAACTTGATATTTGAAGGCAACCCCCAAAGTTAGCCATTTACCTCAAACGAATGCCCTCTTCCAGACTCTATTTCCTGCAGGCAGGAGATGGTCTCCACGTGCATTGGGATTAATGACTCCTGGACTCTTAGAAGCATTCCTGCCACTGTTTATAGTCTGTATTAGGACACGCCTTCTTATATTTATCAGGTATGATTAGTCTTTCTTTACAAATAGCAAATAAACTACAGGCCAATTTTACCAACAGGGCTCCCCTTCTTCCACACCATCATCAAATGTTAATAGTTTAAAAGCAGTAGGGAATGTACTGGGATGTTTAATTGGTCAGCACTATTATCATACTTGGGTTTCCCGGGTAAAGAGGGAAAGAACCTGCCCGCCAATGCAGGAGACATAAGAGACACAGCTTCCAACCCTGGGTGGGGAAGATCCCCTGGAGGAGGGCATGGCACCCACTCTGGTATTCTTGCCTGGAGAATCCCATGGACAGAGGAGCCTGGCAGGCTACAGTCCATGGGGTCGCAAAGAATCGGACATGCCTGAGTGACTGAGCATGCATATATCATACTTAAATTAGCTGGGAGAACTTAAAGTAATTGCGACAGATGTATCTACAACAAAGAAAGGCCTGTAAAAAGCCTAGCACTTGTCCGTCCCTGCTCTAGTAAAACGAGTGGGCTCTTGTCAGTCCATTCCAGCCTGTAACAGAAATAGCCTTTGCTTCCCCCCTTACTTAACTCAGTCGGCCTCCTGCCACACCAAGTTCCAGTTTCTGGACCTCTCCAGGGATGGAAAATATGCAAGCTTCCTAACGCACTTATCAGGGAACTCAGACTCGTTGTCTTTATAATTTTGCATTCACTCCTTTCTTTCTAACCCAAGACATCTTCCTATGGGGGTGGGAATAGAAAGTTATTTTCTTTAGGAATCTGAGAATTACCATGCAGGTCTTCTTGCAGGCTGCATCGCTGGCAGGCTGGTGGTGCCAAGGTCTCCTGTGGGTGGGTGGGAGGTCCTCAGCCTCTCCTCTCTGTGTCCTGTGCTGTTTACGCCTCCATCGGTGACCACAGGGACATCTACTGTGTGCTCCCCATCTCCAAGAGGCAGGGGAGAAGGCAAGAGGCATTGTCCTAATACAGACCCTAAATGGCCAAGACACAGTATCTCAGAGAAGACTGTGTGAATGGTGCCCCCCGCCACCAGGGCAGGGCACCCCGTGGACAAGGGTCAGAGAGAAGGAAGGCTCAGCACCCCTTTGTGTCTGATGAACAGCACTGCACTCTTTGCTTTCCCACCTGTGGACGAGTGATGGGTATGTGGGAGGCATGCGGTTTCCAGCTGTAGGCTTGCCCCTTTGGGGTTAACTCAGGCTGCAAATTTCCATTCATGCTCCTGACCTGCCCCCTTTGGGGCCCTTGCCCGGCTGGAGCTGGAATTCCCAGGATTCTTTTTTCAAATATTTTCCCCAGACTTCCCTTCCAACAGCCGTTGTTATCTCTGACAGCAGGCTGGCCTCTGTCTCTTGGGCTGGACAGGATCAGGTCCAAATCACACTCGCCAGCCTCAGAGCAGCCTCCTGACTGATGGGGGCAGGAGGGAGGGTGAGGGGCCAGGGAGGGAATGACCCCCCCCCCCCCCGCCCCCAGGATCACACAGCAAGGGTCCCGCCTCTGCGAGCTGCAAGCTCCCTCTGCCTTCAGTTTGCAGTCATCCGGGAGGCAGCCAAGCTGTCTGATCAGCCTGAGAGTTTCTACTAGCTTCTGCCCAGAAGTGCCCATTCAGGCACCACGTTACCCAAACCTTGTGGTTTGGCTCATAAAAAATCCATTTTTCCTGGAGAATGTCAAAAATTGGAGGAAACAGGGACTTCCCCGGTGGCTCAGGGGTAAAGAATCAACAGCCAATGCAGGAGACACAGGTTCGATCCCTGGTACCGGAAGATCCCACATGCCAGGGGACAACGAAGCCCCATTCGACACAACTACTGAACCTGTGCTCTAGAGCCCAGGAGCCGCAACCACTGAAGCCCTCACGCCCCCGAGCCTGTGCCCTGCAGTGAGAAGCCACCCCAATGAGGCCTGTGCCCTGCAGCTGGAGAAGGCCTGCTTGCAGCAACCAAGATCCAGCACAACCAAAATGCACAATCTGCAAAACTGAGACAGTTCTAGATGACTTAATGTTGCACAGCTTCAGAGACAATTCCAGTTAATTCATGCAGAACTTCAACTTACTTCTTAGTCTTCTACTTCGTAGGCTAACAGTTGTCCAGCTCCAGTGGCATTAAGGTCATGGAGACTTTGGCATTCATCCACTTGAACTTTAATATGAAGTCTTCATAAAACAAACTACCTGTGACTCAGCAAAAAAAAGAAGATGGGATTAATACCTTATACAAAAAGGAAGGACCTAAGATCTCTCTCTTCACGCCTCCCTCATGTGTACTCACCAAGGAAAGGCCACACGAGGACACAGGACAAGATGAACCTGCAAACCAGGAAGCATTCTTACACAGAGCCTGTTGCCAGCTTGATCTCGGACTTCCCGCCCTCCAGAACCATGTGAAATAAATGTCTGCTGTTTATGCCACTGAAAAAAAAATTGCAAAATAGCATTTTGAAAAGAAAAGAATACATCCCCAGACAGTACACTGCTTCACAACTTTGGTTTTTTCACACTGTTACCCTAGCTGAGCCTCACAGTTGTCCCGTTCAAGGGATCAGGTCCATTCATTATCTCTACTTTCTGTGATGCTGCCACGAATAAGAAAACTGAACCATGAGGTGGTTGAGTGACACGTTCAGGACTGTATGCTTGGGTGGGAACCGGAAGCCCCGTCTCCTCTTCCCTTCTTATCGTGTGCTCATTCCACACGTGATGCATGAACAGAACACACAGCTGACAGATCTGCGCCCTCAGACCTGCCACAGGGTCACACACTCCAGCTCCATTCACTGCTTTTGCACAAAGATTTCACTAGGAGATGCGCAATACTACATTGTCTATAACATAAAAGGCCTGGAAACTACCTCCTATCTGATGTCAGGAAAGAAAGTGAAAGTCGCTCAGTCGTGTCCGGCTCTCTGCGAACCCAGCGACTACACAGCCCATGGAATTCTCCAGGCCAGACAACTGGAGTGGGTAGCCTTTCGCTTCTCCAGGGGATCTTCCCAACCCAGGAATTGAACCCAGGTCTCCCACATTGCAGGCGGATTCTTTGCCAGCTGAGACACAAGGGAAGCCCTAATGTCAGGAGTTTGGTTAAATGAACTAATCCAATACATGGGCTATTATACAGTCATTAAAACAATATTGTAAGTATATATTTGTTAACATGAAAAACATAATATTTCCTATGCATTTTTTTGGGCTTCCCAAGTGGCACAGTGATAAAGAGTCTGCTAACCAGTGCAGGAGAAGCAAGAGACGTGGGTTCGATCTCTGAGTCGGGAAGATCCCTTGGAGTAGGAAATGGCAACCCACTGCAGTATTCTTGCCTGGAGAATCCCATGGACGGAGGAGCCTGGCGGTTACAGTCCGAGGCGTCACACAGAGTCAGATGTGACTGAGCAAACACACACAAGCAATTCAGATCCTCCAAAAGTGATCAAAAACCAGTCAATGCTCTTTTCAACTCCATGTTACATTGATCTCACATCAGTATCCTTTCAGCAACCAATTATATGTATAAATGAAATGCAGAGGAGATAGTGTGGAAGGATATACACTAACATAGTGTTTAGAGTTACAGATGGTCTTATTGCCTTCATTTCAGTTGCCTGTATTTTCTAATTTTTCTTCAGCAAAAGTGCATTTCTTGATTACTTTTCAATGATCTGAATCTCTGTTCTGTGCCCCTTCCCCAGAATCATATATTGAAATCTTAACTCCCAGTGTGATGGTATTAGGAGGCAAGGGCTATTACGTCATGAGGGTGGAGCCCATGCAAATGAAATTGTTGTTGTTCAGTCGCCCAGGTGCTTCCGACTCTTTGCAGCCTTGTAGACTGCAGCACGCTAGGCCTCTCTGTCCCTCATCATCTCCCAAAGTTTGTCCAAGTTCATGTCCATTGCATCGGTGATGATATCCAGCCATCTCATCCTCTGACACCCTCTTCTCCTTCTGCCCTCAGTCTTTCTCAGCATCAGGGACTTTTCCAATGAGTCAGTTGTTGGCATCAGGTGACCAAAATACCGGAGTTTCAACTTCAGCATCAGTTCTTCCAATGAGTATTCAGGGTTGATTTCCCTTAAGATTGACTGATCTCTTTGCTATTCAAGGGACTTTCTGGAACCTTCTCCAGCACAACAGTTCGAAGGCATCGATTCTTCTGAGCTCTGCCTTCCTTACTACCCAGCTGTCACAACACTACATGGCCACTGGGAAGACCATAGCCTCGACTATACGGACCTTTGTTGACAGAGTAATAAAAATCAGTGCAGCAAATGCAATTAGTGCCCTTATAAAAGAGACCCCAGAGAGTTCTCTGACTCTCTCTCCGCCACGTGAGGAAACAACAAGAAAACCGCTGTCTGCAACCTGGAAGAGGGTTCTCACCAGAATCCGGAGGGTTGCCCCTCTGATCTTAGACTTCCAACCTCCAGAACTGTGAGAAATAGATTTCTGTTGTTTACAAGCCATGCAGTCTGTGGTATTTTGTTATAGCAGCTCGAAGTAAGACATACTTTTTAAAACTTTTAAGATTAGTTCATCCAGGACTTCCCTGGTAGCTCAGTGATAAAGAATATGCCTGCCAATGTAGGAGACTTGGGTTCGAGTCCTGATCGGGGAAGATTCCACATGTCTCGGAGCAACTAAGCCCATTCACAACTACTGCGCCTGTGCTCCAGAGCCTGGGAGTCACAAGCACTGAAGCCTGCACGCCCAGACCCCCTGAGTACAGGAGGGGACCCCCTGGCTACCAGAGTGGCCCCCGCCACGGGAAGCGTGCCCACCACAGCTAGGGAGCAGCTCCAGCTGCTCGTCACAACTAGGGAAAAGCCCATGCAGCAACAAAGACGCTGTGTAGCCAAAAAAATAAAATAAACATTAAAAAAAAAAGATTATTCCATCAGGAAACCTCACCTGAATAAAGAACAAACATGTGTTTACACCTGAGCTAAATATATTTAGCACTATAAAGGGACTGCAAACTTTTCAGTTTATCTTATCATTAGCTCACAATATATGGCAAGCAGTTTATTTCTTTGAGGATAACAAGAAACATTTTTCATAAGCTGATTGATGTCCACTTTGAGTGAATTTCTTTACAGAAAATAGGATTAATGATAACCACAAACTGTTTTCATGTTTATTGTGTTGGGATTTTCTCCCCCAGAAACCCTCTCAAAGGTAAATCATAATTCCTATAGTCTTTACTGGATTAAGTCACGAATCTGCTGACCGCGGTCACCCAAAGTGGTGCTCCCTTAGCGACAACCAAGACCTCCAAGCCTTTTCTGTTCATTTCTGTTTGATTCCCTGTCACGTCTCTGAGTGGCTGTTCAAACCCTCCCATGTTCCTCTGTTTTTCTCTTCCACTCCCACTCATATAGATCTCATCAGATGAACCAGAATCTTCACCACTTGAGCCTAGCAGTTTTCAAACTGCATTAGCTGAAGGGATCTTTGTTCCAAAGCCTTCTTACCATACAGCACAAAATGCAGGTGATATACACACAGGCTTGCCTGGGAAGGTTTATGTCTGTCATCCTGACCCAACATTTCATTATTGAATCTCCCCCTTCACCCTCTCATGTGCCCTGGCTTGGACAATAAATGTTACAGTCTCATTAACAAGGAGAAAAACTTGAAGGTGGGAGCTTGACTGTGTTCTGGTTGGGGACTGTTCTCTGCCCTTTTTGTTTTCTGCATCTTGGCCCATGCTAATCCTTCCCTCATTTAAGGGCAAAATTTCTTTCTTTTTCCTGTGAGAATTCTGATTCTGTCCCTTCTTTATCAGTGGAAGATCAGTGATTCTCAGAACTGTAGTCCGTGTATATTTTAAATATGCTTTTAATTGCCCATCCACAAGTAGTTCAATTCAAATCCTCATTTCAGAGCTAGAGAAAATAAATGTGAATATGACCTTTCCTAACAGCAATAAGACAAACACCAGGCCGGAACCAAAGTCCCTCGTTCACAGATCGTTTCACCCCATGCTGGTTCTTTTCAGAGCGACGTCAGGACCAGAATCTCCCAGGTTTCCCTTCAGAGTGAAGACACAGACAACAGCGGTTGCCTTGGAAACTCTGCCCAGTGAGCTGGCATCACGGGATTTCACTCGCCTTACTCCGCGTCTGACATGCAACCCTGATTAATTTAAGTTCTGGCTGACTAAAGGCTTTGCCAAGGGAACACAGTGATGGGGGAAAGTGAGCAGGAGGACAAGCCAAAGTGAAATGACATACGGGACATACATTTTTTTTTCACTGAAAGCAGCTGAAGTAGTGATAAAAGAAATCAGTGATAGGTTTTAATAACTAAGATTCTCGATCAAATGTTGGTGACCAGAGATGGGGTTAAGTGTTCACGTGCCCATGTGCTAATTCTATTTAGGATTCTGTGAGCCGATTCAAGAATATCTTCAAGACGCGCCACCTGCCAGCCACGTACGACTGTTAATTAAGCAGCGGCAGCCAGTGCGGGCTGTGCTTGCCTTTAGACTCTTTTGTGGTCCTGGATCTCTAAACGGCAGGATGTCGTCGATATCCATCAGATTATAGATGCTATAATCCTATATCAGCTATTGATCCAATTTTCCATTTCAAGTCAATGCTTAATTAAAACAACACGACTTCTGATTGCTTTTACTAGATTAATTAAAGGAAGAAACTTGTAGATCATTCTTCTGCAATGTAGATCAGGCTTCCCTGGTAGCTCAGTTGGTAAAGAATCCGCCTGCAGTGTGGGAGACCCAGGATCAATCCCTGGGTTGGGAAGATTCCCCTGGAGAAGGAAATGGCAACCCACTCCAGTATTCCTGCCTGCAGAATTCCATGGACAGAGGAGCCTGGTGGGCTGCAGTCCATGGGGTCACAGAGTCAGGCACGACTGAGCGACCAACACTTTCACTGTAGATCATTCTAGTACAGCCTCCTCATTATATGGATGAGGAGAGCAAAGCTGAGAGATGGGAAGCCAAAGATGCAAACTGCCCTGTCAGATAGAGGCACAGCAGGACCCAGACGCCAAGGCTCCAGGCTTCCCAGGCTGGTCCAACCCCACAGCACTATTTCTTGGCCTCAGTTACATTCCACTGAACAAAATAATACACGAGAATTTTTTTTTTTAATTTCTGCTTCAACAAATGAAATTCTGACATAAAATGGGATTGTCTAAATTTAAGATTCTGGAAAATGTTTTAACCTGAATAAAATGCTTTTGTTGCCTCCTGCTATAAAGAAATAACTGTTCTTGTCGTTTAGTTGCTAAGTCAGTCCAGTTCGGTCGCTCAGTCGTGTCCGACTCTTTGCGACCCCATGGACTGCAGCATGCCAGGCCTCCCTGTCCATCACCAACTCCCAGAGTTTACTCAAACTCATGTCCATTGAGTCAGTGATGCGAAGTCGATAAGTCAAGTCCAACTCTTTTCCACCCAACGGACTGTAGCCCACTAGGCTCCTCTGTCCATGGGATTTTCCAGGCAAGAATACTGGAGTGGTTGCCATTTCCTCCTCCAGAGGATCTTCCTGACCCAGGGATTAAATCCGCATTTCCTGCACTGCCAGGGGTAAGCTTTACCGTCTGAGCCGCCAGGGAGTAACAGTGTTCCTTCGTATTTCCCAAGGAATAAACGGCAGTGATCCAGGCAAGGATTCCGGGGAAGCCCTGTGAGTCAGACACTCGAGCCAGGTGATGGGAAACGTGCTTCCTCGGGGGAGGCTGACGCCCCTCTTGGCAAGTTTAAAGGGAGCTGGCAAGCGCAGCCTTAAGGACTGGGGGATGGGACTTGGTAATGAACCTGAGTCATGGAAACCTCAGAAATGACTGCAAGAGAAAACATAATTAACTTCCCCGTATAAAAATGTCAATCTCTTGGGGAAGGCTTGTGGGCGTGCAAGTGTAGACGATTTCAGAATGAATGCTGAGTAACCCAAGCCCTTGGCACTGGGCGGGGGTGGGGGCTGGCAGGGAGAGACCTTGATCTTATTTTAATTAAAGAGCTTGGTTACAAGCGCAGAGGGTAGGAGACTCCAAGTTGAGACGGAGCAGCCTAGGTCTGGGAGGGGGCTTCGGCTGCAGCTCTTCTCGACTCTGTGGTTGTGACCGGCTGGACACGGGGAGGATTTACACGGTGAAATGCGTCCCCTTGTGGTCTGATTAAGAAAAATCCAACTCAAAAGCAGGAGAGGAGTACTACTAACCTTCCCACTTTACGCGTGTTAAAGGAGATGCTGAGAACACGACAGTGGTGTTCGGGGTCATTAATGATGACCCTGGTTGTGATCAAACAGACAAGCACATGAAAGGGGTGTTCACTAACCCTGTCCTCTAAGCAGCACACCTCCAATGTGAACGTGCGTGCAGATCACCAGGGTCTTGTTAAATTCAGAGCAGACCTGGCAGGATCTAGGAGGTAATGCCCACGCTGTGAGTGCCAGGGTCTCAAGGGAAGGCCCCTGCCCTCTGGGTGACCCAGGGAGGTTCCATCAGTCCCTGCCTGCAGGGACCACAGGCAGCCTGGAGAGCAACCCCAGGGGTTACAGTTTCTTCCCCCATCCAAACACTAAGGAACCCAAAGAACCACTTTTTTCTTCAAGCTCAAGAGCCTCTCTCCTCAAGCTCTGAGAGATCCTTTCCTCCCCCACAAAAAGAGTTTCTTAAGAAGGCAAAGCCACTGACACCTTCCTACTATCAAATACCATCTTGTCAAAGGAAGCAGCAACCTCAGGTTGCCATAGGCCTGTGCTCCGTGGATTTCCACATTAAAATAAGAGTTGTGGTTTTCTTTCACGGCTTTCCTGATGGCTGGAAGCAACAAGATGTTTCTGATGCCGTTTATTTCCACACATCCTCTTACATATTTGAGCATGGCTTGTAAGTTTATCTGCTCGGCTTCCCCCCCACACTAACTGCACACGTGTGGCCCGTTTGCACCTTGCTTCAAGTGGTAGAGTTGCAACCACATCCCACTCCCAATTCCAAGAACTCATTGTATTTGGTTAGAAAGAAAAAAATTGATGTGAAGTATTTTTAACTTGATGTAGGAGGAGGAAAATGGAATAGATAAGACAGTAGAATGATCACAGGTGGGTAATTACACATGTAAATGAGTTCAGTTTGGTAATTCTCCCTTGAATTCCTATTTACATTGGTTAACACTGAATTCTAACCCTACCCCACCACTGCATTTTGGGATAGTTTCTTTTTAGTCTGTCAATTCTGAAATATTAAAAGCAATTTAGAATGCTTAGGTATAAATTTGTCTCTAGCTTAGACGTTTTTCATGCTTTTCCATTTATCATCGTAATTATACAAAGTAGACAAGATTAAAATGACAGATTAAAATTCTGTCCTTATTTGACAAGTATTAATTACCTCCAGCATATAAGGTCTCACAACACGTTGGGTCTCTGGCCTGGGGTGGAGGGAACTCTAGTTTTGCAGGAAAGGTTCCTACAAAAATTATTACATGAAATGAGGCAAGAACATCCTGAAATAATTTAGGAATGATGAAGTGGAAGCAGTTAGCTCTGGCTGAGAAATCAGCAAGGGCTTCCTGGAAGAAGGGGCATTTGAGCAGGACCTTGAAAGACAGTAAGAACTGTATATATAGAGAAGGCCTGGGGTGAGACGCAGAGTGTTGACACAAGCTGAGTCCCGGGTAGGAAACGTGGGAACAGAGCTGGGAAGTCATCTGGGGCCAGGTCAGAGGACATGGAGTCTCAGATTAAGAGAGCTGTATTCTGCGTGTGTTTTGGGGAAATGCGGAACAGGAGAAGATTCATTTGACAATGGTGTGTTCATTGCATCGAGGGGTAAGAATTAAAATAGGAAGACCAACTAAGCAATAACTTGGGCAAGGAATAAGGAAGGCTGAACAAGGATAAATGGCAAGGAAGAAAGGGCAGGGAAGGGAAAAGAAGAGGCTTTGGGAAGGAAGACAGGGGACCTGACAATTGGAGGCGGGGCAGAGAATGGCGAGGAGGTCACGGGCCTTTGGGGTTTTGCGGCCAGGACACAAGGAGGACAATGTCAGTGAGAACTCAGGAGGCACAGGCAGGGGACAGGGGTGTGCAGGGGGCCTCGAGAGGAAGCCGTCCGCATCCATTAGAGGGGATGCTCGGCACGCACCTAAAGGACATGAGCAGGGCCATAGGCCTGCAGGTGGTCGGCAATTCACAACGGGGTGGGTCTGTGGAGATGGCTTAGGGCCGTGGGAGTCAGAGACCCAGCGCCGGTCAGTGACAGGCCGGGAAGCATCCAAGAGAGGCGGGAGAGAAACAAGGTCAAGGGCATAAAGAGGGGAGGCGGGAGGAAGGAGAGCCGCCAGGAAGGGCAGCAGAGAGGAGGGTCAGGTGCCACTAAGGATGTGGGCTTGGTTTTTGGTCTCACAAACACACACACCCAAATAAAGATATAATGAAGCCCAATACCCACTCAATGCACATATTCTCTGGCGGCTCAGATGGTAAAGAATCTGCCTGCAATGCGGGAGACCCAGGTTCAGTCCCTCGGTTGGGAAGATCCCCTGGAGGAAGGCACGGCAACCCACTCCAGTCTTCTAGCCCAGAGAATCCCATGGACAGAGGAGCCTGGCGGGCTACAGTCCATGGAGACCCAAAGTGTCAGTTGCGACTGAGCGACTCAGACACACACTGATCACCATTCAAAGGTGATCAGTGATCAAGCCATGCCCACGTGCCCTCTTGCTGTATAGTTACTTTACTGAAATATTTGACAGCAAATCCCTCATGGCATCACGCCCCTGCCTCTTTCATCATGCATCGCTGAGAAAAGACGGACAATTGAAAAGAGAACTTTAAAGGGGAGGACAATTTTAAATTATTGGAAGCCTTAGGGGTTTCAGACAGTGACACTTCGTTGGAACTCCTCGGTGGCCTTCAAGAGAGCGGATTCAGTAACGCCCAGGGTGGAAGACCACAGCGGGTGGAGTGGAAACGGTTCCAGGGAGGTCAGGGCCAGGCCGACCGTCACCAAGCAGAGACTAAGCATGCTCACAGGGCAAGACTCGGGAATCCAGAGGGTGAACAAAGGCTGACGATGTGGGGAAACAGCTACGTTGAGGCAGCAGCGTTCATTCATTCCACTGACCTGTTAAATGAGCATTTGCCATGAGTGTGCATTCCTGCAGCACAAGGCGGAAGATGATAAAACTGCTGCCCTCAAGGAGCTAACACTCCGATGGAGAGACAGCCACTAAACACAGAGGAATAAAATACGCTCATTGTGGCAAGTGCAGTAAAGCAGAATCAATGGCACACGGGAGGCAGTTGCAAGGGAGACTCAGAATTACCTGGAGAGGTGACAGCTTCAAACAGGCCAGCCAGCAGCTCTGGGCTGAGGAGGGAAGAGGCTGGGAGATACGGCAGCCAGAGGATCTCAAAGCAGGGATGAAGAAAGGGAAGTGAACTCATGTCAAGGGGGCTCCATCAGCTTTAATTATAGGGAAAAAGAAATCGGGGGTGGGGCGCTCATGACTACTTTTTTTAAGATGTATTTATTTGGCTGCACTGAGCAGCATGTGGGATCAAGCTCCTCGGCCAGGGATCGAACCTGTGTCCCCTGCACTGGACGTGCGGGGTCCTAATCACCGGACCACCAGGCAAGTCCTGAGCAGCTCATGACTCCTCAACATTTCTGGACACCAGTACTTTCAGTACCACAGCTTCCTTTCCCGTTTTTCCTGCTAAGAGGCAAGGAAGCACCACCCCCGCCAAATGCACTCAGTAGAGGAGGCAGCAGTGCACAGAAGGAAAACCCTTGGCTCCATCCTCCAGCCGAGCAGGACTTCAGGCAATTCATTTAACTTCTGCAAATTTCAGTTTCTGCATCTATAAAAGTGGAACAAGGATTTCCACGAGAGGCGGTTCTGTGAGGGTGGAGTGAGACAAGCTAGGTGGAGCTCCGCGCACAGCAAATGATTACACAGTAAGTGATTACTCGGTGCTAAGAACAAAAAGGTTACCCAGCCCTGGCGAGACTGATGTGACCGTCAAAAGCAAGCTATCTGTCCCCTTCAGGGAATACCATTTGATGGCTTCATAAGATGTCTCCTGGAAATTATAGCACACTCTTGCATTTGCTCTGGAAAATGTTATTCAATCAAACACACATCTTGTAGTTGTCCAGTCGCTCAGTCGTGTCTGACTCTTTGCAACCCCATGAACCGTAGCCCACCAGGTTCCTCTGTCCATGGGATTCTCCAGGCAAGAATACTGGAGTGGGTTGCCATGCCCTTCTCCAGGGGACCTTCCTGACCCAGGGATCACACCCTCATCTCCTGCATTGGCAGGTGGGTTCTTTACTGCTGAGCCACCAGGGAAGCCCATTTACTTTTCCACAATTTGTATGATTCTCAAGTCTTCAAAATTACAAGCTTGCAGCTCCTGAGACAGACAGGAAGGTGACAGAGTTAAAAAGAGAACTAAATTATCCTCAAGTCTTCCAAGTCGGCTCCTGGATTCTTGTTTCCCTCCTTTCATTTATTTCTGATTTCCTTTCAGCTTACGTGAGTTATAAGGTTGAAAGGACCCTTGAGAGATTCCTTTGTCCATCTCTCTGCCATAAAATTAAAGGATCTAGAAACCATGGTAGTAATTGTTTAGGAGGAAAAAGTTATAGAGTTAATTTAATTCTGTCAAGCTCGCAGAGGTCAGTAGGAGCTAATTCTGAATGAAATGAGGCCAGTTCTCTTCAAAATCACATTTGGGCCAATAAAACTCGACTCCAGTACATCAGTTCCTCAGATCCCCTCACTTTACTGCCTCCCAGATTATTATAACAAGATTTTAGACAAGTGCAAACACTCCAAAGAGACTATAGTTATGTAGATCAGCCTTGATTGCACTTGGACCATCGTGAACAGAGGCCTGGATAATAAAACATCCTATAGACGCAACTTAGCTCTCACAAAACAAAATTAACCATCGGTATCCAGAACATGTCTGGGCTAAAGAGTAAATGTTGTCCCTCAGTTCAAGTGATTGCAGATGAACTTTCTCTGCTTGTTCACAGGCAAGCAACTGTCCAGTTATTTATCTTAATTCAGGAAGAACAAAAAAAGATGTGTGTAACAGTCACTATTTATATGTAATCTTAAGTCGCTTAAGGTATTTTGTATTCAGGTATTTCGCTTTTTTCCTCAGAAGAGGTGAAGACCTTGACAGTCCAATCACCAAAAGACCAAGTCCTGAGATCTTTTCATCTAACAATTTGATATTTATTAGGCGAAAAGATCTCAGGACTTGGTCTTTTGAGTGCTGAAGACAGAGTCAATTTCTCTTCTCAAACTTTAAGTCAAACAGTAGAGAGGTTCAAAATATATAGTAATATTCCGGGAAAGCAGCTCTCTGGAAGTAACCCTGCCTTTTAGCAATTGCAGATTTCTCTGGTATAAATACTCCTACATACATGCTAAGTCACTTCAGTATTGTCTGAGTCTTTGTGACCCCGTGGATTGTGGCCTGCCAGGCGCCTCTCTCCGTGGGCTTCTCCAGGCAAGAATACTGAATGAAGTGGGTGGCCATGTCCTTCTCCAGGGGATCTTCCCCACCCAGGGACTGAACCCACATCTCTAACATCTCTTCCACTGGCAGGAGGGTTCTTTACAACTAGCATTACCTGGATGCATGGAATCAAAACCAGTCAGGAGCCTGAATTTATCTGGGTTTGCTGTCTACACCATCAATGCCCTGCTTTCCCCTGGCAGTGTAGACCTGAGTCAAGAAGACTACAAAGTCAGGAGCTTGGAAGGAAAGTCCCCATGACAGTGTGTGTTTTGATTTCATCGCTAAATCTTAGGGATCTTGTCACATTTGGTCCTGCTCATTCCCAATACTTGGAATGTTCCTCTTGCTTGTGTCTGTGCTCCTAATCCTGGCCAATTTGACGTCACCAAGGATTGAACAGCCAGTTCACAAATTCCTGAAATTCTAACCATTGGCTGTCTGCTCCTGTGCACCCTGCAGTTAAGACAAAGAGGCGGCTGATTGAAGACTTCTCTCATGCCTTCTCTCCTATCTGACAAGTAAACTAAGTTGTTAAGCCACTAAAAAGTATGAATCTCATACCAAAGGATCACATTTAAACAAGCTTTAAAATAGACGTTTCATCCTAGGTAGTCATTAAAAATCAGGTTACAAAAGAACGTTTAATGATGCAGAAATGTTTATGAAATATTTTTAGTAAAAACAGTATGTCTAGAACAATTCTAAATTTGTATATAAAATGACAACAGGAACATAACTCCAAAAAGTAGTCGTGAGATTGTGTGGGGGTTTTAGTTTGTTCTTTGTGCTATGTTTTAACTTTTCAAACTTTCTACAGGGTTCATGTATTTGTAATTAGAGAATGAACTTAATCCAGTGTCACTGTATTTATTATAAACATGGTGTTTCAGATTTTCTTTTCTTTTGAATTAGTTGCTCAGTTATGTCTAACTCTTTCCGATCCCATGGACTGTAGCCTGCCAGGCTCCTCTGTCCGTGGAATTCTCCAGGCAAGAACACTGGAGTGGGTAGACATTCCCTTCTCCAGGGGGATCTTCCCGACCCAGGGATCAAACTCGGATCTCCTGCACTGCAGGCAGATTCTTTGACTCTGAGCCACCAGGACATCCAAACAATCTGACTAGAAGTCAGACTGACAAGAAGACTGAATCAGACCAAATTAAGCAAGGCTACACCTTTGTCATTTATTTTTGTGATGCTTTACTGTTTTCAAAGTACCATCATAAGCACTAATTTATCTGTGATGCAAGAAAAGCAGGTTATCACAGCTCATTCTACAGATAAGAAAACAGAGGCTCAAATGGGTAAAAGATTTGCCCAAGGTCACAAGCCTAATAAAGCAGTTGAAGGGGGGGACTCTGGCCGGGGGTTGACTACCCCTGAGATTCCCTCAAAAGCTCATCACGTTGCTCATCATGGCTCCTCTCAAGTACGTCCTGCTGAACACCTAGACCCAGCTATGCAAGGAGGCACTCTCCTTTTGCCCATTTTTAACGCCCCAAGCCTGACTAGAATCCCCCAGGTAGGACATACTCCATCCAGACATCGATCCTACACAAGCAATACCCATTGAGCCTCGTAAGCTTGGAAACTTGTGAAGGTAACAGGAGAGCTTGCTGAGAACAGCAGAACCCACACTCTGGGATGAAAATCATGTTCAATGTTCTATACATATGCATTTACAACCATCTGTAAATAGGTCCTGATACTAGTTTCCAGAGGTTCTCTCTAAAGAACTGGGGAGCACCCCTTCACGGGGACTGGGTGCAGAAACAAATCCTGGTCAGGTCCTGTCTGAAGCCTCTTTGCTGGGGTCCTGTGCAATCAGGCTGGAAGGTCCGTTTCTTGCTCCAGGATCCTCACTGCTGCTCACGGGCAGTGGTAACCAGAAACAAGAGCACAGTCACAAGGAGCAGGAACCAGTCCTGACTGTCCATTTTAGTATGTGGCTACGTAGGGGAAGTCAACAAACAGCATGCCAATGAGCCATCATGCAAAGCCTAAAAAGTCACTAAGCCTGAAGTCACGAGGCTTCAGGGAAACGGGTGGTTTCCGCAGAGGCTGACCTAGAGTGTGAGGATGGGCCCTCTCCTCCAAAGTGCCACAGGGCAGCCTGCAGAGGACGAAGCTGTCGCACGTGCACCCGTCGAGTAGGCACGTGGGAGTCTCAGAGCTCTCTTCCCCACGGTGATAGTAAGCCCCCGCTTTCAGTGACATCACAGAGGCCAAAGACACAGACTGCGCCTTCCACGAGACACGACTGCTTCCTAGGATTCGCTTTCAGATGCTTCAACAAAGACTGTGTGATGAGGGTGTGTGAGCTCTCCACCCGCATGGTTTAAGCGAGCTTCAGCTGAAGGACCCTCATTGGAAATAAAACTCCAAGCGCGGAGAGTGTACAGGGAAATGCTAATCAAAGGCCCAAACTGCCGCAAAGGCACTTGGGCTGCGTATTTCCTGAACCACAAGAGGCTTGGTTAGCACTGTTGGATATTAGAAATTACCTTGCATTGGTGAAATGAGTCGTTTTCAAGATGTATGGATTGGATAGAAATTGTAGCCCAGGATGAACAGGGTAAAAGGAATTAAGGAGCCAAACTGGAATGGCCCTGAAAGTGACTGGAGAAGTCTGTCACCCATGCGACAAGAAAGTCAGCTGAATCTCTCGGTTAAAGTAACTCTCCCATCTGTTCTAAATGAACTTTCATGAAAGCGCCACCGAAACACCTACAATGACAGACCCTGGGGACCTCATCAAGCTTACTGAGAAGGGTGACTGTTGCCAGAAGGTGTGGGGAAGAGACCTGGACAGCTAACTTCAAATGACTAGAGGCTGCGGACAATCTCTCAAAAAGAACTTAGTAATCGTGAATGATCAGTGATCAAGTCAATTTGACTTAGGACCTTTTGCCATGACAACTTGAGGTATTCTTGGAAATAATTAGGGCGGTTCTGAGCAGAAATTGAGTTAAGTTACTCAAACATGCTGAGTACTAATGTTAGGTGGCCTCATTTATACTCAAAAACAGAGTGGGGACTGGGGAAATTTGGGGTTACCTTTAAGAGTCCTGAGCAGGACCCCTTACACTGCCATGCCCAGTAAATGTGTGGTATTTATGACAGCAGGATTTCTGAGCTCACTTAAACAACTGTTTCATAAAAATCAATTGTAAAGCACTTTGCTTTAATCTTTATTTTCTCCCTTATTATAAAAATAACAAGTGCTTACTAGAAGTCTTACATTATGAAAACTGAAAATTCTCCCAGAATCCCACCCTTGGGAATAATTACTACTCTCTTTGGTAACTATGCTGCCAGATTATGGGGTATATGGTAGTAAATACGGGCTTCCCTGATGGCTCAGCAGGTAAGGAATCCCCCTGCAATGCAGGAGACATCAGTTCGATTCCTGGAGAAGGAAGCGGCAACCCACTCCAGCAATCTTGCCTGTAAAATCCCATGGGCAGAGTAGCCTGGAGGGCCACAGTCCATGGGGCTGCAAAGAGTCTGACACGACTGACCGACTAAGTAAGCACACAGGAGCAAATTAACAGGACCAAATGGAATCCAACCACCAACAGAACACATGCTAATCTACTCGTGCAAGGTTTCAGAGTTTGGACAAATAATTCAACTGACCAGTTTCTCCAGAAAGCTTATTCATTAGTTTTCAAAGAAGATTCAACCACACAGTGGATGGAAAAAACTCTAAGACTTTCTAAGCACTCAAGATTAAACAGTGCTCAAACTATTAAAAGTGAAATATAGTTAAAAAAATAGGAAATAAAAAATAACAAATTCGGTACAGAGAATAAAATTAAAAAATAGTAAGTAAAAAATTACAAATTTGGTACAGAGGAGAAAACCCTTCAAAAAATTATAAGAGTTTGTTATCAAAACAACAACTCTCAAATTCCAGCAATTATCATGGCTTTAAAACTGGAGTTTAGGAAACAATCACCTCTTTACAATCAAACACATCCAGAAAAGTTCTACAGTTCTTCTCATGAGACCAGCTGATCAGTACAAGAGGATACAGTGTACATGAACGTTTCCAATTATTTCAGTTCTCAGTGAAGTAAATTATAACAAGAATTGCTACATATGAAAGAACTCTCCATCAGCAGAGGACTGCAGAATGTGGGCCTTGGAACCAATTCAGCTTTTACAACTGGTAAAGGACAGTTTTGATTCGACCTCCCAAAGCTTTGTTTGCAAGGCTTTCAAAACATCTTCCATCTATCAAATGGAAAAAAGAATAGAAAAAAATACAGATGATTAAAATCATACATGGTTAAATATGATTTAAATGTTGATCATTAATATAATGTCTGCTATGTTATACATTATACATATCTGTGTTTATTTAATGGACTTCTGTTTAAATAAGACATAAGCCTATTAATAATAGCTCTCAACCTCTGATCCATAGCTTTTACATTTATTCACCACTATCTTGCATGTGACAGGATGTTAACATTCAAAAACAAGGCTGTTTTTATCATGAAAATCAAATCAAATGAAATACTGATTTAAAGATATATTTCTACTTTAATAGTTTTAGAATACATACTGCTTTGATTTTTGGCTCGCAGTAAATCAACTTTACTAACAACTGAAATAAAATAAGCACTCTCTCACCATGAATGCTAAGATCAAAAGAGAAGACACAATTAAGAATTATTCGTGGAGCAGCACTTGGTCATTGACTGGAAGTTGTTCATACAAAGACACAAAAAGTGCAGAACAAAATTACCTGCTTTAGAGATTTTTCTATTTCAACTCTACTTTCAAGATTAAAAAGCTCTTTGTCTTCTGACACAATTTGCTTTTCAGATGACCCTAAAACATAACTGAAGTACAGTACAGTACAAAGTTAAAATATGAGAAGGGAGTAAATATAAAGTTTATATTGATAACATTAAAACTCAAAGTATATTGAAGTATATATTAGTACCGAGTAAACACATAAAACAATTACTTTTGTTAATAGCAACCTACATAGGAAGCTAACTGCATGAAATCATGTTTTTCTCCATAACAGCTTTGTTCAAGAGGTCTACATATTTCTCAATACTATAAATATTTCATTATTGGGAATAAAGCTGGCTCTTTAGTAAGCTGCGTGGTACAACAGTAACATTTTGAAGTTTTAAAAGATCAAAATGTATATAGTATGTAATCTGTAGCATCACTTGTTGATTACCAAGATTTCAGCAATTTCAACAGTTATTCTATAACTCATGTTTTGCTCCGCTCTCTGAGGTGATGACATGCTACAATTTGAAAATACAACTGCCCTAGCAATGGAAGAAAACAAGCCCGGCTTTGGCAACCAAATAAATCTAAACAGTAGAGAAGGTGCTGTTATTTCTCCAAAAACAAACAAACAAAAAAACCTTCATTCGTTTGCATTTCTTTAGAAGTCTTTCATCACAAGTAACAACTTCAGTATGTCACTTCTGTTAAATATGAACAGTCTTCTGTTGGAAACCCAAGATTAACTGATTAAATTTCTAAAAGATGTCATCAAAGGAAAAATTAAAGAAGGCAGTTAGTATCTTGTTTAGAAAAGAAAAATGAGATGGGGAAAATTAAATGGCACTGATTAATTTATAATGCTGTAAATAAACATAACGGAGGGCATCCCTTTCTAAAACATACTGGTTCCCTGTCATTTAAATTCTGCCCTATGAGGTAACTTTTCCTTAAATTCAACTGTTGGGGAAAGAACAGCTTCGATACTAGGATCCTCTATGCAGAAATCTTCCACATATTTTCTTTTATACAGATATGGATCGCTTTTAAAGTTCCGTACCAACCATACTGGTTTAAGATTTCATGTAGTTTATAGTTGTACTCTCCCCCACATAATTTTCACGAATCTTGGTAAAATTCCCACGGAGGTTATGAGAGCAGTTGTTTGGGCATACGTCTTCTATTTACATATTAAACCAAAACAGATCTGCTCCCTCTCCAGGTGGGCCTGCATGCTTTACATCAATGAGCAGTACTTGTGACATTATTCTCTGTGTTAAAGGCTGTGAAAAGTTCACAGATTTCACAATTTTGATCCAAACTTGTCTAGTTTCAAAGATGGTGGTAAAACTGTAGCAATCAAAAAATAAATGAAAAATTATATAAAAAAGAATATTATTCTAAATTTTTTTAAAGAGAAAATCTAAGAGATTCAACAGAGTGACAATATACTTCAAGTAATGAAAGTGTAGGCACTTTCTTTTCTTCTTAAATTGTTCTACTTTCTTGATATTTAAGGTTTCCTAGGCATCTCTAAGAAAACCTCTCTAACTGGTGGCTCAGAGCTAAGAACCCACCCACCAAGGCAGGAGATACGGGTTTGATCCCTGGGTCAGGAAGATCCCCTGGAGAAGGGAATGGCAACCCACTCCAGTATTCTTGCCTGGAGAATCCCAAAGACAGAGGAGCCTGGTGGGCTACAGTCTATGGGGTAACAAAGAGTTGGACACAACTGAGCTACTAAACAACAACAATCTCTAAAGTCTTGAGAGTTACATCTTCTCCAGAATAAGCGAAAAGATAGTGGGGTCAATTAATTTTGTTTCCAATTTTAAAAGGTTAATGAACTAAAGGGCCATCAAGATATATATCATCCGACCCTAATTCACCTTGTCTCCAAACACCTTTTAGAAGTCTTGAAAAATGAAGGTACTTCCTTGCATCTCTCAAAACAGCAGACAGTTATTTACACCCCTCTAGGAAATAGCTGGACTTTGCATTTCTACTTTTCCAGAACATCAAAGGGACTTCTTTCCCGACCATTTCTGAAATCCCTATTTCTTCAAGTTATTCTATTAGACTAAAAACTAGAGGGAAAAATAAAATGGACAAAATATATTGATACACACAACTGCTTTAAAAAAATCCTATTAAACTAAATTTAATTAAGAAAAACAGCAAATTTTTACTCTGCAAAATGTACTCACAGTGCTTTCTTCTACAATTTAGCATGACAGACTTTTCCAATAGCAAATAAATCAGGTCCAAAAAAAACAAAAAAAACCCACTTGCTTTAGGGTGAGAAATTACTATTTAAAAACATATTTTAACCAAACAATGTTAGTTTTCAAATTTTCATACCAATTTGTCTGCAAACAACTCTGAGAATTCAGTTATGAGCTGTTCATTTATGCCTCAAACGTACCTTTCAATGGCTTCGACACTGAGGCAGAACAAGTCCCGCTTGTAGTCTAGGTCCTTGGGTGTGCACCTGTACAGGTAGCCGAGGGTGAGCGAGCATCCGGCACAGTACAAGGTCTCCAGGACACTGCAACAAAAAGGGTCACCCTTCAGTAACTGCTTACCACAAAAACCCCACTGCTGAGATCTGTAAACACCTGAACATTAAAGTTGCTGAAGTATGCTATTCTAACCCTACCAGGTCATATGTATAAAAAGGAAAAAAAAAATGATAGTAAGATGCTTACATCTGAAATATGGACAAGTCACCTCCAGGTCACACTGCCTTCAGTATCTAGTGACAGACGGCATGTACACAAGTGACAAAGCAGAGCGGATGCTGGATTTCCTCGGTGGTGCAATGGATAAGAATCCATCTGCCAATGCAGGGGCCATGGGTTCGATCCCTGGCCCAGGAAGATTCCACATGCCATGGAGCAACTAAGCCTGTGCACCACAACTACTGAAGCCCAAGCTCCTGGAGCCCATGCTCCACAACAAGCCGCCGCAATGAGAAGCTCGAACACCGCCAACTAGACAGCAGTCCCTGCTCACTGCAACTAGAGAAAGCCCGTGCACAGCAATGAAGGCGGAGCACAGACAAAATTAAATGAGAATTTAGAAAAGCAAAAAAGAAGAGAATACTAAGATGGTGCTTTTCTAGAACGTAAATGCCTCAATTTGGTACTAAAAATTAACTAAAATTCTGAAATAAGGCAAAAAGATTGTACATGTTCTTTAAATGTCACATTGTCCACCAAGGATCATTAATGCTCTGGGGCAGGGATAGGCAGATTTTTTTCTGTGATGAGTCAGAGAACAAATATTTCAGGCTTGCAGGCCATGTGGAGTCTACTGCAACTACTTGTCCCTACCACTGCAGCATGGAAGCCACCACAGATAATACATAACTGAATGAGCTGTGTTCCAACAGAAACATATTTACAAAAACAGGCGCTTGGCCCATGAGCCATAGTTTCACATAAAGGATGGGGTTCAGGTGATACAAGCGAACAGAACTCAGCAACACTGGTTCAGAGCAAGAGTCGATTCCCTTTTCAGTTCTCTAGAAATCTTGATTATGAAGAACAGAAAAGTCTCAGCCTGGTGCTAGAAGGTTTTTAATGTGTATCTCACAGCTGCAAATCTTTTAACTGTAAAAGGACAGACCCCAGGCTCAGAACCAGCCAGCCAGTGGTATCTCAGCTAGAATTTAATAACATTTGTTTCCACTGTAATTATTGTCACAGTTACTTTCGAGTAACAGCAGTTGATATACTCAGGGCAGTCATACAGATTTCCTTTAAAAA
Source organism: Cervus canadensis (assembly GCF_019320065.1). Lineage (NCBI taxonomy): Eukaryota > Metazoa > Chordata > Mammalia > Artiodactyla > Cervidae > Cervus > Cervus canadensis. The sequence continues at coordinate 2,467,226 of NC_057412.1, read as the reverse complement.
AACTTAAATAAAAACTCAGTCAATGTAATGAAAAATATCAAGTATGCAACAGCAAAGCTGTAAGCTGACAGCAGAATGACTGGAATTGGGAAGCAGAGGACACTCTGCAGGAAGCAAAGGGATAGCAAAGCACCATCATTAGCTCCTGCTAACGTCCTATGTCCTTGGTGAGGCTGTAAACCTCCCAACGTCTCATTTTCTTCATCAATAAAGTGAGAAATGATCCAAGGCTGGGTTTTCCAAATTGTTATCACCAGCATGCTATCAGTACAATTTCTGTTACATTCACATGCCACCTGTCCTATTACATGACTTTAAATTCTCCTTAAAGAGAGTAATTTTTTACATGAAAATATACTTTATCTGAATAGGACACTCTAACATTACTAAAAATGAAAAACCAATGTTTTAAAATAAAAAAAAAATAGGGACTTCCCTGGTGGTCCAGCGGCTGGGACTGAGCTCCGCAATGCAGGGGGCCCAGGTTTGATCCCTGGGCACCAGGGAACTAGATCCGACGTGCCACAACTAAGAGTCTGCACACTAAAGAGTCCACCAGTAAAGGTCAAAGATCCCAAGTGCCGCCATGAGGATCCTGTGCGGCCAAATAGATAAATATTAAAATAAAAAAATAATAAAATTTTAACATATGATTATTAATTTCTATTGAATTGCTCGTGTACCACTTATTCACATGCATCAGTAAGACAACTTTCGGGCAACAATTCTACAAAGCAGAGCTTCCCATTCAGTTTGCTGAGGCTGCTGCTTGCAATAGACAGTGGCAGGCAGAGCAGGATACTGACCGCTTCAACACCTGGAGAGAGAAGCGGCCTGGGACAGCTGGAGGCCCTGGGCCGCCATGCATGCAGCTTTGTCTGTCCACCTCAATGGGCCACACGTGTCTGTATGTGCCACATTATCTATGCGTGCCAGGCCATGAGAAGTGGGGAGCATTTATCTAAGGCATTCTTTGGCTCAGAGATTCCATGATAAAGATACTTTCTTTTTCTGTTTTTATTTTCAATGTCCTTCAGGACCAAGCCAAACACCCAAAATGGAAGTGTTGGAACGGGCCTTGAGAAGTTTAGAAACTCGTCCATCTTAAATCTAAAGGCGCCCACTGTCACTCAGGAAACCATCTGCCAATGCAGGAGATGTAAGAGACGTGGGCTCGATCCCTGGGTCAGAAGATCCCCTGGTCAGGAAGATCCCCTGGAGGAGGACACAGTAACCCACAGCAGTATTCTTGCCTGGAGAATCCCATGGACAGAGGAGCCTGGCGGGCTACAGTCCACAAAGAGTCAGACAGGACTGAAGTGACGAAGCATGCACAATGACTGATTTGATATTGATTACCATGAAAAAGGGCTTCCCTGGTGGCTCAGACTATAAAGAATTCACCTGAAATGCGGGAGACCTGGGTTCGATCCCTGGGTTGGGAAGATCCTCTGAAGGAGGGCATGGCAACCCACTCCAGTACTGTTGCCTGGAGAACCCCCACGGACAGAGGAGTCTGGCGGGCTACAGTCCATGGGGTCGCAGAGAGTCAGACACAGCTGAGCGACTAAGCACACACACCCCATGAAAACAGTTTTATCCCAAATTTTACTGCTGATGATCTTTTTAAAGATTTTTATTTAAAAAAATAAAAACATACATACTCATATAGATATAGCTTTACTCACCAACCATTTTCATTTTTACGTTTGGATAGTATCTGTTCCTCGTTCACAGAAACATTACAGGTAACACCTGGAAAGAAGTAACAACAATGTATTAGTGTGGTTTGATTAATACACATGCAGGTATTTAGAGAACTTCTAATTCAACTTTAATTTTAGAACTCAGAAAGCCAGAAAAAAAATAAAGGCCCCAAAGCCACACACACACACACACACACACACACACACACACACACACACTGGTTTAAAACTAAGAGTATAGGGTCTTCTGGGAAAACATAGCAGAATAAGAGTTATTTCCTTCCCTTCACACACACACACAGGTATTTAGAGAACTTTTAATTCAACTTTAATTTTAGAACTCAGAAAGCCAGAAAAAAAATAAAGGCCCCAAAGCCACACACACACACACACACACACAGGTATTTAGAGAACTTCTAATTCAACTTTAATTTTAGAACTCAGAAAGCCAGAAAAAAAATAAAAGCCCAAAAGCCACACACACACACACACACACACACACAGAAAGCCAGAAAAAAAATAAAGGCCCAAAAGCCACACACATACTGGTTTAAAACTAAGAGTATAGGGTCTTCTGGGAAAACATAGCAGAATAAGAGTTATTTCCTTCCCTTCACACACACACAGGTATTTAGAGAACTTCTAATTCAACTTTAATTTTAGAACTCAGAAAGCCAGAAAAAAAATAAAGGCCCCAAAGCCACACACACACACACACACACAGGTATTTAGAGAACTTCTAATTCAACTTTAATTTTAGAACTCAGAAAGCCAGAAAAAAAATAAAGGCCCCAAAGCCACACACACACACACACACACACACACACAGGTATTTAGAGAACTTCTAATTCAACTTTAATTTTAGAACTCAGAAAGCCAGAAAAAAAATAAAGGCCCAAAAGCCACACACACACAGAAAGCCAGAAAAAAAATAAAGGCCCAAAAGCCACACACACACACACACACACACACAGAAAGCCAGAAAAAAAATAAAGGCCCAAAAGCCACACACACACACACACACTGGTTTAAAACTAAGAGTATAGGGTCTTCTGGGAAAACATAGCAGAATAAGAGTTATTTCCTTCCCTTCACACACACACAGGTATTTAGAGAACTTCTAATTCAACTTTAATTTTAGAACTCAGAAAGCCAGAAAAAAAATAAAGGCCCAAAAGCCACACACACACACACACACACACACTGGTTTAAAACTAAGAGTACAGGGTCTTCTGGGAAAACACACACACACACACACACACTGGTTTAAAACTAAGAGTACAGGGTCTTCTGGGAAAACTTGGCAGAATAAGAGTTATTTCCTTCCCTTCCCAAAAAACACTGAAATTAACAAAACGAATAAAATTAGGAAGAAAAAATTCAATTGATGGTAAAACTTGGAAAAATCAGAACCTCAAATCACAGACTATCAAGAATACCTGCTAAACACAGTAAAACAGGGATTAACCTAAAGAAGAGGGTAAAAGTCTGTGCATACATCTCCAAGTCTCAAACACAGAGCTCATTTCCCTGTAAGTAACAGACAGGGTCCACAGGAACCCAGCCCCAAATCTTTTAGACCACAACTTGAAGCTAGAAGCAACAGGAAACATTCCCAGAGCATCCAAATTCAGGACACACTAAAGGTGGAGGGACATGAAGAAAGGACATCAGAACAGACTCTTGAGTTCACCTCCTCTACAGTCTACCTTAACTCAGTAAACTCCACTCCCATCCGCCTGTCGCTCATTTCTGAAATCGGTGTCACCTACATTCATCATCCCCTTACCCTGCTCCCGTTCAGACGCTGCTCTGAGAAGTCCTGTCCATTCTACCTCATGACCCTCCCTCCAGCCCCACACCACCGCCGCCTCCTCTCCCCGAGCGGCTGTACTGGCCCCTGGCTGACCTCCCCACGCCCATGCTTATTCTTCTCTACAGTGCACCCTCCAAAGAAAAACCTGAGTCCTAGCACTCTCCAGCTTAAAAACCACACTCACTAGAGTAGACTCTCATTTCAATAGCAGAATAAAGATTCAGATTCTCAATTATAACAGCCTACAAAGGCCCTCGCTCTGTAGCAAAATCTCAACCCAAATACACACATGTGGTTCTAAAACGGCAACCCTGGAAAAAACCTGGACCGCTATCAACAGGGGCAGACTGGGGGGGTGAACAGCATCTCCATAAGGATGTCACTAAAGTGGCACTTCCTATTTCTTCTGAGCAGAGGACACATACAAACTCGCTCAGTCCTCCTAACTGCCGCTTGTATTATCCTCACGTCTACAGAAGAGAGCACTGAAGCACAGAGAGGCTATGTAGCTTGCCCCAAGACACAGCCAGTAAGCAGCAGACCAGGATTCAAACCCATGCAGTTGAGGGCCATCACCTACACTGCCTCTCAGCAGGGGTACAAGAGGCAGCTGCTAAAACTCTGAACTATGCCGATATGCACTAATATGGAAAAATACTCAGAATACAGGTGTAGAATAAAAAGGTAAGGATGCTTAACAGTATAAACATTATCCCAAGGGTGTTTTTGAAAATTTATGTTTAGGGAATTCCAAAAAATGTACATTTAAACATGCTCATATATGCATGGAGAGTATCTGGAAGTATAAATGAGAATAAAGCATGTTGAACTCTGGGGACTTAAGAGTATCAGGATCGGGGGATAAGATTTGGGGACAAGTCCTTTTTACTTTTACACCCTTCTGCACTGTTTGATTTTAATAGGTGTGAAGGATTAATCTCAATGAATTACTACAGGAAATGTATGTTCTTAGGCTTATGTTTAACAACCAAAAAGGATTCAGTAACTATTGTTAAGTGTATCCTTAAGGAAAACAGACTTCAAAAAATTTCAGGTAACAGGTGGACACTGCTCTCCTTCTTTCTTCCCAATACATCCCAGGAAGGAAAACTTTCCACAAATGTCAATAAATCGGTGGTGAATTTCTGCCATTAAAAGTACTTACAGAATTCAAATAGAGCAGAAACTTAATCTTGAAAACCACAAGTCCAAAAAGAACAGTCATTGTTACATCAACTCAGAAAACCACTCAGTGGTAACTCAGAAAACTTACTAATTCAGAAAACTTGCTCAGTGGTAACTCAGTGACCCACTTCCCTAAATAAATACTATGAAAACAACAAAGCAAAGAAACGCTGGGGAAACATACAGGTAACTGGTAGAATCAATATTAAAAGCTAGAATTCTGACTTTCTTCACCCTTTTATCATATCCTCCTTCCTCTCCAATTTTGTGAGAGTTGTTAGTGCTTTTATTACAAGTCTCCTTCCATTTTTATAATAGCATTATGATTCGTCAACTCTGAAGTTGTAACACTTCAGACTAAAGGCGTCCGCTGATACAACTATTAGGATCTAAAAAATCAATCCTGACATCCCCTGCAGGAAGCAGGCCGCTGAAAAGCTTAATTTACTAAATAAACAATTAACAATATTACCAACCGATTAACAGAGACCACTAATTTCTATGAGGAATAACACAGAGTAGCTACACCTTAAATGCTTACAACCTGGTTGGTTGACTTTTTTTTTTCCTCCTAATATATGCTCACGACGTTGTTGATTCATCCATTGGTCTTCTGGGATGGGGGAACCCAGAAAAGGACTTCCACGCGTAAGCCCAAGATGCAGGGATGACTCTCCTCCTGCCCCTTTTCTGGAACAGCTCAGCCTCTCAGATTTTTCTGCTTTTAAAGACCCTGAGTCTCTCCAAAACATCCCCGCCTCTTCCGGGGCCGCCCAGGTCAGCACGCCAGGGAAGAAGGCCACCCTTAGTCCTAAATCCCACCCACCCGCCCCAGCCCGGACTGACAGCGAAGCAAGATGGAATTGGTGTCTTCCTGGCTCGCCACCCAGCTCAGCGAGTCTCCCAGGGGCCGCCGGCAGCGCGAGCAGAGAAACACCAGCGGCCTGTCCTCCTCCGCCGGCTCCGCAGCCTCCTCGCGCCGCGTCCTCTCAGGGCAGGCCACCGACGCGTCTCCGCTCACGGAGCTCCACATGCTCGCCCACTTCTGCAGCAGCTGGTGGCGGCTCGAGTCTTCCGAGAGCCGCTTGCCTAACAGCGAGGAGTCGCCCCACTTGCCCTTGTGGCCACAAGTACAGCTAGTAGAGGAGCATCCTTCACAACTATCCGCGGACCAAGCACCCGCCATTAGCTACAAATCGCCCGCGCCGCGGAGCATCACGGGATGGGAAAAAAAGCCGCCCCTGCGCGTGCGCGGGGCGGGGCGAGGCGGTGGAGGACCAGAGGGGCGAGGCCTGCGGGAGGCGGGGCCCGAGGGGCGGGGCCCGAGGGAGGCGGGGTCGGAGGGTGACCTGATAGCCGGCATGCTTGCCTTGGAGTTAGGGACTAGCTGCGGTGTCCAGGCACCTGGGCCGGGTTTCCACCTTCAAAAAATTGAAAGGCTGTAGAAGACCTCCCTGCACTACCTGGGGAAGAGAGTTCAGCCTCTTACAAAGAAGGGTAGAGGCGTGCTTGAGAAAGTTACGCCCACCAAACTAAATCACAAACCCCTTAGAGCAACCTTCTCCTCCCGCCTTCAATCTTTCCCAGTATCAGGGTCTTTTCAAATGAGTCAGCTCTTCGCATCAGGTGGCCAAATTATTGGCGTTTCAGCTTCAACATCAGTCCTTCCAATGAATATTTAGGACTGATTTATTTTCGGATGGACTGGTTGGATCTTCTTGCAGTCCAAGGAACTTTGAAGAGTCTTCTCCAACACCACACTTCAAAAGCATCAATTCCTCGGCGCTTCCGCTTCCGAGAAGGGGACAACAGAGGATGAGATGGTTGGATGGCATCACAGACTCAATGGACATGAGTCTGAGTAAACTCCAGGAGTTGGTGATGGACAGGGAGGCCTGGCGTGCTGCAGTCCATGGGGTCGCAAAGAGTCGGACACGACTGAGCGACTGAACTGAATGAACTGAACTAAAGCGACCTTGGCAATGGTTGCTAAAGAGACTATGCCGCCCATACACCACCCAGAGATGGGAGAGCTGGGGCACAGCCCTCCTTTCTCAGGCCTCCTCCCGAGACGCTACAGCCCTTCACATTTAGCGTGCCTAAGAGTCATCTGAAAGAAAGTGAAAGCGTTAGTCGCTCAGTCGTGGTCCACTGTTTGTGACTCCATGGCCTCTAGCCCACCAGGCTCCTCTCTCCAGGGAATTCTCCAGGCAAGGATACTGGAGTGGGTTGCCATTCCCTTCCCCAAGGGATCTTCCTGACCCAGGGATCGAACCCAAGCCTCCTGCATTGCAGACAGATTCTTTAACATCTGAGCCAAGAGTCACATGGGAGCTGGTTAAAACACAGATTTTTGAGTCCCACCGTCTCCTGACAAAAGAGCACAACTTAAAAGTTGAGAATGTTTTATTTGATGAACTTGCTGAGGACTTAAGCCCAGGAGGCAGTATCTCAGATAGTTATGAGGGACTGTACCAAAGAGGAAAGGAAGGAGCCAGGATATCTAGGAGATTTTGGAGGAAAACAAAACAGGTAGTTGGAACATCAACTGTTAAGTAAAGAAAACCATGGCTGCTCAGGTGATTCTAGTGGTAAAGAACCTGCTTGCCAATGCAGGAGACGTAAGAGACAGGGGTTCAATCCCTGGGTGGGGAAGATCCCCTGGAGGAGGATACGGCAAGCCACTCCAGTATTCTTGCCTAGAGAATCCCACGGACAGAGGATGTCCATAGGATGGCAAAGAGTCTGACATGACTGCAGCGATTTAGCTCACACGCAGGCTTCTCAAGTTAATGAATTTAGTGCTTTTTCAATGGGCTTATTGAAATCAGGGAGGCCACTGATGGCCAAAACATCCTTTGTTTCCTGATACTGGCAGGCAACATTCCACCTTTACAGATTCTCAATCAATAGGTGAGGATGGGCCTGAGAATTTGCTTAAGAAGCTCCTGGGTGATGCAGATACTGTCAGTAGAGGCACCTCCCCTTTTGCAGAGGTTTAGTTTGTCTGCCTAATTTCCTAGAAGTGGAGAAAGCAAAGGTTGCTGGGGAAGCACCCCAATACGCGTTTCTTTTGTGCATTAATATTGCTGTAACCAAGATCCTGGAAAGGGCCCCAGATCACTCAGACTAGCACTGCAAGGACAGGCTGGAGAGGCAGTGTGAGCAGCAGCGGTGATGCTGAAAGGCCTGGAAGTGCCTCTGCTGTGTGGATCTGGGAGCCGCTGGCCCCGTGCATCGAGCAAGCCTCCCTTCTGGGTGGTTAGCCTTCCTCAGCTGCCCCAGGAAGCCGGCCTCTGACCTTAAAGCACCACAGATTAGGGCAGGAAAGCCTGGTGGGGAATGGACCTGCATCATGGACAACCCTGCAGCACATCTGGGAAGAACGCTACCCCTAAGGCCCTGGTCTGCTCTTAGAACTCCTTGGGTGTGCCCTAAGTCACAGCCCACTTTGCATGGTCAGATAAACTATTTACCAAAAAAAAATTGACTTCCAGTTTTATTGCCTCTGGGCACTAGCAGTAAGGCAAAAGCTTTGGAGTCAAAAGCCTTGAGTTGACCTACCCTTCCTGGAGGTATAACTGTGTAGGAAACCAGAAGGTTACTTGCCTTCCCTGGGTCTAATTCTTCACGGATTAAGTGAGTTGGGTTGTTATGGGGATCATGATATAATATGCATGAAAATATGTTAGCAGACTGTGCCCATGTTCTTTAGGCTCCAAGTAGAAGAAAATGCTTTGAACATTTTAGGTTTTTATCTCACCCATAGAATTAACTGCCTTCCCTCCTCCGCTGCTGTGGTGGAGGCGGGCCTGGCCTCCCAGGACTGCTGTTTTCAAGCTCAGTAGCTCTGGTACAAGTAAGTGGGTAGTAACCTTGGAGTTCAAAGGATAATCTCTTTGATTCAGACTTTAAATTCCTATTCAGTTCAGTTCAGTTCAATCACTCAGTCATATCTGACTCTTTGAGACCCCATGGACTGTAGCATGCCAGGCTTCCATGTCCATCACCAACTCCCGGAGTTTACTCAAACTCATGTCCATTGAGTCGGTGATGCCATCTGACCATCTCATCCTCTGTCATCCCCTTCTCCTCCTGCCTTCAATCTTTCCCAGCATTAGGGTCTTTTCCAATGAGTCAATTCTTTGCATGAGGTGGCCAAAGTATTGGAGTTTCAGCTTCAGCATCAGTCCTTCCAAAGAATATTCAGGACTGATCTCCTTTAGGATGGACTGGTTGGATCTCCTTGCAGTCCAAGGGACTCTCAAGAGTCTTCTCCAACACCACAATTCAAAAGCATCAATTCTTCAGCACTCAGCTTTTTTTATGGTCCAAATCTCACATCCATACACGACTACTGGAAAAACCATAGCCTTGACTAGACAGCCCTTCATCGGCAAAGTATTATCTCTGCTTTTTAATGTGCTATCTAGGTTTGTCATAGCTTTTCTTCCAAGGGGCAAGCGTCTTTTAATTTCATGGCTGCACTAAATACTGTGGCGGGATATCCCAATAAAGAAGGAATGCCGAGCAGGGCTGTCTGATGACTTTGCCGGGTCCTAGGAACTTGTCTACCTTGTTTCTTGTCCTAGGGACACCGATCCATGTGCCTTGCTGGGCCCATGCCTCCATTTAAATTTTCTAAAACTTTTAAAAAGTAAATAAAAATAATAATATTTTACAACTGTATTGCTATAAAAATGCACATAGAAATATATTTTAAAATATTTTCTTTGACCTAAAAGTTTAAAACATTTTTGTAGGGCCTTAAAAATATAATGGACCACGTCTAGTGGCGAAGTCATCCCAAAGCAAAAGTGCTAGTGGTTCAGTCATGTCTGACTCTTTGCAACCCTGTTGACTACAGCCCACTCTAGGCTCCTCTGTCCATGGGATTCGCCAGCAAGAACATTGGAGTGGTAGCCATCACTTCTCCAGGGGAAAGCAGAATGAATGCCTTTTTAAGTCATGAGTATGTTTGTATTATGAATATAAAGGACTTAGATACCCACAAAATCATATTTTATGCAGGGACCAAAGAGATACTTGAGTAGGATGACCTTGGGAAAAGAGTTGCTTGAGTAGAATGACCTTGGACTGGGTGGTTGTAGTTGCTTCCTGAATAATCCTTCCCAGCCTTCTCTTAGTTACACAACTAGGACATGTGGGTAAGGCTGAGTCTAAGACTCATCACCTCCACTACCTTCCTCACCAACTCCAGGAATGGGTCCCCAGAGGTTTAACCCAGTCAGGATGACCCATCCCTCTCCCATAGTGATTGAGCTGGCTTCTACCCTAGGCTTAAGCCAATCAGAGCATCGTACTCCCGTGGTGGTAGGATTGACTTGGGATAAGAACTTAGCCTATGTAGTCAAATTTCATCCAATCAGAGTGAATCTCAAGACTTGTTCAGTGGTTGAGGGGAGAGAGATCCTCCTTCTTCCCTGGGTATGAAAACGGACACACCGGGGCTATAGGGCAGCTGCCTTAGAAATACTGAGCTGGACAGAGCTGAGAGAATCACAGGCAAACGGAGCGCCTGATCTCTGGACTTTTTCGATTATGCAAACCAATAAATTCTCTTTATTATGGAAGCCAATTTGAACTGTTCTGCCTTGTTTCTTTTTATTAGCAGTTAAAAACTTATGTTCCCAGGTGGCTCAGTGCTAAAGAATCTGCCTGCAGTGCAGGAAAGCCGGGTTCGATCCCTGGGTCTGGAAGCTCCCCTGGAGAAGGGAATGGCAACCCCCTCTAGTCTTCTTGCCTGGAGAGTCCCCATGGACAGAGGAGCCTGGTGGGCTACAGTCCATGGGATTGCAATAGAGTTGGACACAACTTAGCAACTAAACAACAAGAGCGTGTATAACAGTCCGTTACAGTCTGTTAAAAGGGAGCCTCCAAGATGCGGCAAAGATGACCTGCCCAAGTGTGAGGCCAACTGCTTCTCTCACCCCGCACCCCACCGCCACCCTACACTCCAGAGGCATCTTCAGAGAGGCTACTGGAGAACTGATTCCCTCCCTCCCTTAAACCTCCTCCCGCATCCAGGGAGTATCAGAGACTGGAGAAAGCGGTAACAGACGTGACTTCACAGGTGTTTCTTTGCAGACTGGCTGGGTTGTGAGTTCCAGTCCTCATCCCCAACAGAGGAGGTGGAGGGTGTCTCCCTACTTGTTTCAGTCGGTTGAGAGGAGACTTCAGGGAACCGTTCCCAAAGCCTGTGGGTACCCTGTGGGTTTGCAGACACAGTGGCCGGCAGGACGATCCAGCCATTGAGCTATTTGAAGGAGCACAACAAAATGAGCCAGATCAGATTGCCAACTAGACATGAACTTTACCAACGGGAGGGTCACCCAGAATTTCAAGTGCTGCCCAGGAAGATAACCTGAAAGGATGAGAGGAGGGGGCAGCCACATGTGAAAGGCGCCCTGGAGAACCAGGACAGGGGAGCGCCAGCCGGAGGGGAGACCTTCCCAGTCACGGGTTGTGCAGCTGGGGGCTGGGGGGCTGGGGTGCTGGCAGTCTCGAGGGGCCAGAAGAAAGGATGGGTTCTAACCATGCCTGGCCAGAGGGTGCAGAACCCAGTTATAACAGAATCAGTTTAGGTGAGACTGGTCTGTCCCCTCTGACCCCCTTTTCAGTCTAGGAATGGAGTCAGCAGGCTGCAGACGAGGTGTAAGAGAAGAGTTGGTCCCATGCCCTTCCCCCACTAGAGGCAGGACCCCCTGCACATCCCCCCTTGGGGAAGGAGGGTGATTCTCACCCTGGAGTGAAGATTGCAGCGGTGGTTAATATCTTGGACTGAATACTGTTGGTTCAGCATTGAGATTCTGTTCTCAGCTACAGTTGGCCACAAAATTGCTCCCTAAGGGAGCAGCACTCAAATTCCAAAAATATAGGGAGGGTTTCTTTATAAAGGATCAGATAACAAAGATGGAGAGTGTACACAGGAGAAAACCTCAAGAGGTAGAAGGAACCCAGGTTAATAGGCTTGGAACTGACACCACCTCTGCCTCAACCCACAAGGATGCAGGAGAGGGAAGAGAGTTGGGAAGAGCAGACCCACCTTGAGATGGTCACCCATCCATCACGGGAGGCAGCCAGTTGAGCTGACCTCCCAGGGAGGGAGGCTGCAATTTAAACTCCTTGACCGTGTTCTCATCCTTCCTTCCAATCCCCTGCTGGAACTCCCCATTGCCCAAGTCCAGCTGGAATAGAGAGAGCACAGAGCATATTGAGGTGACCCGTCCACATCAGGGAGGAGAGTGGATCTGGAGGGACAGAGGGAAAGAAGCCACCCACAGACCGCCTCTGTCCCTGCCGAGGGCTTGGGAGGGCCATCCACACCAAGTGTGTGCTAAGGGCACAGTGGGAAACAAAAGTCAGAATACGGTTCTATTCTTGTGTGTGTGCGGTGGGGGGAGGGCAGCTTAGTTCCCCAGTTCCCTGGCCAGGGATCGAACCCATGCCCCCTGTATTGGGAGCACAGAGTCTTAACCATTGGACCATCAGGGAAGTTCCAATAAAGTTTTCTCTTGATTCTATCCTTAAGTCCACCCTTCTCCACATACCAGTTACTTGGGACTATCTGATTCAACCCTCATTTCTGGCTGGGTTCAAAAGTCTTGGTGTAATTAACAGAAAAAACACTAGTCTAATTAATATCTATAGCTCGCACTAGGGAAAGAGAGAGAGACAAAGCTTAACTCAGGGGAAGAAGGGACAGGGAAAATGGGAGAAAATATTCATGAGACCCTGATAGTTTGGTTTTTTTTTTCCTTTTTTTTCTCCTCCTCCTCATACCTAGACCCTGATAGTTTTGATGGAAAAAGTTTACAACTCTAGCAATTGGGAAAATCAGAAATTAATGGCGTTCACTTACAATCAGGGACTAGATGTTAACTGCATGCACTTCCTTACACATAGAGTGATAATAAGGAGAGATTACAGGTTCTTGGAGTCAGCCAGCTGGCCCCTATAGTATATAGAGAGCTGGTTGCAGCTGCATTTCAAGGGTGTTTGGTCCAACTGCTACCGGTAGAGAGATGTCTGGGAGCCAAATGTCACTTGCATTGCCCTCCCTGACCAGCTGGCACCGAGAGAAAGCCATGCTCCGCACTCAGCCCCTAGGGACCTTCTGCCACAATCAGGGCCCCCTTAGGGAGATAAAATACGCCGTGGGAAAAGGGTGGGTAGATATTTATATCTGTATTCCAGGGGTGAAACAGTAACTGCAGGGATATGCTGCACCTTCTAAAACATCCTCAGAGGCAAGACGTTCTTTAAATAGTTCTGTTTCCCTCTCCTAGTTAATGTGTGGAATCACGATTTCCCGGTCTTTAACAGAGATGTTTAATTCTCACGCAAGTTAAAAAAGAATAAGGAGACGGACTTGTGATTTTTCAGCAAAAACATGTGTTTGAGCTGGAAGAGAACCACAGAGTTGCTTTATCCGCATGTCTTACTCTGCAAGTAGATGAGCTGAGATTCAATTTGGATCAGAAGTCACGGCTCAGGTTAGTGGAAGAGATGGGTGGACATCCGGGCTATGACAGGTCCAGCATTGTTCCCTTTTTCTTGGGAAAGCTGTTTACCCTCCCCCACCCCAACAGTGTGACTGCAGTGTGCTCCCCATCTTGAAGGTCTCGCCCCACTCCTGACCTGTCCCAGAGATGGGCTCACATCGGTCTCAGCCACCACCTTCCTGGCCGCAGAGACTGGTTCGAGGTGAGCCAGGTGTCCGAAGCAGAGCCTGTCCAAGCCCATCCCTGGAATGTTTCAGGTCAGAGCTTGGGGGGGATCTGCCCACCCCTTCCTCTTGAATCATGAGCCCAGAACCGTCATCAGTCAGGTATCCGGCTCTGTGGAATAGCCTGCATGACTCTGATCCTCAGGGAGCAGCAAGATGTGAGGCAGAGATCGAGAGTAACAGCCGTACCTCAGTTACCCCTGTTCCCAGTTCTGTGGGCGCGCCTCTCAGCGTGCTCCCAGGAAACCCCGTTGGTGTTCAAGCTAGTTAGACTCTGGTGTCTGTCACTAACTCCCAAGGGTCCTGAAACACAGCTTCCAATCTAGAACCTCAGTTTCTTGCTCCTAGATAGAGTGGTCATACCATTACACCAAATTGTTGAAATATAACACCATACATTTGATAAAGTCTACCCGCTCCAGTATTCTGACCTGGAGAATTCCATAGACTGTACAGTCCCTGGGGTCGCAAAGAGTTGGACACGACTCAGTGACTTTCACTTTCTTTTCACTTTTCACATTTGATAATGCCTTGAGGCATTCAAACTATAATCTCTCAAGGGGGCTAACTCTGGAGAATGACAGGATAAGGGAAGAATATAGTTCCAGTATACAATTCTAAAGTCAGTCTCTTGCTTTCTTTCCAATCACTCCCTTGTTTCCCCCAGTTCTTTTCATTATTTTTTTATATATATAACCAGAGGAAGGTCTCAGGGAATAGTCTTTATTATAAACTGCATCAAACATACCAAACATCTAAACGCAACACAGACTGATCCAAAAGTGAAGATTGTGACTCCTGAATCTGGAATAATACGGCAGAGACCTAAAGTATCACAGTATGACTTGTGTATCTTTCAAGAGATTTGAGGCAATGTTGCATCTATGGTAGAAGGACTGGAAGGTAACATTAAAGAAAATTCACATTGAAGAAAATATAGTAAAATAACTAAGATATATAAAAGGCGAGGAAAAAAATAAGAGGCATAAGCAATCAATGCAAGAGACCCAATATCTGACCAACAGGCGGTCCAAACAGACAGGAAAGACAAAATAAAGCAAATAATCAAAGGAATAGAGGACATGGCAACCCACTCCACTATTCTTGCCAGGAGAATCCCATTGACAGAGGAGCCTGGTGGGCTACAGTCCATAGGGTCACAAACAGTTGGATGCAACTGAAATGACTTAACACACACTCATACACAATAATACAATTTCTCCGCTAAACATACGACTCTTTAGATGGAAAGTATATACCAACTGCCCAGCAAAAGAATGAAATAATCTCATACCATGACTTAGCCTTGTAAAATATCCGAACTTCAACCTTCAGAAAAGATTCCAAAATTTCAAAGAAAAGAAAAAGGTGCAAGAATCAGAGTGGCTTTAGACTTCTCATCAACAGCTCAATTTCAGAAGCTAGAAAAGTTCAAAATTGAGAGGGCAAGTAATTTTCAGGCTGGAACTGCTTATCCACTCGAATTTTGATCCATGTATAATGGATGTTTTTAGACATAACTCAACGTTTATTATCTTAATGATTTCGTGTACTATTTTCTATTTCTGGCTGCACTGGGTCTCTGTTACTTTGCATGGGCTTTCTCTAGTCTCTGCGGGTGTGAACTACTCTGCCGGCAGTGTGTGGTCCTCTCACTGCAATGGTTCTCTCATTGTGGAGCAGAAGCTCTAGAGGGAGCAGGCTTCAGAAGCTGCGGCTCGCAGGCTCTAGAGCGTGGGCTCAGGAGTAGTGGCGCAGGGCTTTAGTTGCTTCAAGGCACGTGGGATCTTCCTGGACCAGGGATGGAACCCGAGTCCCCTGCATTGGCAGGTGGATTCTTAGACACTGTGCCACCAGGGAAGTCCAACTGAACTTTTAAAATGTATCTTGAACATATCCTTTCTTATTCAAAAATGTGCTGCAACAAGGAATGTGACATGCATAGTCACAGTTAAAGAAAAGCAAATATTTAATATTTTTTAATATATACTCTACCACAGTCATTTTTTTGACTGCACTGAAAACAGCTCAGCTATCAGATTGATAAAATTCAAAAGTCTGACAACATAATCTGTTGCCCAGACTATTGTGCAGGAAAGCAGGTAGATTCCTACCCAGTAAGAATACAGACTGTTATAAGCTCTGTAGATAGGAGTTTGTCTACAAATATAGCTTATTTTGTAATATTTTATTTTGGAATCATGTAAATATATATTCAGTTCAGTTCAGTTCAGTCGCTCAGTCCTGTCTGACTCTTTGCGACCCCATGAATCGCAGCACGCCAGGCCTCCCTGTCCATCACCAGCTCCCAGAGTTTACCCAAACCCATGCCCATCGAGTCAGTGATGCCATCCAGCCATCTCATCCTCTGTCGTTCCCTTCTCCTCCTGCCCCCAATCCCTGCCAGCATCAGGGTCTTTTCCAATGAGTCAACTCTTCTCATGAGGTGGCCAAAGTATTGGAGTTTCAGCTTCAGCGTCAGTCCTTCCAATGAACACCCAGGACTGATCTCCTTTAGGATGGACTGGTTGGATCTCCTTGCAGCCCAAGGGACTCTCAAGAGTCTTCCCCAACACCACAGTTCAATATAAATTAGTACATAACCATAAAACAAAACAAATATTTAAAAAGTGATCTCTACATATTGAAATATCTAATATATTTAATGGTGGCGTAACTTCATAGGTAGAACTATTTCGAGTGACTTTAAAAATTAAGGGAATTCCCTGATGACCTGGTGGTCAGGACTTGGCACTTTCATGCTGGGACTCCTGGCTTGATCTCTGTTTGGGGAATTGAAATCCTGAAAGCCACTCAGTATGACCAAAATAAATAATTAAGTAAATAAATTTGACTATATATATTTTGTTGGAGATACTCTAAGGACAAAAAACCCCCCAAAACAGGAAGCAAAAACAAAAAAACCCTGCCTCCTTGCAAAAGATCTTAAATTGCTTTCAGTAATCTTGTTCTTGTTGATATTGATATTATTATTCTGCGACTGTGAATGCATTGTATATTGAGTAATTATTACTTGGGGGGAATAGGATTTTAAGTTTTGAAAAGAAGAGATGCAGCTAGGAAAGTTAAGTTTAAGGAAAGCCTCTAAGGTGATGATTTTGAATTTACAAGCATCAGTATGAGACAAGGGCTTCCCAGGTGGCACTAGTGGTAAAGAACCTGCCTGCCTATGCAGGAGCCACAGGAAATGCAGGCTTGATCCCTGGGTTGGGAGGATCCCCTGGAGGAGGAGGGCATGGCAACCCACTCCAGTATTCTTTCCTAGAGAACCCCCATGGACAGAGGAACCTGGCAGGCTATGGTCCATAGGGTCACAAAAAGTTGGACACAACTAAAGCGACTTAGCACATATGAGAAAAAGGGAAAAAATTTTTAAATAGGAAAAAAAATGTATCAGTATGAACTCATGAATTTCTTTTGCTTCAAAGAATAAATATTTCCTAGCTTTCTAGGTTGAATAAGCCTGAACACTGTAACCAACTCAGTAGCAATTAGCACCTTTAACATACAGATTATGATAGCTGAATATTTCACACTAAAAAACCAGTAGTCCTTGGAGAAGTGGCTGAATCCTCGATTTGGGATAAGAAATCTACAAAATGAGCCTGGAACATCTTGTCCAGGCTTTCCAGAAACATCTTTCCAGAAAGCAAAAAAGCTATAAAAACCAAAATAAAGCAAACTCCTAATAGAGCCAACACAAGAAGGCTCTCACTCTCCAAATATGAGGTAAACTGTGCATTGGTAAAGACAATAGCTATAATGGATGGGACACACAAGAAGGTTTAATTGCACAAGCTCAAAACAAACAAACAAACAAACAAACAAAAAACCTCTCCCTGTTCACTGCTGAAAGATTCTAGAAAGCCCAACTGTTATTTTGGAAATTGGCAAAAAGAAGAAAGAAGTAAATCAAACATGTATCCCATCTTGATATGAACTGTATCTGAGGTAACCAGATAGTTCATAAACAAAGATATTTTTCCTTTTTTCATTTGTTTATTTAGAAGGATAGTAGCTAATAAGTGAAAAAGAAATGATGGAATAAGGAAATCACAATTTTTATTTTTCAGAGGACATAGGTTCAATCTCTGGTTGGGGAACTAAAATCCTGTAAGCCTTGTGGGCAAAAAAAAAGAAATCATTATTTTTACGATATTTAATGGATCTTCCTCAGTGGCTCAGATGGTAAAGCGTCTGCCTACAAAGCAGGAAACCCGGGTTCAATCCCTGGGTCAGGAGATCTCCTGGAGAAGGAAATGGCAATCTACTCCAGTATTCTTGCCTGGAAAATCCCATGGACAGAGGAACCTGGTGGGCTACAGTCCATGGGGTCGCAAAGAGGACACGACTTCACTTTCACTTTTCAATGGATCTCAACAATGAATATCACTGGTTGATAATATCACACAGAAAAGACACAACCAGACATTATGTGTCTCCTGAGGGTAGGACACCACACCACCAATGAGGTATTCTTGTCAACAAAAAATCGAACCTAAATCTGATCCGGCCTCTAGGTCTAACTTCACTTTCCAGGAAATACAGGGAATGGGGAACATGACTAACACAACATGGGACGTAACTGGCAGACTCTTCAGAGTGAATAACTCTTTCCCCCAACAAGGAAATTCCAAATTTAAAAAAAAGTAGGAGGAAGACGGGGCCTACAAATTTAGCAAGACTTGAGAGTCATTTCAACCAACTGTGACACATGAAACTCATTTCCTCCTGATTTGAACAAATCAACTGCAAAAGAAATTATGAGGCAAACTGGAAAAATTATAGTATTGACTAGATGTTTGATGCAATTAACTATTTTTAGGTGGGATAACAGTACTATGATTTTACTTTTTTAAAAAATCTTCCTTCAGAGATATGTACTGAAATATTTACAGATGAAATGATGTATTAGAATTTGCTATACAATAGTCCAGGATGGGGGGAGTGAATGGAGCTACAGATACTAAGTTACTTAGGACTTGATGGTTGTTGAAGTTGTGATGATTCCATGGAGTTTTAAAATACTATTCTTGCTGCTTTTGCAAAAGTTTGAAATTGCCTATGATAAAAAAAATTTTTTTTAAACTATGAAAATTTTGAATTTTCTCTGTTATATACCCACGCTTGTTCAATATTAAAAAGTAACTTCTACCAAAAATCTCTGACAACAACAGATACCCCAGAGAGAGGCACTTGTGTTTAAGGATTTATATACCCACAACAGTGTTTGCCCCATGTGGCAGGCTGAATAATAGTACCCCCCTCCAAATATCTACATCTAATGCTTGGAACCCATGAATATGACTTCATATGGCAAAAGAGACTTTGCAGATATAACTGAACTATGGATTCTGGGTGGAGAGATTTCCTGGATTGTCTGGGTGGTCAAAATGTCGTGGGTACCTTCATAGGTAGGAAGAAAAGAGTTGATGCAGAAAAAGAAGGTGATGTGACAGCAGAATCAAGAGGAAAAAGGTCTAACGGAAACACAAGTCAAGGAATGAGGACAGGGGCTTCTCTGGCGGTCCAGAGGCTAAGATTCCACACTCCCAATGCGGGAGGCCAGGTTTGACCCCACACGCCGCACTTGAGTTAGGCATGCCACAGGGTGCTGCAACTAAGGCCTGGTGCAGCCAAATAAACAAATATTAAATAATTTTTTTTTAAAAAAGGAAAGAGGACAGCCTCTAGAAGCTTGAAAAGGCAAGGACACAGATTTCTCCACAGGGTCACCAGCAGGAAACAGTCTTGGCCCCATCTTGATTTTAGCCCCAGAACTCATTTTGAATTTCTGACTTCCAGGAGTGTAAGATAATTATGCAAAGAGTCGGACATGACTGAGCAACTGAACTGAAGATAATTGTTGTCATTTTTCAGCCACTAAGTCATGCCTGACTCTGTGACCACATGGACTGCAGCATGCCAGGCTCCCCTGTCCTTTACTATCTTCCAGAGTTTGCTCAAACTCATGTCCATTGAGTCAGTGATGCTATCCAACCAGCTTATCCTCTGTCACCCACTTCCCCTCTTGCCCTCAATCCTTCCCATCATCAGGGTCTTTTCTAATGAGTCCGCTCTTCGGCTCTTCGCATCAGGTGGCCTAAGTATTGGAGCTTCAGCTTCAGCATTAATCCTTCCAATGAATATTCCGGGTTGATTTCCTTTAGGACTGACTGGTTGGATCTCCTTGCAGACAAAGGAACTCTCAAGAGTCTTCTCCAACACCACAATTCAGTCCCAGAACTCATTTTGAGTTGTTGACTTCCAGGACTGTGAGATAGTAAATGTGTGTTATTTTAGGCCACTGAGTCTCTGGTAATTTGTCATGCCAACCACATAACATGAATGCATACCAGTCTGCAAGTTCAGGGTCTCCTGGCATGAGGCTGTCCTTCCTGGATGTTATCCCCTTTCGGGAGGGGAGCATGTTGAGGACCACAGAAGCACAGAACTGAGCAGCCGGCTCCTGCGCTGTTCAGCCAGTGTTTGTTCTCCCCTTTCTTCCCTGTTCCTTCTCCCCTGTGCTAGCCTGCGGTTACAAGGCTAGCTAACAAATGTGAGCATTTCCTGTAAAAGAAAACATGGAAGGAGAAACATTCACCTTTGAGTTTGGGTTTATAAATTAAAGTGAGAGGAAAAGCAAGGCCAATTGTCAAGGTCTTGGAGGTCTTCGTTAATATGAACATGTCATTGTTATCTCAGAGAGCTGACCTTGATGGGAGTATTAGTTCTTACTTATGTCAAAGGGGAAAACACGTTTTAAATCTGTTTTCCTAGCAGAGAAATTCCATGGGGTTTTTAAAAGTCAAGATTATTACCAGAGCAATCAATGAATTCATTTGAATAATCGGTGTCTTGTCTGAAGTGAAAATTCCAAGCTGATGAAATTAAAGTGTGTTCAATTGGAAAATATATCAAGGGAGGGAGGAAGGAGAAAGAGGGGGAAGGGAGAGGGGGGAGAGGGCAGGGAAGGAGGGAGGGCTGATGCTGCTATGCGTCAAAGTGACTGCATCACCAGAAGCCCAGATACCTCATTGAACACTGTCTCTGGGTGTGTCTGTGAGAGTTTTTCACGTTGCTGTATGGCAAAAACCATCACAATATTGTAAAGCAATTATCCTTCAATTCAGTTCAGTTCAGTTCAGTCGCTCAGTCGTGTCCGACTCTTTGCGACCCCATGGACTGCAACACGCCAGGCCTCCCTGTCCATCACCAACTCATGTCCATTGAGTCAGTGATGCCGTTCAACTATCGCATCCTCTGTCATCCCCTTCTCCCACCTTCAATCGTTCCCAGCATCAGGGTCTTTTCAAATGAGTCAGTTCTTCCCATTAGGTGGCCAAAGTATTGGAGTTTCAGCTTCAGCATCAGTCTTTCCAATGAATATTCAGGACTGATTTCCTTTAGGACGGACTGGTTGGATCTCCTTGAAGTCCAAAGGACTCTCAAGAGTCTCCTCCAAGACTACAGTTCAAAAGCATCAATTCTTTGGCGCTCAGCTTTGTTTATAATCCATCTCTCACATCCATACATGACTACCTGGAAAAACCATATCTTTGACGAGATGGACCTTTGTAGGCGGCCTGAATTTATCTGGGTTCACTGTCTACACTATCAATGCCCAGCTTTCCTCTGGCAGTGTAGACCTGAGTCAAGAAGACTAGAAAGTCAGGATCTTGGAGGGCAAGTCCCTGTGACGGTGTGTGTGTTTTGACTTCATCACTAATTCCCAAAGGCTAAATTTTAGGGAGCTTCTCACATTTAGTCCTGCTCGTTTCCAGTACTTGGAATGCTCCTCTTGTTTGCATCTCTGCTCTTTAAAAAGTGAGTGTACAACTCGGAGTCAGGCCCTGACCAGATGAATCCTTGTCACGTTTGTCATCAGCCAAGGACTGGTGAACCCTGCGGTCCTGTTTCCCAAGAACACAATCCGTGAGGGTTCTTGACCTGGAAAGCAGCCTCCCCAGTGTGAACTGAGGCCGCTGACTGCTTGGTTCTTGGGAGCGCACGTGAAAGCGGGGACGTGCCCTCCGTTGGAGCAGGGCGCGCTTTGGGTTTAATGAAGTGGTGATGTGTCCATGAGAGAGGTTGCAAGTTCAAGGCCGACACCACTCAGGCTCCGCCCTCAGATAAGGAATCTAGGCCAGTGGTTTGCTGGTTGCTTAACAGTGCCGAGGGCTGCCTTAATGCAAGTCAAGGGCAGTGCCAGGCTCTTGATTTGGTTCGATTAATTCTTTAGGGCCCACAGTGGTTGTCCTTTCTGGTCCTAGTCCACATCTTGTCTTTCGAGGGTCCCCGGGGGATCTGTTTTCTTGTCCGGATGCTGAGGGCCAACCAGGACTTGCACAGGGACCTCAGGCTCCCGCCTTGTAGCTCTGTTTGTTTTGGAGCTGCGTCAAGCCAGGCAGGATGGATCACTCTACTGGAACTCTAAAGATGACAGGCACACCCCCCAACCTTCCTCCCCGCCCCACGGCTCTGATAAGTGGGCAGGCCTTGAGCCTGGAGACCCACAGACATACTTGGATGATTTTACGTAAATCAGCTGGGCCATCTCCGGAGCAAGCTCGGAGCAGCTCCGGAAGGGCCACCGGCCAGCGACGCGGGCATGGCCAACAGAACCAACACCTCTGTCCCATACTACAGCTACGAATACTACCTGGACTACTTGGACCTCATGCCCGTGGATGAGAAGAAGCTGAGAGCCAACAAACGTGAGTCCTGAACTGGGGAAGCCGGCCAATCGGAGGCTGGGGGTTGGCGCAAATGACTTTTCTCCATTCACTTATGAATCCCAACAGATATCACGGGAAAGCCAGAATAGGACTCTGAACTCATAGATAGAAGGGAATGGAGGGAGTATCTATTCTCTTCTGTAATAAGTTGGAAACTAACCTCCTGAGAAACTAAGAACTCTGGGGTCAGACTACACTGGTGAGACAGATTTCTTGATAGAGTTATATTTGTCTAGGGGTCCAATAAGCTAGATGAGTTTCTTCAAACTGTGGACTTCGAGTTTTCTGTTGTTTCCATGTAGATGTGGGAGAGAGCTACCGTGTTCACTTCTAAGATGTGTGACTTACTAATTCTTATTTAAAATACCCAGCGATGCTTCATCTTCATGGTCTCAGGAAGGACCACCAGACAAGTTAACATCCTTTTCCTCATCTTAACCTGCCCAGTCTTTACCTCTGAAGTAACTTGGTAGTTTGTCAATAATCTTCTCTGATTATTCCAGTTACTCAGACCAGATAACAAGTCAGATAAGGAAATGAGCGTAAAAAACAAAACAAAGACAAAGTTCCAGGAACCCATCCTTTCTGCCGGTCCTGAAGTCCCTCGGGTTTCAGGGACTTCACTACAGTCACACACTATGTCTGTCTGAAATAAATGCGTCCTTGGAAAGAACAGGATGCTTCCCATATGAAAAGAAACGTAGTCTGTTACAAACCAGCTCAAACTGAAATTCACTTGGGTGGTGTTATTATTTACTAAAAGGAGGTAGATCCCCGGCAGGGCCCTTGGGGAAAGTCCTATAGGATGTCTGGTCAGGAAGTGTTCTGTTTCCCGTGTCTATCCACCTTCCAGAAGTGAAAGACCTCTGTTTCACGTTTGCTGAGGACCTCCTGTATCCCTGACACTGTAGCAAAACTTTTGGGGGGACAATAGATTTGGTGTGTGTTTTCTGATGCAAGCTATATAACCATTAAATGAAAATGCAGAGTTTTTTCACATACAACTCACAATATGGAAGACAGAGTAATAGGGAGAAAGTGGCAGATTTGAAATAAAAGCCCACTCACAGATATTATCAAAAGTTCAGAACTTCAAGATCTACGCTGACCTGGATAACATATAGATCTGCATTCAGGAAGGACTTTTTAAAATGCACACAAATTAAATAAAATTCTAGCTCAGCTTCTGACATCTCACTCATCACCTGGGCTCTAAAGCTGATCCCCACTGCGTTGTGTGTGGGGACTGTTTGCAACTTTAGAAGCTTAGAACACATGATCTCAGTCTCCGCCCCCCTGCCCGTTACCCGCAGACAACTCACATTTCTGGGGAAAACACCTGGTGTTCTCTGAATTGTGTGTGAGGTTTGAGATTTTTTTTTTTTTTTTTTTTGCACTCTGAACTAGAGTTGGACACTTGTAACCTGGGGACCTAGAGATGAGGTCAAATAAGTTCTTCCTCAAATTCCCAAACCCAGGAACAATTATTTCAGTAAGGAATCTTGCCAGAGAGACCAGTCACTGTCCCCTACCCCAGACAACCTAGATGTTGAAGAATTCTGACACTCACAGGGAGAGGTCAGGCTCTCTGTCCCTCCTATGAAGACTATCGATTGGTATTTTTACAGAACGTATTCAAGTTATACATCTTAGGGGACTGACTAAATAACTCTCCCATATCTGCATACAGACTATAGAAAACATGATATCTACAATTTGAAGAAACCCACCCAGCATATTGGAACCCCAAACAAATATATTAAACTCTATCAAGAAACACATTTTAAGGGAATTCCCTGGTGGCCCAGTGGGTGGAACTGGGTGCTTTCACGGCCCAGAGCCCCGGGTTCAGTTCCTGGTCAGGGATCTAATAAGATCCCACAAGCCATGTGCTATGGCCAAAAATAAACAAACAAATAAAGTTTTGTCTCATTTATTAAGAAAAAAGGAAATCCATCTTGAAAGAATGTTCTGTCTCAAAAGTATCTTAGAAAGATACACTGTCACGAAAGTGTCTTAGAAAGTTAATTCTAAATTTATCACAAAGGCTGCCAAATACCATTTTATACCCAAGTCCTAGATATCAGGAATCTTTGATATTCACAGAGGGAGGTGCTTTTTCTGGGCTCCTTTATTCCTGTTTATGTCTCAGTTATCCTGGACTTTATGTCTTATCTGATTTCAATTTCTATTGTCTCTGGGAAAGAAATTTGGGGCTAGGCAAAACTCCCTACCCACCCCACCCCCACAAGGGTGTTTGCACCTTGAATAGGTTAATTGTCTTGGTGTTGTTGTTTTCTTATTTCTGGGTGACTGGCCATGAGCCAGTGACTCTGTCGAGTCTAAGTACGTGGACTCTAAGCCTGTTGGCCGTAATTCGCATCTGAACTCTGCAGCTCACCAGCTCTGTGTCTTGGGCAAGTAAGTTAGTGAGGCCAGGCCAGATTCAGGAGGAGGGGATTAGATGGGTTCTAGTGCAAGAAGGGTTAAAAATTGGAGGCAGAGGACTTCCCTGGAGGTCCAGTGGTTCAGCCCTTGTGCTTCCAGGGCAGGGGGCAGGGGTTCACTCCCTAGTTGGGGAACTCAGATCCTGCATGCCGTGTGGCACAGCCAAAAACAACCAAAACAAAAAATTGGAGGCAGTCTTCTCATTTCACCATAAACAAGAAAAATATGGCAGATGGCAAGATGTGCTCCAAAGAAAAGTCAAATGGGAAAGGTGGCTAGGAGAGCGGGGACCCAAGGAAGGGCGGAAGGAGGCTGGTAAAGGCCTTGCCAAGGTGACCTGTGAAGAGGTGAGAGATCAAGTCTTGACAACGTCTTGGGAAGGAACCTTTTAGGAACACCAAGGGCAAAGGCTCTGAAGCAGAGGAGTGCCTGGTGTATTCCAGGAATGACAAAGAGACTGCAGTGACTATTCCTTTTATTTTGGGGAGCTACTTTTGGAAACTATCTTTTTCTCTTAAAATGGAAACCACTTTATTATTTCATAAGTCAACACAACCCATCCATCAAAAGGAAAAAAAAATAGAAATACAAGCGATTGATACGAAAAGACACTAACAGAAGAAGCTCAAAGGGCCAAGGAACAGGAGAAAATGCTCAGTGTCATCAGGGAAACGCACTGGGAAAGAACAAGTGGGTACCATTTAACAACCACTCAATCAGCACGAGTTCAAAGGCTGATATTTGAAGTGTTGGGGTAGGAAGTACAGAAATTAGTACTGTTAAATGCAGCTGGTGGGATGAAAGTTGAGTTCACCATTAGGGAGAGCAGCTTGGCAAGAACCAAAAAAAGTTACAGATGTTCACAAGCCATCACGCAGAATCCCCTTCCCGGTGTCCACCTAGGGAAGCGCTTGGGTGTGTCCACCAGGATGCATGCACTTCAGTGTTCACTGCAGCACTGTGTCTGACAGTCAGAAATTGGAAATGGCCTAATATCCATCAGCAGGAGATGGGATAAATGAATGACAGGCATGCTTAGTCACTCAGTCATGTCCGACTCTTCTGACCCTGTGTACTATAGCCCGCCAGGCTCCTCTGTCTACAGGATTTTTCAGGCAAGAATACTGGAGTGGGTTGCCATTTCCTCCTCCAGGGGATCTTCCCAACCAAGGGATCGAACCTGAGTCTCCTGTGTCTCCTGCAGGAGACGTTCTTCTTTTCATTGTTCTTTATTTAATCTTTTGAATAATTGATTTTATACTTAATAGCTTAGAGAGTCACTTTATGGGGACATTTTATCACGCAAGAAAGGAAGTGTAATGTTTACACATACGATTCATTCATCCCAATATTTCAATCAGCAAGGTCAATTTGCAGGCAGATTCTTTACCTGAATGTGTTAT
This sequence comes from Cervus canadensis, assembly GCF_019320065.1. Lineage (NCBI taxonomy): Eukaryota > Metazoa > Chordata > Mammalia > Artiodactyla > Cervidae > Cervus > Cervus canadensis. The sequence goes on along the minus strand of NC_057412.1, from coordinate 2,441,160 downwards.
TACAACCACCTTTAAATATATATATATATATTTTTTTATTTCTTTGTTTCCAGTTTTTTATTCATCTTATTTCTTTTACTTTTTTTTTTTTTTTTGGCCTCATCACGCAATATGTGGGATCTTAGTTCCCCAGGTAGGGACTGAACCCAGGCCCCCTGCAGTGGAAGCTTGGAGTCCCAACCATGGGACCACCTTGCAAGATGTTAAAATACCTTTTCTAAAGTTGGATATGCTACTCAGTAGATGATTTCACTCTACCTCTCAATGGAGGACAGAGGAGGCTGGCAGGCTGCAGTCCATGGGGTCACAGAGTCAGACGCAACTTATCAACTGAACAACAGCTACTCAGAAGAATATCAGTGGTAACATTTTGGTCCCTAGCCAACTAGGGTGGTTCTGTGTCCGTATCCTCATATGCACACAGGCATGCACACACACGCATTCAAGCACATACACAGACACACCTATACAGCCACATGCAATTGGACTCCTATTCTGCGTGCTGTTTGTAATAACTCCTGCCTGGAACTGCTAAAGGAAACAGAACGGGTGCAGGATGGAGAACAGTTACATTCCTGTATATAAAAGAGGTGTTTCCAGGAGGTGTTTTGGGAAGAGGAATAGAGGAGGAGCTCCAGACCTCTCAGGGGCCAGATTCTTGCAGGCCAGCCTCGGAAGAGCCCCATAAGCTGTGGGAAATCATGTAAAACAGTAATCAGGGAAGAGACAAAGTCCGATTTGCTTGTTAAAAATATGGTTCTGGTGGGTATATACATGTGAGGGTCGGTAGGGTAGTGGTCACGTGTGGGCAGGAAACAGCCATGTGCTGAGGCTAGAGGCATAAAGTTGAAAAGGTCCTTGGGACTTCGCTGGTGATCCAGTGACTAAGACTCATGCTCTGAGTTTGATCCCTGGTCAGGGAACTAGGTCCCATATGCCACAATTAAGACCTGGTGTGCCCAAATAAATACATATTTTTTTTAAAAAGACAAGATCTTTTTTTAAAAAGACAGGCATTGACAGTCTAGGCAGGAGCAGTTGCATACATGAGTGGATGAGTGCCCTGGGATCATAGAATACCATACGGAAATAGACGTACGTGGGACCCATAGAAGCTGATAACTTAATGTCACCCAGCTGGATAGTCACAGATCCAGGACCTCAAATTCAGCTCCCATGCCTCAGGACTCTCCCCAGGACGCTTGTCATGATTAGGGGGCAGGCTCTCCCCAGGATGTGGGATCCAGCAGAGCAGAAAACCTTGTCCACCTGTCTGTCCGTCTCTCTCCCCACAGCTCAGAATGGGGCCGAGCACACAGTATGCACACGGATCTGGTGAGGGTGTCTTCTTGGCTCGTACACGGCCACCTTCTTGTCGTGTGCTCACAGGGCTCTTCTTGGTGTAAACACAGACAGAGGGTCTCTTTCTCTTCTTATAAAGGCACTAACCCCATCATGAGGGCCCCACCCTCATGACCTCTTCTAAACCTAATTAGCTCTCAAGGCCCCACCTGCAAATACTATCACCCTGGGGATTAGGACTTCCACACGTCAGGGGTGGTAGGGACACGAGCATTCAGTCTATAGTGGTACCTTTGTCTTGGCCATCAGCTGAAGCAGATAGAGACAATTCACCGTACACATTCTGTTTCCTAGATATATTTCAAAACAGATCTGGCTGTGTATGCTATTTTGTACCCTGCTCTTATAGACCTCACTATCTTTTGTTTCCCCATGTTGTGAAATATTCTTTCACAAAAACCTTGTAAGTAGCTGCCTGGTGTTCTAGAAATTGGTGTCTTTGAACATATAGAACGCTTCCAGGATTTTGGTCTTATAAGCAGTGGCCCCAGGGAAAGGACTCCTTCCACTGCTGTGTGTTAAGTAAAGATGTCTTGCCTACTTTTGTCCTCAGTACTTGAATTTAAATAAATTTATTTAAAAAAAGAAAAAAGGAAAAAGCCAGGAACTTCCCTTGTGGTCCGGGGGTTGAGACTCTCTGCCTGTCAATGCAGAGGACACATGTTCAATCCTGGTCCAGGAAGATCCCAATGCCCTGGGGCAACTAAGCCTGTCTGCCACAACTACTGAACCTGTGCTCTGCAACAAGAGAAGCCACTGCAATGAGAGGCCTGAGTATCCCAACTAGAGGAGCTCCTTGCCTCAATTAGAGAAGTCCCACACCCAGCAGCAAAGACCCAGCACAGACATAAATAAGTAAATTTAAAAGAGCCTAAAAATGCAAAACCAGAAATCTCCCTCATCCAAAGTCTGTGCTCCCGTATCACTATCTCTTTTGTTTCTTGTGAGGATCAGCAGGAAGCAGCATCAGGCTATCTCAGGCTTTGAAGGTAGAGTAACATAGGTGCGCGTCCCGGTAAGCCTGGACAGAGGTCAGCCACAGAGAGCCTGTGACCTCGGTTGCTGACAAATGCAACTTTTTCTCCTTGCCAGCTTCTCTGGGTTGGATCTCCATCCCAGTTAAACAAATCACAAGCCATCACGCCCAGGTCTGTGTACATGAAAGACAGAAAGATGCCAGGAATGCTTTAGGGGGAGACAGAGAGGCGAAGCTCTCCCTCGGATCGCCTCACTAGAAGGTCACCTGGGGCAGTGGGTTGACATGGTGAAGGCCAGACTGGGTTTGACTTATGTCAAGTAGAGAAAGAGACAAAAATAGAAGGAAAAAAATACCCGAGTTCATGTGTTAACCTAACAAGCAAGAAAGATTTTAAGATTTTTGTGTTCATGCCCAGATGGTGGAATTTATTTCATCATGGCTGGACAGATAATTGAAAAGATCTCAGGATGCAGACACATTTTTATGAGCCTTCAACGCTGAGTTGAAGGTTGTGGGTTGCCCTTCCCCAGGGAAGGCTTGAAATCTGGTGTGTGATTCTGTTATAGGAACTTCACAAAGACTGTCACCCGTGTGATTTTCAGACATGGCTTCTGTTTCATGGAAATGTTAAGAATCTCCCCAGTTCTGTCAAAAAGGTGGAAAACAGAAATCTGTCTCCTGAGACCCTGCCTGAACAAACTGATTCCACATTTGATTCTGTTCCCTTTTCAGAGGCTAAGCTCTGGAGAAAAAAAAGACAATCTCATATTCCCATCTTACAGTGAAAATTCAGTTAATGTTAATACGATGTGTCTCCAAATACTGGTTGAATGCTCCCTTGCAGGGAGTACTGAGGTGGATTGATTTCCCTTGGGTAGTGCCTGCCTTGCTGCTGTATTAGTTACCTCTTAGGTCAGTATGTCTTCTTCCTTTAATTACCAGTTAGAAAGAATTTGCCAAAGCCCACACCAACTTCTGCTGAGGCACTGCCTCTGGCAGCTTCAATAATAAGGCAGTCTGTTCATCTGCTTCTCCAACAACTGGGAGAAGAACAAAAAGACACCACTAACCAATCTCTTCTGAACAATCACTAACCAGTTTCTTCTGGACACAGTGAGCAGACTTCAGCGTGAAGACTGAATGAGGATAAGCCTTCTCTTCTGGTCAGAGCGACCACGTTCAGGCAGTTGCTCTTCAGTTGCTCAGCTGTGTCCAACTCTTTGCGACCCCGTGGACTTCAGCATGCCAGGGTTCCCTGTCCTTCACCATTTCCCAGAGTTTGCTCAAACTCACGTCCATTGAGTCGATGATGCTATTCATCTCCTTCAGTCACAGGCAACAAGTTCAGGTTACAACTTTTGCTTTTTTTCTCTTTTTTGGCTGTGCAGGGTCTCCGTTGTGGCACTTAGTTGCGGCACGCAACTGGGCTTCTCTTGTTGAGGAGCGCGGGCTCTAGAGCACCCAGCACTCAGCACCCAGCACTCTAGAGCACCCTCTAGCTCCAGTAGGCTTAGTTGCCCTGCAAGTATGTGGGATCTTAGCTCTCCAACCAGGGATCCAATGCACATCCCTTGAATTGAAAGATGGATCCTTGACTACTGGGCCACCAGGGAAGTCCCACAACTTTTATTATGATGTCTAAGCCTTCTGCAGATGGTCAGTTCCATGGGTACGATGTAAGCAGTGAAAGAGGTTTTTAAACCAAGATTGACAATGTAATCTTGGAACAAATTTCCCATCAAGCTAGCCTCATGTGGAGCTGCCGTACTTGAGTGAGTCTGTCATTCCTCAAAACCTGCTTGGGACTCGTCCTTTGGAACTGACTTTGGTGGCCCTGACACATTCTATGAAATGTCCACAGTGATATATTATGTATTTCTTTGGAAGGTAGATTTGCTTCTGGGAAACAGTTTAGAATCACCCAGAAACCAATCAAGTAGATGAAATTAAGTGATTGGTACCATTTGGGTATCGAAAATAAGATATGATCTCGTAAAGTAGCAAAATTGGTGTGTGTGTGTGGGGGTTATCCTTGAAGATAATTCCAAAAGAATAATTTATAAATGTTTGATCAATATAGATATTTTAGAAAATTTACATGACTCTACCGTAGAGAGGGTTTCCCTCGTAGCTCAGTCGGTAAAGAATCTGCCTGCAATGCAGGAGACCTGAGTTCAATTCCTGGGTCAAGAAGATCCCCTGGAGAAGGAAATGGCAACCCACTCCAGTATTCTTGCCTGGAGAATTCCATGGACAGAGGAATCCAGCAGGCTCCAGTCCATGGTGTCACAAGAGTTGGACACGACTTAGCGACCAAACCACCACCACCACCACAGTAGAGAGAGGATGATTATTTTGAAGGTCAGCATTTACTTGCAATTGTCAGTTGTGGTATGTTCATTTAAGAAGTCATTTATTGATTTTTGTACAGATTCAATGGAGAAAATTGGTTACATTAATGGAGTACCAGATCAAACAGACTTTGATTTCTCTCTCATGTATAAGTTTGCAGGGCAGGGTGGTAGGTCAGCTCCATGAAGTCTTCAAGGACTGGCTTTGTTTTAGCTCACACCTCTGCCATCCCTGGGATGTGTTCCAGTTCTGGCTATAGCCATCGCATCCATGTTCTGGGTAGCAAAATGGAGTAAGGGAATGTGAAGGGATGCATGTATTCGAAATCTAGGCATCTCTGCAGGACTCCTGGAAGCCGGCCTGCAAATGCTGCATTCACATCTCATTGGCCAGAACCTGTCACATGACCGTACTAACTGAAAGGGAGGCTGGGAAATATAGTCTCTATCTCAGGCAGCCATGTGCCTGGCTACAGGAGGGGATCTATTACTATGGAAGCAGGTGAAGGATTGACAAGAGCAATTACCTTTACTCGTAGCTTACATTTCAGGGCACTTGAAGGAAGCAGCGATATCACTTGCCACAAAACCCTCTTAACAGAAATAATAATTTTAATTCTATGTACAGATCATTTCATAGCCATTAAATGAGGAAATCCCACCATGGGCATTGCATATGCATATTATTTTATTTAATTTGCACAACAGTCTATATAACACATGCTATTATCCCCATTTAACTGATGAGGAAACAGATTTGGAGATGTAAAAATCTCAGATTGCTTGAGATCACAAAGCTAGGAAATAGTCAAGTCAGAATTTGAACTCAAAATCAACCTCCTCCAGGGTCTAGGCTCTTAACCCCATTATTATCCCCCAGGAAGGGAAAGATCTTGCTGTTAACTTTCTCCTGGGACTCTAGAGAAGAGGGAAAGGAAGGGGAGTTTTCCAAGACTGAACCAGTTTCATTGTCAAGCCAGTCTGGTGCTTCTTGTAAAGACAAGCTCACAGTTGTTTAAACATTTCCCACCCTGGAGAATGACAGTCCTTGCCCTTGTAACAAAATGTTCTCGCCAAGCACTTAGGCTGACCCTTCAGGAGGAAGAGGAAAAAACCCTCTTTTCTTGGCTGCCTTTTTCAAAAGCACATGATGAAAGAGAATGCAGTGCAGGAAACGGCTGGTATCTGCTGCTCGCTCTTTTGGTCTGACAAAATTAAAATTTCACTTCTCTGAAGACTCTGTGTTCTGGAAGAGGTATCATCTCATTTCCTGCTCAGCATCTGGAGATAATGACCAAGGGCTAGGACAGACAGAGTGAGCCTGGGAGAGGGGAAAAGGGCGTCTCAACTGCTCAGTTTCTGATGCTGTTTTCTTCGAGGTTCTGATGGAACTTATCTAGGTACCAAAGACCTCAAATCCTGCATTTTTTTTTTTAATGAAAGAAAAAGAGCGTTAGTGTCTGCAGAAATCTGAAATTTCCTTAAAGAATAGAACTCCCAAACCAAATTTTCTGAGAACATATGTACTCTTATACTTTGAGGGTTAGACAATAAATTGTGACTCTTTAGGACAGAGTTGAATTGAAGCAGATTCTGGGGAATAATACAGTGAGCAGGCAAGGAACACTTTGAAAGTCAGAGGCTTCTTTTGATTGACATATACACACTGCTGCTGCCACTGCTGCTAAGTCACTTCAGTCGTGTCCGACTCTGTGCGACCCCATCCCTGGGATTCTCCAGGCAAGAACACTGGAGTGGGTTGCCATTTCCTTCTCCAATGCATAAAAGTGAAAGTGAAGTCACTCAGTCATGTCTGACTCTTCGCGACCCCATGGACTGCAGCCTACCAGGCTCCTCCGTCCATGGGATTTTCCAGGCAAGAGTACTGGAGTGGGGTGCCATTGCCTTCTTCAATATACACACTACTATACATAAAATAGAAAACTAATAAGGACCTACTCTATAGCACAGGGAAGTCTACTCAATACTCAGTAATGGCCTATATAGGAAAAGAATTTAAGAAAGAGTGTATATCGTGTCTGACTCTTTGCGACCCCATGGACTGTAGCCTGCCAGGCTCCTCTGTCCTTGGAATTCTCCAGGCAAGAATTCTGGAGTGGGTAGCCGTTCCCTTCTCCAGGGGATCTTCCCAACCCAGGGATCAAACCCAGGTCTCCTGCATTGCAGGCAGATTCTTTACCACTTAGCCACCAGGGTAACCATGTGTATGTTTATGTATGTATATAAGTATATATATATATATAGAGAGAGAGAGAGAGAGAGATGATTCACTTTGCTGTACATCTGAAACTAACACACATTTGGCTATATTAGGAGTTTGCTTTGTTTGGGTTTTTATAGCTTTTTTGCTTTCTGGAAGACAAGATGTTCCAGGCTCAATTTGTAGGTTTCTTATCCCAGATCGTGGATTTTTAAAAATTAAAAAAAAAGAAGCTGAGTACAGACAGCAGCAACCTCATTTCCTGTTTCCCAGGAGCCCATGCATCCCCTTTAACAGTGTGACGCTCCAGGGCAGGCCAGCCATTTCTCAGATCAGGGAAAGAAAGCAGAGAGGATGTGAGTCAGCCTGGGGGGCTTTGCTGTCCTTGCCTCTCTGCCGTGTGAGTGCCAACTTGCTGATACATTTCAAGGTGGTGGAGTCCATGAGGCCTTTTGCCAATACTGCATCTTTTCCTTATTACCTGTTTTTGACACTTTAGGATTTAAAATCCACCCTTATAAGGTTTTAGTTTCTCCCTCTAGCTGTCTTGGGTCGTAGAGGGCAGAGGTAACAATTTTGCTCAATAACTAGTATTTACCCCACACATCTCTAATCATTCATCCATTCAGTTATTTGTTCATTTATATATCCATTTATTAACACTTTTCTACCTGAATACGTCACAGAAATTTATTTTGTTAGAACAGAACCTGACAGAAGGCAGGCAGGACTAGTCCTGGTGAGATACAGCAGGAGTGTCGAGGAGGATGCTGCTGGACAGGTGCAGAATCTAAGGGGTGTCAGCGATTTCTGGCGGGCGAGGTTGGCCTCCTCGGAATCCTTAACAGCCCCCAGCAGAGCCTGACTTGCATAGGCGCTTACGACATGCCTCCTGATTACCGTCCTTCAGTGGCTTCCTTGGGTCATTCATGTCGGCGCCCGGCGTATCCCAGTCTGGGGCACCTTGTCATGGGGGCAGGAGTGTGTCTGGGATAAGATACTTGCAGACACTAATTACGAACCCAGCATGCTTCCCTGGTGGCTCAGTGGTAAAGAATCTGCCCGCAGTGTAGGAGATGCGGACTGCATCCCTGGGTCAGGAAGATCCCCTGGAGAAGGAAACGGCAACCCACTTCAGCATTCTTGCCTGGGAAATCCCATGGACAGAGGAGCCTGGTGGGCTACAGTCCATGGGGTCACACAGAGTTGGACATGACTTAGCGACAAAAACAACAATAATCTGTGCCCAGAGCCATGGAAACAAACAAGAGAAACAAACACATTCCTACAGTTCCCTAGCAACTTGCAGAATGTTTTGACCTGGACCCTGGATAAAGGTACCTCCCAAACCACTAGGTTCCACCAGGTTCTACCAGGGCCCGGAAGAGGCTGAGCATCCTTCCTGTTTTTCCTGGGTCTCTTCACCTCCAGCCACGGATACAGTCAGAGTGGTGGCTGCAATGGTACTTCTTCCTCTTGCCACTGCTCCCCAGCTGGCCCTGTGCCCCAGAAAGAGAGGGACCATCTCCTTTCACCTCCAGCAGGCTGGCCGGGGCAGCCTTGGGTAACATCTCCACAGCCTGGCCCTCCCCGGAGCAGGTTAGCAGCATTGTCTGGTGCATATCATTTTTCTAAGTCTCTGATCTTGGAGTCTTTGAAGTGGTCCCCAACTGGGCTGGTCGCAGAAGGCCCCTGGTAGGGGCTGCAGTCCTCACAGGAGAGAGGAGGCTGTCCTGCCACGTGAAGTTGCTCACAGCACTTTCTTCTCCTTCCTGAGAGGAAGGAAGAAGGGAAAACCCACTCTCTGAGCAACAGAAGCAGCCAAAAAATCAAGTCGGGGGTGGGGGGTGGTGGTGGCGTGGGAACCTAGTTTCATTGACTGTTTTTCCCTCCGTCATCAGCCTAAACTGACCCAGTGACTCGTTGCTCTGGGGAAAAGCCAGGTCCCTGCTGCCTCTTTCCTTCCGAAGGTCATCATTATTATTTAATTGTTATTATTATTTTGGCTGTGCCGGGTCTTCACTGGAGCGCAACGCTCTTACTTCTGGAGCAGGCTTGGTTGCTCTGTGGCACATGGGATCTCAGTTCCCCGACCAGGGACTGTACCCATGTACCCTGCATTGGGTGTTGCTAGTGGTAAAGAACTGCCCGCCAAGGCAGGAGATGTATGAAACACGGATTTGATCCCTGGGTTGGGAAGATCCCCTGGAGGAGGGCATGGCACCCCACTCCAGCATCCTTGCCTGCAGAATCCCAGGGACAGAGGAGCCTGGCGGGCTCGCACAGAGTTGGACACGACGGAAGCGACTCAGCACACAGGCAGGCACACGGTGCCCTGGAAGGCAGATTCTTAACCACTGGACCACCAGGGAAGTCCCTCGAGGCTGTTATTGGCGGGAAAATCTTCTCACTGGTCACTGACTGGGAAGGCTCTCTCCCAGAGCCCCAGTTCTGCAGCACACGGGGACCGTGGGGCATGTGAGATCACACTGATGTCGACATGTGCGTCCCCCACCCACAGATTCGATCGTCATCGCCTTCTGGGTGAGCCTGGCAGCTTTCATGGTTTTTCTCTTCCTCATCCTTCTCTACATGTCCTGGTCAGGCTCTCCGCAGACGAGGTAAGGACAGGGGTGTGCGGCTAAACAGGGGGCCACTATGTCCGAGGTAGAATACTCTGGCCGTGAAAAGGAATAGAGCCTTTTGATTCATGCTACCTGGATGAACATCAGAAACACTGCTACGTGAAAGAAGCCAGACAGCAAAGGCCACACACCGTGACTCCGTGGCTGTGAAACGTTGCAGAAGAGACAAACGCATGGACACAGAAGGATTAGTGGTTGCCCAGGGCTGGGGGGAAGCAAAGGGAGGCGAGTGCTCAGGGGCAGGGGTTTCTTTCAGCGATGGTGGTAACGGTCCCACAACTCAGGGAACATACTAAAGAGGGCTGGATTTTACATTTTGAGCTCGGTTGTGTACAGAATATACCTCCCTTAAGCTGCTGCAGATAATGAAGCCAAAGTGACCCTGTGCTAACCAGGTCACCAGTTCACCAGGAAAGCAAAGACCCTCATCTGTGGCCACCTTCTGTTGTCAGATGCCTGCTGTGTACCTCCGTGGTTCAGTTGGAGGCATTCACGCGTTCCAAGCAGTCATTAGAGCCGAGCCCATTAGACATTCACTCTCCTGTGTTCACGCAGTTGGCCTCCCACACTCAATTTTCCTCTGGCTTAATTCACCCAAGACAGCCACCGCTGTCCTAAGAACGATGCTTCCAAGGGCTCTATACCACCTGTCTCCTTGCCATGGCTGATGGGACCAGGGACGGGCAGCTAACCCAGAGAGGGTGACTGAGGGCAAGCCATTGCCTCCTGGAGAAGTGTGTGGCCTGGCAGGATAGCTGGGGTCAGGAGGCACTGATGTGTCCAGAGGAAGACATGGGGGGTGGGGGTGGGGCGGAGGGCTGGGCCCCTATTCTGGACCAAGTCTGGGGAGTGGGAACCAGGAGTCGGCACAGGAAGCTGGGGGCAGGGAGAGGTGAGCAGAGCTGCCCCGAGAGGAAGGGAAGAGGAGCCTCCAAGCCTCCAAGAGAACCGGAGGGCAGCCCCTGTGCCTGGGGGTGGGGTGGGGGCCCATGGCCGGTTCCCTGAGGATCTGAAGATGCATAGACTAGCCTTGGGGGCAGGGGGGGGGGTGCTCTATTTCTTCTAGCCCTTTCCCCACCCATGGCGTCCACAGTGTCTCACCCATCAGGTCTACACACACCAGGTCATCCTGGCCCCCCTCGGTCACATGTGGGAGGCGGGGATCAGCTTTGGAGCAACGAAGAAACCTAGTCCTTCAGTTTTCAGAACTCACATTGAAGCTAAGCAGATTCTTACCCTCAAGAGATGTCCTGACAGACCAACCAAAGAAATCGCCCTTGTCTTCTACTCTTCTGAGGTGACCTGGAGCCAGCCCTGTGCTAAGGACCATCAGCTCCCACCCAGGCGGAAGGTTCCGAGGTCCACTGGGCACGTGGGGGTCTCTCCCATCTCCTGGGCTGCGATTTTACAACAGGGCAAAACGCTGATGCTGCTTTCCCCCAACCGGCCACATGGCTCGCTAAACAAACCACTCTCCAGGGACTTTGTGACGATGAATGCTCATGTTGTAGCCACGCATTCCTGGAAACAAACTCACTCAGAAGACAATGCAGATCACGGCGTGCAGTTTATTATACTGGCGGGCCCAAGGCAGAGTCTCCTCTTAGCTAAGGGCCCCAACCAGATTTTGTGAAAACCTTATATACCCTAAGCGTATGTGCCCAAACCCACCTCCCCAAATTCCCTGAAACTAGTCTGAACAAAGGAAAAGAAAGATACAAAATTAACCCGTGATTTGTGATTCGTGTGCCTTAAGCCTAGGTAGTTAACAGTGGACTGTTATCAATAGGCCTGTGGTCATACCCCAATAAGCATAATAGAATGCCTGATTCTATTCAGTTGCATAGATAATTAGGGTATTCTTTTAGCCGATGGACAGCCCTGGGGCTCTTCCTTCCTTCTGCGGGCCTGGTTTTCCAGTTGGTATGTCGTTTCCATAGATACTGGGCAGAGAGCTCAAAGTCCTCCTTAGGCTTTGGCAGGGCAGGAGGGTGTGGCAGGAGGTCCCCAGGAAGGACTCTTCCCTGGGCAGCTTGGATGTCTTCTCCCATCTGCTCTGTCCGCAGGAACAACGCCACCCAGCGGCCCCCAACATGTTCCTGGAGTCTCTGCCTCAGGCTGCTCTGCATCTGGAGGCAACCCCAGCACGCCAGGGCCCCCCCAGGGGACCCTGCAGCCTCACCGAGCTTGGTCGAGGAACCAGAAGCGGGAGCATCCCGGCCTGTCCAGTGGCTGCAACGGGAGAGCCCCTCCACCTCGGCGCCCCCAGGCCCACCCTGCTCTCCTCTGGGAACTGGCCCTCGATGGGGCCCCACAGGGCACCAGCTGACGTCAGCAACACGCCCAGTGAGCCTCGCCTGCAGACAGAACCTCTCGATGGGAGAACCAACACCCCAAACCCACGTGCCCTCTGGAAGCCTGTTTACATAGCGGGACAGGCAAGTAGGTCAAGGATGAGGCCACCAGGGGGCACGTGTAAGCATCTGTCCTGGGCCGGCAACCAGGCCCCACTAACCGAGGGAAACAGGCACAAATGTTGCTCCTTCTTATTTAGCGCACTTACCGCTTATGCTTGCATTGAGGACAGAGAAATAAAATATATATGAATGAAGATGAAAATATATCCACTAATCTTTACTATATCACATTATAGTTTCAGCTATTACTTCTGCAATACTCTTTTTAATAACTGACTCTCAGTTCACATTGTTGTAGCCACGCGTTCTGGGAAACAAACTCACTCAGAAGGACAATGCAGAGAGTGGAGTGCAGTTTATTACACCGGCAGGCCCAAGGCAGAGTCTCCTCTTAGCCAGGGACCCCGACCAGCATTTGTGAAAATCTTTTATACCCATGTGTACATGTCCAAACCCACCACCCCAAATTCCTTGAGACTTACATAAACTAAGGAAGGGTAAATACAATCCCAATAACCCCATCACTCATATGCCATGTGCTCAGGCAGTTAAACAATTAGCCAATAATCAATAAGCACGAGGTTACACTCCGACAGGTACAGAAAAACTTATGGCCTGTCTGGAGGAAGGGGTGATCAGTGTATGTGTTCTCTTAGGCGAGGAGTAACCTGGATACAATCTTCAAGGTTCCCCTGTCTGGAGGGGGTCTTAGCCTTCTGTTGTCGTTTCCATAGACACCAAACACAGAGTTCAGAGTCCACTGGAGAGGCGGCCGAGCGTGGTCAGCATGGACAGGCCTGAGATGGGGTCCAGGCCCTATGAATTCCTTCTTCATTCCCCTCTCTTGATGCTCCTAGTTTCCGTAACGAGCATCAATTATTGCAATATATTGTACCCTAGCCCTCCAGCCACCCACATGAGAGAATGCTATCAACCTCTGGGTTACAAAATTCACAAGGCATTGTAAAATTCAGGGTCCACAAGGCAGAACTATCAAGGCAACTATAACAGTGGTAAATATAGTTTTCCACCAATCGCCCTTCACCCAAGATAGGACCAAAGTCCAGAAAGGAATGTTTTCATTCGACATTGCTTTTACCTGGTTTTTCATGTCATCTAAAGCAGTCGATACATTGCCAGATAAGTCAGAAGTGTATACACAACATTCAACCTTAATTACAGCACAGGTCCCTCCTTGAGCAGCTGTATGTCCAAAGCCATTCTATTATGAATTACCGCTTTTCTCATTTGGATTTGCTCTTCATTTAAGGCTTGGATGGCTTTTGTTCTATCTAGGAGGGCCTGTTTTGTGAAATTAGTCAAGGCCTCTACTTTAATCATAATATCTGTTGTCCCTAAAGAGGGTACGAATAAGGCAGCTCATACCATATACTCATACCGTTGAAACACAGATCTTGTCCACCTAGCATGCAAATAAGGTAGATTTACCAGGGCTTGTTGTAGGTTAGGCTTTTGTTACACTGGCATTTATATCAAATGTAACCCCATGACCTGAGTCTACTGACTGTAGGTCTTACACCAAGAGAGCAAGGAGAGGTTATCATTGACAAGAGAGGGGAAAATCTCTTTTTGTCATCCCAGAAAAGAGCAGAGTGGTTTAAAATCTCCTTGGCAGAGCGGTGACACCCACCAAGGAAGTCCATCCTTCACAGACAGAGGCATAGTCCCACATACCCAGCAGTTGGAGGTGTTGTGGAAGGCTGCATAGGAATGTGCCCATGAGATGAAAACACTGTCCTGAGTTGAAATGGAAGTTAAATTCAAAATCACGTTGATGAGGCCAAGCAGCAGGAGTTGATTGTGTGGCTTCATCCTGAAGGGGCTCATCCGGGATCTTCTTTTTCTTCTTCTTAAGGATGGTCTTAGTCGCTTGAGGGTCAGCGGGGTCCCTCTGTGCAGTCCACTCAGCGTTTTCTGGGTCTGCGTGGTATGTTCTCTTCACCCTCTTATGATGGATCCAAGGGATAATACCTGCAACTTTAACTGCAGTAGGGGTAGTTAGAATAACATAAGGGCCCTTCCACAGAGGGGCTAGTAAATCAAGTTTCCAATCTTTGACCCATACTTGGTCACCAAGCGTAAGCTCATGAATCTGTTCCCCAAGGGGGAACGGCACACTTTCTTGTACAAACTTAGTTACCCGATTTATTACCTTACCCAATTCCATCTGCTGTGAAATCCTATCCCCCCATACCTGAGGCAAATTTTTGACACCTGTTTTATTATGAGAGGGGGCCTCCCATACACAATTTCGTATGGAGAATAGCCTTGGGACTGTGGGGTCATCCTGAGTCTGAGCAGAGCCGTCGGAAGCAAGTCCACCCAGGAGCAGTCAGTCTCTATGATCCACTTGGAGAGCCTCTTTAAGTGTCTGGTTGGTTCATTCTACCATCTCAGAACTCTGGGCCAATATGCAGTGTGCAGTTTCCATTTGATGTTTAAAGTTTTGCTTACTTGTTGTACTAAATCAGCTACAAAAGTCAGGCCATTGTCTGAACCAGTGCTGGTAGGAAGTCCAAATCTGGGAAGTATTTTCCTAAGCAGGCACTGGGCTATTTCTGATGTTCTTTCAGTCCAGGTAGGAAAAGCTTCTACCCATCCCAAGAACGTACATACTATGACCAGAAGGTAACGGTAGTGTTGATGAGGTTTCATTTCAGTGAAGTCCACTCCCAGGTGCTCAAGGGGCAGCGTGCCTTTCAGCTGAATACCCAGAGGTTTTTGTCTGAATACCCGAGAGGCAGCATTAACCTGTGAGCAGGCAGCATAGCCTAGGTGGGTCGCTTGGTGTGTTTGGCTCACCAGAGTGTGTGCCAGCTCCTCTGGTACCAATAATTTGCCACTTGGCAATTCCCACCATCTCTTTTCAATCTTGATGGCCCCTTCCGCTTTGGCTAACATGACAGCCATTGTCCTTGTTTTATCAGGCTAGTGTCATCAGTATATGGGACCCAATTAGGGTCTGGAACCTTGAGCCCTTCTTTAAAACAAACCCCAGATACCTTACCTCCTCCTTGTAGATCTGTGCCTTCTTCTTCAACACCCAGTAACCTGCTTCCATCAGCAGCTGGAGCAGTGATTTTGTCCCTTTCCAGCATTTTTCCTTGGTCTCGGCAGCCAGCAGCAGGTCATCCCCGTATTGTAGGAGCCGACATCCATACTCCTTTGGATGGAATGAGTCCAGGTCAGAAGCCCAGGCTTCCCCAAAGATGGCTGGGGAGTTCTTAAACCCTTGTCGGGGAGGCCAGATGAGCTGTTGTTTGGTGCTCCCGACTGGATCTTCCCATTCAAAGGCGAAGATGGGCTGTGACCCTGGGGCGAGGCGTATGCAGAAGAAGGCATCCTTGAGATCTAGGCAAGTATAAACTTTAGTCCTCAGTGGGAGGAGGCTAAGCAAGGTATAGGGGTTTGAAACAGTGGGGTGTAAAGTCACAGTAGCCTGGTTGAGTAGCCTGAGATCTTATACAGGCCTATAGTCCTGTCCTCCTTCCTTTTTGACTAGCAGGATTGGCGTGTTCCAAGCCGACTGGCACTCTGCTAGAATTCCCGCTTGTTTCAATCTATTGATGTGGGGCAGTATGCCAGCCCAGGCCTCTGTCGGTAGCGGGTACTGGCGCTTTCTAACCGGGATGGTGCCTGGTTTGAGTTCTATTATCACTGGGGCGTGATGTTTAGCCAGCCTGGGGGTAGGGGGGGTTGTCTTCCACCCAGACCTCAGGGAATAATTGAGTTAGCTCTCTCTCATGCTCTTCTGGCCCACCCGGTTCTTCCTTCGGAGGCTCATGCAACCTCCACTCATCTTGGAGATGAGAGAGAGAGCAAATAAGTCATAGAGTCCATCCGGAAGGTGGGCCTCTCCTCAGGGAAGAAAGTCACTTGTGCTCCTAGTTTGGAGAACAAGTCTCTTCCCTACAGGGGTATTGGACACTCAGGAATGTAGAGGAATTCATGAATCACTTGGTGACCCCCCATCTGACATTTTCTGGGCTGGCAAAACGGTTTAATCATCTCTTCTTCCGATACCCCAGTTACAGCGGTAGTCTTTTTGGACAGTGATGCCACAGGTTTTGTTACTACCGACAGTTCTGCTCCTATATCCACCATGAAGGCAATGTTTTGGTCCCCCACTTCTAAGGTTACCATGGGCTCTCGGGGACCTGATATCTCTGAGCCCCAGCAGCCCTATTTAATTTCCAAGTCAGCAAGCCCCACAACTGCAGGAGCTTCCTCTTCCTTCCTTGTCTTAGGGCATTCATTCTTCCAGCGGCCAAAAGCTCGGTACCGAGCACACTGGTTTGGCTGTAATGGGGCCCGGGGCCTCCGTTGGGACTGGCTGAAGGACTGTCCTGTCCCTGGGACAGATGAGGTTTTCTGGAGGGCCCGAGATAGACTTTCCCAGAGCAGCAGCTTGCACTGTAAGTCTCTAGTCTGTTCTCTTTCGTTCCCTCCGGCTCTCTGGCAGAGCGTGGTCTCTGCTTAATTCCAACGTCTCCCTCCCCTTCTTGTCAGTACTCACCGGGAGAGGAGGGTATAGCTTGGGCGGTTCGGTTGGAGCCGGATCCTGGAAGTGTTGGCCAGAGGCTTCTGTCACCGGGATTGGAGCTGGCCAAAACGGCGGCTCTAGGACCTCCGGGAGAGCTGGCGGAAGAGCAGTGGCCGCTGCAGGAACTTTACCTGGCCCTGGATCGGGCATTAAGGCGGCCTCCGGTCCCGGTGAAGCACTGGGAGGCAGGCGCGTCATTATCCAGCATGGGGGAGGGGTCAGGTCACCCCCGTCCAAATCCTGTAGAATTTCCTTTTTTATCATCAGTCAATTTTTGTGCCATTAATATTTTTCCCTTTCCCTTCTGGATACAGAACCTTGTCCAAGTAGGAGGGTCTTGAGCGAACCCTAGCCATGAGTCAATAGATGGATATTGATCCAGGTATCCTGGCTCTCCTGTGACTACGGTATAGATTGCTTCCACTATTTTTAAGTTCATGGTGTTCTCTGGTGGCCATCCTACTCCCATAGGTGGCCATTCGACCTCATAGAGTATGTGGAGGCGGTTAGGCTTCATCTTCACCCCATAGTCTCCTCCTAATCCCTTCTTTAAATTTTTAATCATGCACTCCAATACAGTTGCCTTATATTCACTTCCCCCTATCTTGCTTACCTTCTCGGACCTTCTTCTACTTTTCCTTTTTGTTCTGTCTCCGAAGTTCTCAGTACCTTATGTACTTCTGATATTTCCACTCAATGACACTTAAATTGCCTATTCTGCTCCTTCCTAATTGGGGTGAGAAGAGCCTTACCTGCCAGATCCCAGAGGGAGAAGGGGGATTGGCGTGTCTTCACCTGCTGGTCAGCACAGCCAAACCAGAACACCACATAGTCCAAGACTGTTTCTCCCTTAAAGTCCATTCTGCCTTGGTGGGCTTGATCAGGTGCGGATGAAAACACAGATGGGTTAAATATCCCACGTCCCAGGCCATCTCCGGAAAAGCCAATTCATACTCACTTCTGTATCCCCCTCCTTCTAGCCTGACAATCCCGAGGGGGTCAAGAATTTCACAGCAGATGGGACACCTCCTGGGGGAGGGCAGAATATGAGCATACAAGTACCCGTTTCCTATCCTAAAAATCCCCTGGCGATCGCTGGTAATAATTTTCCCCGAGATGGCGTGGACACACCTCCTAAATGACCTTCACAAATTTCCTTCCTAAGCCCTAGCACGCTCGTTGACCTGTGTACCAAGCAATCACCGCCTGCCTATTCCAGGCTCCTGTGGGTCCCCGCCCCTTCTAGTCCCTCCCAGGGGGGGTGATCAGGCCCCCTCTTCCACCCTGCCAAGTGGGTTCCTCCTCACCTGAGCGCTCCGTTCCCTTGCTGCCGTCCACTACCTGCTAAAGTGAAAGGTCCGGGCATTGAGAAGCAGAATACTTCCAGAAGGGTGAGGCGCCTCCCCCCCTCTAGAAGATTCAAGCCACAAGGCCTTGGAGTAGTCCCAAATGGGACTTGTCTCCTCAAAGTGAGGAGTTTCCTGGCCAATGCACCAAATGTATCACGCGTTCCGGGAAACAAACTCACTCAGAAGGACAATGCAGAGAGTGGAGTGCAGTTTATTACACCGGTGGGCCCAAGGCAGAGTCTCGTCTTAGCCAAGGACCCTGACCAGCATTTGTGAAAATGGGCCACGTGTACGTGTCCGAACCCACCACCCCAAATTCCTTGAGACTTACACAAACTAAGGAAGGGTAAATACAATCCCAATAACCCCATCACTCATGTGCCACGTGCTCAGACAGTTAAACAATTAGCCAATAATCAATAAGCATGAGGTTACACTCTGACAGGTACAGAAAAACTTATGGCCTGTCTGGAGGAAGGGGTGATTAGTGTATGTGCTCTCTTAGGCAATGAGTAACCTGGATACAGTCTTCAAGATTCCCCTGTCCGGAGGGGATCTTATCCTTCTGTCGTTGTTCCCATAGACACTAAACACAGAGTGTAAAGTCCACTGGAGAGGTGGCTGAGCATGGTCAGCATGGACAGGCCTGAGATGGGGTCCAGGCCCTGTGAAGTCCTTCTTCAGCATGGCTGACCTGTACCTTTTTTAGGGCACCCTTGAAGGGCCTGCCAGGTTCCCCTCCACCCCCTCACAGTGCCCGCCCGGCCAGGCTTGCTGACTGTGGTCAAGGGAGCCAAGCCACACCTTCCATGCAGCCGGGTCCAGCAGGCAGGGCCTCAGCCCGAGTGGCAGGAGGGTCCCGTTCTGGGTGTGACCATGTGACCTGAGACCCCCAAAGGACCTAGTTCTCTAGGGCCTGACAGTTTCCTCCAGGCAAATTGTCTGGAGCCAGCATCACACCATGAAGCCCACAAGTCCCACCCCACCCCATCCCAGGTGACTGAAAAAAAATTCTGCCAGCTGAGGGCCAGGCTTGGCCTGCCAGACCCAGGGGCAGTGGGTTAGAGGGACGATGGGGGAAGGGACACTGACGGGCTCCGGAGAGGCACAAAGGGAAGAGGACCACGTGGCCCTTCCAACTTGAATCTAAATACTGCATTCTGGATTCTGAAGATTCTAAGACCACCACTGTGGGAATTTTGCAGGGGAAGGAATAGGAGAAGTCAACACTCCTTGACTTCCAGATGATCAGCCTGACTGGTAGGAAGGGGATAAACGCACAGAGAATTACTCCTGTCTTGGCAAGAACTTGGCAAGTCATTATTAAACAAAACAAAACAAAACAAAAAAAATAACAGCAGCAAAGAGTTTAAACAACACTGGAGGGAAACAAAGGGAAACACATGCTTAAGCTGCAACCAAGCCATTCCCAGCGCTATAAATGTCACGTGGTTAGTTGTGTCCGACTCTTTGTGACCCCATAGACTGTAGCCTGCCAGGCTCCTCTGTCCATGGCGATTCTCCAGGCAAGAATTCCGGGGTGGGATGCCATGACTTCCTCCAGGGGATAAATGCCGTTAGGGTAAATAAACAGCCACCTCCCCGGTGACGGACCAGGAGTGCTGAGTGCTGGCATGGCAAGAGGGTACGTACAGAGCTTCAGGTGAACAGGACCGAACTTTACCTGGCATGAAATTCATGAAACTTCACATTCAATGCTCGCCAGCTACAGTATCAATTTATATAGGAAACTTAAAACTCAAATCCTCAACTCTAAAATGCAGGTTTCTATAGAATAAAAATAGTCTGATTCAGTCAATAAAAACGAAACACAAAACCTAACAAAAATAGACATTTATTAACAAGTTATAAAATTCAAAGTCCTCTCTTTCAAACGGAATTTTTAAAAATATAGGCTGTCTTTTCCAAGCAGAAGTCAAAATAATTTTATACTTTAAGAATTTAGTACAATGACCTTTCATTTAGTAAAACAACTTTAACACAATACTGGAAGGGTTTATTTATTCAAAAAGTTACACAAAGCTTTGCTGTGACTTCTTCTGAAAAGGAAACTTGAAACATCTCTCTTCATGCTCCTGTGTCTCGTATACTTTTAGACATTTCAACTTTAGCGTTACCTCAATTTGAGGTATTTCTCTGAGGAATAATGAGCACCTCATAGGAAGGGTCTTCCCGGACCAGGGCTCCTGGCCCTGGGGCCGCCCAGGCCCACTCTAACCCTGACCTCTCTGCATACACGGTCCCTTGAGCTTATTATGTTATCAGTCACCTAAATGAAGCCAACGTTTCCCGACACAACAGCGGGTCTACATGCACAGCCTGCATCTCACAGGCCTTCCGGGGAAACCAGACTCAACCCGACTCCTGCAACCTGGAGCCGGAGGTGCCGGCCACAGGGGTCAGGTGTCGGGGACCGTGGCCGCGATGTCCCTGCAGAGCCGGACGATGGCCTCCTCGTCGCCCCCTCCCGACTCCTCCGCGGCGTCGAGGACCATCCGGACATGGCTCAAGAGAGTGTCTGGTCGCTGGGCCCCCAGCCAGATGTCCTTAATGTATAGAGATACCAGGAACGCGGCGGCAGCTGAGGAAGCAACAACGAGGCCGTTAGGGTGCAGCCCGGTCGGCTGGGAACGAGTCTCCCACCCCCCACACGGTCACCCGGGGCTCACGCGGCCCCAGGTGGCAACCTGTGGCAAGCGTGCAGATAGTCAGTCCTTCCTGTGCCTAACTGCTGGGCTCATCCTTCCAGTTCGTGTTAAAACTTTTCTCACGTGATGACTGTGTGTTGAATCTAAGCCTCATCCTTGGTGTTGACCCACCCAGGCCAAGAACCACAACTGAAGTTTGGGAGGGGTGGCCCTTGGGCCATGGGCACAGGCAAGTGGAGGAGGTTTACAGGGCAGGGGAGACAGCAGGGCCCCCCTGCAACCAGGTGAGCTCACCTGCCGGGCTGTGGCCCCGCCCCTTCCCTGCCCCCCTCCAGCCCTCCCTGAAGGGCCAACCCTCCAGATGACTAAGGAGAACCCTGCAGACGCCCACCGCCTCCCTGTTGCCCTCCTATGGCCTTTGCTGTTGCCTCACCCAAGCAGGCACACCTTTATCGCCTGCTAGGTCGCTTCAGTTGAGTCTGACTCTTTGAGACCCCATGGACTGTCGCCCCAGGCTCCTCTGTCCGTGGGGATTCCCCAGCAAGAATGCTGGGTCGGGTTGCCCTGCCCTCCTCCGGGGGATCTTCCCCACCCAGGGACCGAACCTGCGTCTCTTATGTCCCCTGAACTGGCATGCAGGTTTTTCACCACTAACCCACCAGGGAAGCCACCACACCTTTATCAAGCACCCACTAAACGCTGTGCAGCTGAACTGTGACTTGGGCGCCTGTATGCGCATGTGTGTGCGCTTGTGACCACGAGGCGCAACGTAATTCTGCATGAATGATAACAGCAGGAAGTTAGAAAGCCTCGCAGCGCCCCCAGGGGGACACAAGGCCGTCCGGAGGGCGTTCCTCTCCGCTGTTTCCCCGTCGATCAAAGTCCTACCTGAAGGCAGAGGCAGGGCCTTCCTCTCCCCTGCGCACTTGGGACCCAGGGGCTGACTCTCTGTGCTCCCCAGACCCGTGCTGAGGGCCGTCCTCCCCGTAAGGCTTCACTGACAGCGCCCGCAGGCTGTGAGAACGGGGAGTGCTCCCGGCGCCAAGCCCTCCCCACGCGGTCTGCAGCCTCCGAGCCCAGCCCCCCACGTTACCTCGTGTGTCCGCATCCTCCTCGGCGTCCAGGGAGGAGAGGTGGACGGCCTCGAGCACCGGCTGGAGGGGGCTCCCCACGGGGCCTCGGGCCGCCACCAGCCGCAGCAGGACGGCGTTGAAGAGGCCGGCCAAGCGGTTCGGCCCCTCCGGCTCCGCGGCGCCGCAGAACCTGCTGTACAGGTGGAACAGGCCGCTCGTCACGGCGCCGTCGCGGAGGAGCTCAGCCACCACCGCGGGCCGCGGCAGGATGTGGCTCTCGAGCCAGCCCAGGAGGCTCGCCGCGTCCGCCCGGCCAAGCGGGCTCCCAGCTGCGGAGCGCAGCACCCAGCTGGCCACCAGGGAGGCGATGGCACCCACAGGGCCCGCGTCTTCGCGCTCCGGGTCGGCGCCGGGGGCCTCGGGCTCCCAGTGGGTCAGGATGGACCTCAGGAGGCCCCTGCAGGACTCCAGGGCGGCCGCCGGCAGCTCGGGGTCCGCCGCCTCCTCCGCCTCGCTGGGTCTCCCCTTCCGGGCCCGCGGGCCTCTGGCTCGGGCTGGCGCGCCAGGCTTGTTCTTCTCCTTGAGCATCTCTGTTACCCGCACACAGAGGAAAAGAGAAAAGGCGTGAGACCGCCATTTGCCCACAGAGATGCAGAGGGTGGGGCATCCACGCAGGGGAGGGCACAGCTCAGAGCTGGGTTCCCATAGGACGCGCCGGCCTGGGGCTCGGGCGGGGCTCGGTGTTTCCCTGTGACCGTCATTAGCGCTACTGTAGCTGAGCACCGGGGAGCGGCAGAGCCGGGCCGCATCTCCTGCGAGCGCCATGAAGACACACAGGCCCTGTCTCTAAGCCTCGGGGGTGGGGGGGAGACGCCAGCTGCTCTGGGGGGCGGGGAGGGCAGCAAGCACGCTGCGGAGAGATGAGACAGAACCACGCGGCGGACACTCACTCAGCAGCTCCCGGACTTGGCACTTCTCCGCGGCGGCCCTCAGGTCCTCCTGCAGCCGGACGTCTCTCTCCACGAGGTTCCACTTGTGCAGGAGCACGAGGACGTCCCGGGTGGACAGCACCGTGGCGTTCACGGTCAGGCGGTTCATGTCCTTGAAGGCCCGCAGCACGGTGGTCCGGTACCTCAGGACCGAGTCGAGTGCCCCGAAGAAGCCGGTCAGCTGGGTGGAGGCCAAGGTGGGCCTATGGGGGAGCCGATGATCCCGGGCTGGGCAAGAGCTGCCTCGTCGTCTGCAGCCCAGGACCCAGGCGACCCTTTCCAACAGACCAGGGCGTGGAGCCCAGCACCTCCCCAGGGGAGGCGGACAGGGGACCAGGGTCCAACCTCCACCCTGGAGGCACAGAAAGCTCTCTGGAAACCCGGAGAGGGTCAGGATGCCAGCCGCCCCGCTATCAACTCCAGGACCGTGGGATCCTCTCCAACTCAGGAACTAAAGGCCAAGAGAAGCCCATGGATAGCACCACCCATGGCCCAGCCTGCGGAGGGCACTGGAAGGACATATATTCTTCCAAGTTCTAAGGAATTTAAAATTCAAAACTGTCTGCTCTATACACTTTTCACATTTATTATTATTTAATAAATTTATTAAATAATTGTATCAATTTATTATTGATACAATTGTTATTCTCAATGACAGCCAGTTCTCAGAGACCAGTGTGTCTTTGGTGGTGGTTTAGTTGCTAAGCCGTGTCCAACTCTTTGTGACCCCATGGACTGTAGCCTGCCAGGCTCCTCTGTCCACGGAATTCCCAGGCAAGAATACTGGAGTGTTGTGTCTTTGGACAACTCCAAAATAAAGACCCTGATGCTGGGAGAGATTGAAGGCGGGAAGAGAAGGGGACGACAGAGGATGAGATGGTTGGATGGCATCACCGACTCAACGGACCTGAGTTTGAGCAAGTTCCGGGAGATGGTGATGGACAGGGAGGCTGGGTGTGCTACAGTCCATGGGGCTGCAAAGAGTCAGACACGACTGAGTGACTGAACTGAACTAAACTGAACTAAGAAACATGGCTACCCAGCATCGATTCAACAGCTAATTTCAGAACAACAGAAAACCAAACACTCTGTTCTTTATCAAGAAGGTTTTCACTCTGAGATGACAATCCATTCGCTATCCATTGCCTGGTTCCCATCAGCACACCTCTGTTCCCACACCAGAAGCTTGAGGACATGGTGTATTTTCTCTAACACAGTAGAATCCGACAAGCACTGAGTTCTCCTGAGGAAACCAAGTGTGTAATTCCAAGGGGAAAATACTGAAGTTTTCTAGGAAATTCATAGCTGAAAGGGAGCCTATGCAGGCTAATACAGGTGGAGGTGAGTTTGGGAACAACCTAACTTTCTTAAATTTAAAATCACAGAAAACATGTTCTTTCTACATCATTTTGACTGCTTGAATCCAAATATCCAGGTAGATGGTTTGCCTGCTAAAAATGATCTGGCGTGACAGGCTGCAGGTTTCCTGTGTTAAGCAGCCTCCTAAAGTCTAACTGTTAAAGAGGAACAGGGGAAATGGGTGTCCTGAGGTTAGGACCACAGCCCCGGCCGAGCCCGCCTGTGGAGCCGGGACCGGGGGAGGGGCTCACCTCAGGTGCTTCGTGAGCACAAGGAGAACGTAGAGGAACTCGTCCACCAGGTGCAGGGCCAGCAGCTTCGGGGGCTCCTGGGACCCAGGCCTGCAGGGAGGCTGCGCCCCGGCCTGCACGTCTCTGTTGCCCAGCGTGGTCACCCACAGCATGTGCAGCAGGGAGATGAGGTTGGAGAGCAGTGCAGTTTCCAGAAACCTGAAGCCAAACATGGGGAGAGTCAGCTCTCTGTCACATCCTCTCCTCCCATCTCCTGGAGGGGGTGGGTGGGAACCAGGGAGGAGATGGTGATGGTGGTGGCCACCCCAGGGGCCGGCTTCTCCCCCAGCCCCCAACCCTTCCATGCGCTCACTGAGCCACTGCAGCCCCGGACAGGCACAGCACCCAAGGAAAGACAGGGTGTCTGCTACAAAACGCAGCTCCATCCCAGGGCGAGGCCCCAACCCTCCCTTCTCATCAGAAACTTTCTGGTGGAAGAAACTTTCTCACCAACCCTCCTTTCTCCCCTCAGTCCCATCTAAGATATACTCTGGAGTCTCTGGCATGGAAGGGAGAGCCTCCCTGCGCACGAGAACAACCCACTCTAAAGCACAGAGGTAACAGCCAGGAGCAGACAATCAGCCAGTGCGGCCTTCGGAGAGAAGATACTACTTTCTTTAGGAGAAAAAATTATAAGTTCTTTTTAAAAATGCACAAAAGAAGAAAGAAAGGAAAAATTAAAAAAAGGGGGGGGGGTCAAAGAGTCTGGATAGTCCCAGAGTTATTATCACAGACAGCTGTCTGAAGGAAAGATTCCTGTCACTGAGGGGGCTGCCTGCTGAGACAAGAGTCATCTTTTCACACAGCCTCAGAAGTAGAAGACTGTTAGGAATCAAAACGGGTCACGTTGTGGCTGAACTGTGTGCCCTTCCACCCCGCCCCACCATTCACAGGTAGAAGCCCCAACTCCCGCTGTGACTGTATTTGGAGGTGGGGCCTTTGGGAGGTCATTAGGTTTAGATGAAGTCATGAGGATGGAGCCCCATGACCGGATTAGCACCCTGTAAGAAGCTTGTGGTTCAGCTGGTAAAGAGTTCGCCTGCGATGCAGGAGACCTGGGTTCAATCCCTGGGCTGGGAAGAGCCTCAGGAAAAGGGAAAGGCTGCCCACTCCAGTATTCTGGCCTGGAGAATTCATGGACTGTATAGTCCATGGGGTCACAAAGAGTCGGATACGACTGAACGACTTTCATTGTCACTGTCTGTCAAGAAGCGGAAGACACCAGAGCGCTCTCCTTCTCTCTCCCTGCCCGGACACAGGGACACTGTGGACCCTGGGAAGAGGGCTCTCACCGAAGCCGACCGAGCTGGCCCCTGGGAGGGGAGAAAACGAATCCGTGCCGTTTTGCCAGCCAGTGACAGCAGCCCCGGTCACAAGACAAGACGCCCACGCCAGCCCTCGATGCGGCATGGGCCCTTAACAGGGCACCTTGACCCTGGGCGCGCTGAACCCACATCACCGCGTGAGCGAGCGCTCCCGAAACCCGTCTCTGCCTCACAACCTCGGAAAGAACCCCACTCCTGGAGAGCAGCCTGGGCTGCACAGAAGATGGAAAGGTGGTGTAGAGGACGCTGTTTTGGGGAACGCGGATTCTCCTGGACGCTCCTAGCGGACACTGGAGCTGCAGGAGGTGCCATGATCTCAGGGTCTCCCCCCGACTCCCCTCTGCCTGATGGCCAGCACGCATGCACTCATTCTGCCTATACCCGCCCCATGTCCAGCGCGCATGCGGTCTCCCGCCCCACCCCATGCCCAGCACGCATGTGCACTCGCTCCCTCTTTTTCCCTGATGCCCAGTGCGCATAAGCTTCCCCACCCCCATGCCCAACACGCATGCACGCTCCCCCACCCGATGCTCAATGCGCATGCGCTCCCCACCCCTCCCCATGCCCAGCACGCACGCGTGCTCCCCCTCCACCCGATGCCCACTGCGCTTGCGCTCCTCCGCCCCTACCCCCTACCCCCCCCACCCCCTCTTCTCAGGATACAAGGTGCTCACTTGCTCTCCAGGATGTTTAGGACCCACGTCAGGAGGCTGTAGTCTCGTAGCATCTCATAGGCAGACCTGGCATCCCGGGCGGCATTCTGCAGAATCTCCAGAATCCAGTTCTGTAGACCCCAAGCAAAAAGTCATTGGTTTTCTGTGGGAAAAACTTGACTTACCCGAACCAGGAAAGGCCTTTAAAAAACAGAACGGTGTGTCCCCACTACACAGACGATCGCTGCACGTGACACCTGCCAGGTCTGCGAGAATGGTGGCCGTGGGGGACCACCCTCCCCACCGTAATTGCCAGAGGAGGCAGACGGCCGCAGGGAGAGCGCGAGCCTGGGGACACCCACCCGCTAACCCATCACCAGGGGAGACGCGGCACGGAAACCACGCGGCCCCGCATCCCGGCAGCCTGAGCCGGGACAGTGAAGATTCACAGCTAGTCCAGCCATGAACTGCTGCTGGTGGCTCATTTCATCGCCTCTGTTTTACCACATGGAGAGGACAGAGAGATGGGACTCTCGCTGGAACTGTGAAAGGGGTGCTCCCCCCCCCACCCCATTTTTTTTTTTTGCAAACCACATGGCATATGGGAATCTTAGTTTCTGGACCAGGGATTGAACTTATGCCCCCTGCAGTGGAAGCACGGAGCCCTAACCACTGGAGTACCAGGGAAGTCCCTAATTGGGTGTGTTAGAGTGCTAACATGCCATAAAAAGTAGAAATCCACCTTACTCACATTCCGCTTATGCAGACTCACTCCTCTTTAGCCATATTTTACGTGATGCCAGAGACAGACACTGATAAGGCTACAAACTCATCAAAACCCCACAGGCTTTTCCTAGTTAACATCTCACTCCACATGATTTCTTGCTTCAGTGACAGAGCTCATGTGTGGACTTCCTCCTCAGCTGTGAGGCAGCCGGTTTCGAAGGCTGACTCCTTTCCCCACCAAGGTCTGAAGACCTGCAGTTTCTGTGTTACGTGACACGCTGGTGGCTGGTGCATGTCTGGAAGCGCCTCAGTCGTGTGTGGGGTGACATGTTTGCAGAGCTCTCGGCTGCCCAGAGCCTCCTGTTTCTCACTACCCGCCTCCCTCCCCACTGGCCCTGGGCCCAGGTGAGGGCACCGGGAAGCGAATGTTGAGGCAGGCGGTCAGGTGAGGGTCCACGGGGCGGGACTTGCAGGTGGTGGAAACCCGAGCAGGGGCGCCTACCTGGGCCGCCTCGTCGCACAGCGGGCTGCTGAAGAAGGACAGGACGATGTGGAGGACGCCCCGCCTGGCGCAGAGCTCGAAGCAGTGCTTGTCCCGCATTCCCTGGCGGAGGAGCCCCAACACCCACTCCCGCTCCGTCTTCTGCTGTGAAGCCCCGCAAACAAGAGACCGTCGTTAAACATGTGAAGTCTCTTTTTTTCCCTGAAAACTCTTCCAGCACCACTATTTTCAAGGGGTGGTGAAGACTGCAGCATGGCAGCCCCCGACCCTCCGTTTCTGGGTCTGTTATTAAAAACCCTCCCTCTCTCTCTGCTTCCATTTCTCCGGGTCAGGAATAAAGGACCAGGTCACATTTATACACTCAACTGTGCTCATGTGTTCCATAAAAGCACATCAATAGTCAACCCTGTGATTCGCCCAGAAAATAACAGCGAGGAGGCTGTGATTTGAGGCCTCTGGGGTCTGCGAGGTCTGAGAAGCACCTGAGAATCACAGTGTGGACTGGGAAGCGTTTTCACAGGCAGGCCCGCCTGACCCCGCACGCGACCCCCACGCTCCACCCCGGCCTGGGCTCTGCCGCCAACAAGTCTCCGTAGGGATGCGTTGGCACAGTGGCTGAGCATCCCACTCAGGAGACTGGGGACCTCATGGGTCTCAGGGCAGGGTGCTACCTCGAAGTCTGAGCTGTAGAAGAACTGGTAGAAGCCTGGAACTTTGCTCATGTTCAGGTACTCGTGGGACAGCAGGAACTTGTTGATCTTCATGTACATGTGCTCCTCTGTGAACACAAGCAGACTGTCACTCAAAGGGAAAGTGAAGTCGCTCGGTCATGTCTGACTCTTTGCGACCCCGTGGACTGTAGCCTACCAGACTCCTCCATCCATGGGATTTTCCAGGCAAGACTACTGGAGTGGGTTGCCATTTCCTTCTCCAGGGGATCTTTCCAACCCTGGGATCGAACCCAGGTCTCCTGCAGTGCAGGGAGACACTTTACCATCTGCATCACCAGGGAAGCCCGGCTGTCACTCAGGAGGGTGCCAAAAGGACACCCCGTGGCCAGGTGGAGTCGGGGAGTGGGGTCCTGGGGGGGGGTGGTGGTCAGACAGAAATCTCTGCCCCCACGGGGCTTTCTAATTCTCATCCAGGTGATCAGCTCTCAAGAATTAAAATGCAGTAAGACACCTTAGGTCTACACGGCATAAGGGCTTCTCTCACGGCTCAGGAACCACTTGGGGATGTTCGGTCCTTTGCTGATACCATTCCCTCCGAGGCATCAGCCTAAGCTCCAATCAGCTGGTGAGCAGAGTGCGGGCTGCCACACCGAAGACAGCACAGGGCTAATACCAGCTCATCAGCCTCCCACTGAGGGAACTTCCACAGCAAAGGGGGCTCAGACCTGCCCTGGGTCACTTGGCTCTGGGATGCAATAGGGCCAACACCTCCTCCCCTGGTCTTACCCTTGGACCGTCGCCTCCCATTTATCCAAAGCACCTGCAGCCTCACAGCCCATCCAACACCGCTGCCCTGAGCCCCTGCACTGACATGAGGTCTGATGTGGGACAGCTCACCTGGGGGGGCACAGACTGGACAGAAGGCCAAGACTATCCCTCGTGACCTCGGCCAGGATATTTTCTCTGAAGAGCCTGTTTCTTTAGAGTCTAAATGGCTAATTACCTTCTTTCCTCCCATAATTTCTAAGGTTAAAAAAAAAACCAAACCATGCCATAAAAATGACATAGGACCAGATGAAAATCAGATCTGAGTTCCAACAGCGACGTGACTGCAGACCAATCATGGGGCCTTGGACAAGCTATTCGGGTTTCCCAGGTGGCGCTAGTGGTAAAGGACGCACCTGCTGATGCAGGAGACCTAAGAGATGCGGGTTTGATCCCTGGGTCAGGAAGATGCAGTGGAGAAGGAAATAGCAACCCCCTCTAGCATTCCTGCCTGGAGAATCCCATGGACAGAGGAGCCTGGTGGGCTACAGTCCATGGGGTTGCAAAGGGACAGACATGACTGAAGCAACTTAGCAGGCATGCACAGACAAGCTGCTTAACCTTGGGGTTAACCTCCGGCTGGAAGGCTGTTTCGCCATCTGCAAACAACCACATTACCTGCAAAGAGCCCTGTGGTCCCTAACGGCATCAACATTCTGTAACTTTTCACTAGTAACAAAAAGAAAAGGTCCCATGATAGACTGACTTGTGCTCAGATCACCCCGATAGTGGGCAGCTGTGAAGACAAAGTGGAGCCATGTTCTGCGCCCTGGTGACGCGGGCACAGGGGCCCACAGGCCGCCTGTCCTCCTATTGGTGAGCTGCGCTGACGCTGACGCTGACCCCCCGGGGATGCGGGCACAGGGGCCCACAGGCCGCGTGAACTGCGCTGATGCTGACCCCCTGGGGACGCGGGCACAGGGACCCACAGGCTGATTGTCCTTCCCCTGGTGAGCTGCGCTGACAGTGACCCCCTGGGGACGCAGGCACAGGGACCCACAGGCCGCCTGTCCTTCCGCTGGTGAGCTGCGCTGACGCTGACTCCGAGCTTGGAGCGTGGCTGCCAGCACCGATGGGGCCTCTGGGTCAGGCCCCTTCCAAGCGCTTGCATGTAGATCTGTGAGTCCCTCAACAGGCCCTCTGGTGGAGCTGTGATCTGCTTTTACTACAGCTTTTCACGCCTGCAGGCAGATAGGAACTCACACTCACCCCCATCACACTCACACACATTCTCTTGCACCTTGCACTTGTGACCCTCACACATGTGCTAGTGGACTGGTTATGCTAGTGGGATTAACGCCGCCAAATGGCCTTGCTCAGCTTCAGAATTTCCACCTCGCCCCAACCTGTTTCTAGCAGTGGTACCTGGTTTCAAAATCTGCAAGGCTGCCTTGGCAATGAAGAGAGTCAGGGTGAAGGTGAGTCTCATGTTCTTGGTTCGGATCCCGTTCCGGACCACGTCCAACAGGTACAGTACCTTAAAAGCAGGAAAAAGGGCGGGGTCGGGGGGAGAATTTGCAGAACAGCTGCGACCAGCCTTGTCTCTTGCAGCCGACTCCACGGCTTTGCAGGGTGGCCCGCGTCTCACATCCAGCCCCCACCCCCGCCTTCAGGGCATGGCTTCTGAGGCTCTGTGTGTCCTGGGTGACAGCTGCTGTAACCTGAGTTCAGATCAAGGAACCAGTCGGCAGAAATGAGAACTGCTCTGCCCTCCGTGATGCAAGAAGAGTTCTTGTTAGGGGAGACCTCTCTCCACCACCCAGGGCTGAGGGCCCAAGATGACCTCTGGTACCACCCCCTGCCCCGCCAGGAGGAGACAAGGCTTCGGTTCTGTATCAGAGTCTCTGGGCAACGCCTCTGAGTTCTTCAGGAAATCCTCCCACCAGGCCGGGCAGAGAGCTGGCCCCCTCAGCCCCTGGGGGTTACCTGGGGCTGCTCCCGGAAGCGCGCCCCCTCCAGCTGCGAGTAGTAGGCCGCCAGCACCGAATAGGCCGCAGCGCGCATCTGCGGGTCGTAGCTGCTGAGGGCCGCGACGGTCAGGCCCAGAGCGTTGGAATCCACGAATTTTCTACAGTCCACCACAAATTCTGAGGGAGATAAAACACAGCGTTAACTACACACACACACACACACACACACAACGATTCCATGATACACGTGCAACACAGAATTCCATTTCCTTTTGCATTTTACTATCATCTGCAGCGTGTGTGTGCCAGACACAGAAATGCAAGTCTCCCTCCTGCTCCCGTAAGTTCTGCTGCGGTTGTCTAAAAGACCGTCTCCCCTCCCGTGGCAGCAACCACAGGCCTTCAGTTTCAGAGACACTTGTAAATCCCAACGAGGACTCTTTCATCGCTTCTAACAAATACCCAATGAGTCAGAGAACATCAGAGATGTTCGGAGGTGTCAGAGGTGACATTAGCACCCACCACTGAGGTCCCAGCATGAAGAAGCCATAACGGGGGGGTGGGGGGAGGTAGGAGGAAGGGAGTTGGCAGGGAAAGCCAGCTTAGTCAGTCGGATGAGTGACCTTGGAATGCACTATCAATAAAAGATAAACCAATACCACTGATAATATTTTCTACTCTTTTTTCTTTTCTCTTCTCTCCCCAAAATTTAACACTTAAAAAGATAATGTCCACAGTTTAAACAAACAAAAAAAAGCTAAAAATAAATAAATGGAGAAAAATGATAATAGCTACTTCTTCTTAGTCCAAACAGCTATACAGACACATAACGGTCCTCAAATGGGGGGCTGTCCAGAAGTGTAGAGACCAGCCGGTGGAGGACCTGTGGGCGTGCCTGCAGTGCCTGCCTGGGCTGACAGGGCTGTCACGCCAGGGCAGGGACCCGCGCATCCTCCTCCTCCGAAGCAGCGGGAGCTCCTGGAAGCCGCTTACGTGCGGGTCCCTTCCCCTTTCTCAGCTCTCACACCGTATCGCACAAGGACTAGCATTTCCACTTCCAGCCAGGAAAGAGACAGGAAAGAGATTCATCTGTCCAACTGAAAAAACAGCTGAAGGCATGAACTAAGGATTTCCAAGACACTGGACATGGAGCAACAGAGGACGGTGATCCTGAGACGGGAAACCAGGCGACCCTCCAATCATTCCAGCTCACACCTGGAGTTCCCAGGCCATGGCACAGGGGGGCAAACCGAGGCAGAGCCCAGGCAGCTGTGAGCTGGGGACACAGAGCTGGGGGGAGGGGGGCCTGGGAGGCCAAGTGGCCGGAGCTCACGAGGCCGAGCCCAAGAGAAGACTGCTCCACTGGGAGAGTGCCCGTCGGCATGAGCACATGAGCAAACCCCCCAGGTGGGGAAAGAACCACCCGGAGGGGTGAGCAGGGATGACCCCAGGCTCCCACCCGCCTGGAGACAGCTCCTGTTCCCACCAGCCAGGGCCACGTCCCCACAGCACCCAGGGACAGGGCATGTCACTTCACCTGTGCAGCAAAGGTCCTTCCATGTTCCTCTGGTCCCACCTAACAGAGCTTATAAGCAACACTGGAAGGATCAAACCATTTCTAAGGAACTTGGATGTGTACTAGAACAAAGCCAAACAACGTTTCACAAGAATACCAAAAATACCCAGCCCCAAAAAGGGTAAAACTCACAATGTCTGGCTTCCAATAAAAACTGCCCGATAGTCAAACAAGCAGGAACATGGCCCATTATGAAGAGAAAAACTTACTATCTGGAAATGACTTGTAAATGACACAGATAACAGAATTAGTAGACAAAGACATGTATAAAGTTAGCAGCGCTGAATTCTACAAGCTCAGGAAACTAGAGGATGGACTTCCCTGGTGGTTCAGTGGTAAAGAATCTGCCTGTTGATGCAGGAGATGCAGGTTCAATCCCTGGTCTGGGAAAATCCCACTTGCCTTGGAGCAACTAAGTCTGTGGGGCACAACTATTCAGCCTGTGCTCTAGAGCCTGGGAACTACAACACCTGGGCCTGCACACCACAACCAGAGAAAAGGCCGTGCAGCCATGAAGACCCAGCATGGCTAAAAATATACAAATAAATAAAAAGAAGCTAGAGGAAAGACTGGGTGTGCTAAGGAGAGACATGGAAGATAAGAAAATCCTAATCAAGCTTCTAGAGATAAAACTTTAAAACGTCTGAAATGAAAAATGCACTGGATGAATTGTTGACAATGTAAACTGGTACAGTCACTAAGAACAGTATGGAGGTTCTTTAAAAAATTAAAAATAGAGCTACCACATGATTCAGTAATCCCACTCCTGGGCATATACCTGGCTGCTGCTGCTGCTGAGTCG
The DNA here is from genome assembly GCF_019320065.1 of Cervus canadensis. Lineage (NCBI taxonomy): Eukaryota > Metazoa > Chordata > Mammalia > Artiodactyla > Cervidae > Cervus > Cervus canadensis. Next base: position 2,407,902 of record NC_057412.1, on the reverse strand, counting down.
CTTCAGTTGTGTCTGACTCTGTGTGACCCCATAGACGGCAGCCCACCAGGCTCCTCCGTCCATGGAATTTTCCAGGCAATAGTACGGGAGTGGGTTTCCATTGCCTTCCAGATATATGGGCATATATCTGGAGACAACCATAATTCGAAAAGATACATGTACCCCAATGTTCACTGCAGCACTGCTCACAAAAACTAAGACATGGAAGCAACCTAAATGCCCATCAACAGAGGAATGCGTAAAAGAAGATGTGGTACATTTATACAATGGAATATTACTCAGCCATAAAAAAGAACAAAATAATGCCACTTGTAGCAACATGGAGATGAACTTAGAGATTATCATACTAACTGAAGTAAGCCCCAGAGAGAGAGAGAGAGAAATAACATGATATTGCCTATATGTGGAACCTAAAAAAAGAAAAAATAAAACAATGAACTTCTTTATGGTTACCAAAGGACCAGGGAGGAGAAATAAATTAGGAGTATGGAATTAACATACATACACTACTATATAAGAGGGAAAAAAGGCCTACCTTATAGCCCAGAGAACTATACTCAATATTTTGTAATAACCTATAAGGGAAAAGAATAGATATGTTTTTGTATAACTGAATCATTTTGCTGTATCCCTGAAGCTAATACAACATTGTAAATTAACTATACTTCAACAAAACAAACAAAAAAGAAAAATGTACTAGATAAGCTGATCAGAAGATTAGACACTGCAGAAAAAAAGATCCATGAACTTGAAGACACAACAGAATTTAACCAAACTGAAACAGAGAGAAAAAATAATCCTAAAAACTTGAGCATCAGTAAGCTGTGGGACAATTTCAAACAGGCTAATACATGTGGAAGTGGAGTCCCTAAAAATGAAGAAATAATGGCCAAAACTCTTCCAAATTTGAAAAACTACAAAACACAGTCACTGAACACCCCAAACCAAAAAAATAAAGAAAATTATACCCAAGTTTATCATAATCAAATTGCTTGAAACCAATGATTAAAAAGTCTTAAAAGTGATCTCAAAATATGCAGAGGAGCACAGGTAAGAATGGCAGCAGAATTCCTGTTAGAAACAATGCAATCTAGATCAAGGCGTCAACATCTTTAAAGTACAATAAGAATAAAACTTGTCAACCTAGAACTTTATACCCCGCAAAAATCTTTCAGAAGTTAAGACTTTTTAAAAGCTGAAAGAATGGATCATGAATAGCCATAAACTACAAGAATTCTTAAAAGAAGTGTTTTGAGGAGAAGGAAAATGATAGAAGATGGCAATCTGGATCTACATAAAAGAATGAAGAGAACAAGAAATGATAACTTTGGGATAAACATAAAATATTTAAATCCCTTTAAATGGTAATTGACAGTTTGAAGCAAAAATAACCACATATTGTGAACTTTTTAACACATGGATGGAAATTTTATGATACATATAGCGTGAAAGCTAAGAGGGGAGAGAGAGATACTATTCTAAGGTGCTTCTACTATCCATGAAGTGGTATAATCTCACTTGAAGGTAAACCACAATAAATTGAATATGTATATAATAAACTCTAAAGCAACCAACACACACACACATATACATACACTCACAAGCACACAAACTAATTATAGCTAAATGTCAATAAAGACAATAAAGTGGAATCAGATCAATAATGACATTAAATGTAAATGGTACATACATTCCAATTAAAAAGCATTACTTCATGGCAAATAGATGAGGATAAAAAAGGGAAACAGTGACAGATTTTATTTTTTTGGGGCTCCAAAATCACTGTGGATGGTGACTGCAGCCATGAAATAAAAGACATGATTGAGACTGAGTAACGGTAACGTGGTCAGACTAGATGGAAAAACAAAACCCAGTGTCTGCTGTCTACAGGAAACCACTATTAATCTCAGGAGGCAGATTTTAAGTAAAAGGATGGAGCAGTGATCATTTTGAAATATACAGAAACATCAAATCATTAGTTATGCACCAGGACCTAACAATGCTGTAGGTCAATGATACTTGAAAAACAACAAACAAACCCAGAGGAAAAGAGAGCAGATTCGTGGCTACCAGATACAGGGGACAGGAGGGAAAAGCGATGAAGGAAGTCAAAACACACAGGCTCCCAGTTATAGGGTAAATAAGTACTGGGGATATAATGTACAGTACAGTAAAGTTAATTAATATTATTGTATGCTATATATGAAAGTTCCTAAGAGAGTAAATGCTGAGTTCTCAGCACAAGGAAAAGATTTTTTTATATTTCTTTAATTTTATTGTATATGAGGTGTTGGATGTTCACTCAACTGACTGTCCTAATCATTTCATGGTGTATGTTAAGTCAAATCGCTATGCTGAATACCTTAAATTTATACAGTGCTGATGTCAATTATGCTTCAGTAAAACTGGAAGGAAAAAAAAGTAAAAGGAAAAAAAGAGTAATTAGAAGACTCTTCTGCTCTTAACAGCTTACAGACTAAATTTTCTCATTTCTAACAAGTGACTACTTCTGATGGGAGGGGGAAAAATTTCCAAAAGCATCAAGCTGAGGGATAAAATTATACTATTTTGGGGAAAATGAGATATATTTGAGATACACCTACATACCTATTGATACATAATAAAAACACATAAATAGAACAAGTTTGGGAAAGAGAACATTCTAAACATTTAATATTATACTCACTAAAAATAGCTAATATTTAGCAGTAATCACGGACACTTTAAAGACAAAAGGATTTTCCACATGTCCATGAGGAAAAGTCAGTTTCATGTTCTGTGGGATCTGCTATTCTCCGGAAGTCTCGGCTTTGTAAAATGTATGAAAAAGAGCTGCCCCTTGAGAGTTGAAAATATAAAAGGTGATCAAAAACAGAAATACCAGTAGGTTTAAGAACCTCAAAAAAAAATCCCCTGGTGACAACAAATTTGTCCTGGCTTAACCGGGACAATCATCAAGGACTAAAATACAAAGCAGTCCACGTCTTAAGGGGCTCAGTGGCCGCTCAGCGTGCTGTCGGAGCGTCGGGAGCTTTCCTCACACCTCCTCTCACACCATCTCCCAGAGGCGGCCTGGCCAGGAAGGCGCGCCCCAGGGAGGCTCCGCCGAGCCCGCGTCCAGGGCCCTAGGGAGAACCGCGCGGGGCCTCCCGGTCCTGTGAAGCGGCGACGGAAGGGCTCGGCCTGGTTCTCCTGAGGACGAGCACCAGTCACTGCCATTGCTAACAGCCTCGGCTGGCCCTGCTTCTCAGCCAAGGACTCAAAGGACAAGCTGCAAGGCTAAGGACACAGGTTCCCATTTTCAGCAAAGGGTTGCCACGCAACGCTGAGGCTGGTTCTCTCGAGCCTGGCCACCCCACCAAAACCAATCACACACCCGATTTAGGATTACTAAATGTCTGGCAACGCTTGGACCCTGGTGCCACCTCAGGAAACAAAAACATGCTGTGGAAAAACTTCTGCCACACACGGCATGGACGAACCTCACAAATACAATGTGGGTAAATGGAGCTTCTACAAAAGAGAGTGTTTAATGTCATTTAGATCAAGTTCAAACACAGGACACTGGCCCTACTGAGGGGGAAGGGGCACTGGCCAGCAAGCGGCCTGGGGGCTGTTGACTATGTTCTGTTCCTTGATCTGACTGGTGGTTTTCCCCTCAACTCACACATAATATGACCTGTATGGGTTTCTATATATCACACTTCAATAAAAGTTTATTTAAAACATTGTTCATGCTCACTTATCCACCAGGGCAAAAGTAAATGCAATAATAACTTAAAAAAGTAACAATATGAAAAAAAGATTCATGACTTAATTCAACCACAATAAGCCTTGGGCCATTATAAATGCGGTTCACAGACTTCTGTTTTATTCAACTTGTCCCTTTACTGCTAGTTTTCTCCTCCTGATGAATTCATATGCTTCTCTTTACCAGATGATAAAAATTTGTTTAAAATATTCTGCTTCGTTTTTTTTTTGTTCTGGATTATAAGTAGCCCAGAGCAAAATTTAATGACCTAGTTTTTCTTGGTGTGCTTGTTTTGCATTTCTACTTGCCTATCTATTTCTACACTTTTTAAAATATTCTACTTTAATGTGAATGATCATAGTGTAACCAGTATTTTAAGCTACAGCAAATCCTTTCTGGTAGACATGATCTGCAAATTTTATAACAATAAAATGTAAAACGGGCTGTATTTCCCTAACTTGAAAGCGCATTTACTAGTTACCTCTCTTCACAAAAGGCCTTTCAGATCCCATCCTTCCCTTACCCTCCTTTGCCTAAAAGAGGCAATATTCAAGATCCTGAGAACAACAGTCCTGATTTTACTATTTCTCTGTTAAAGTGTTTTCCAAGCCTCTGCCTTCTGCTTCCTAAAAGCTCTATTGAAAGACAGGGCAGCAGACTAAATGACTTGTAGTAATTCACTTAAGTTGCATCATATTTTTAGACTGTGGAAAATCTATTTTCATATTTGATGAGAAACAGACTTAGCCAGCAGAGCCAAGGCATGGGGGAATCAAAGAGCATAGCAGATGCGCCTCCCCCGGTCGCTGGGAACAGTCACCACTGGCCGTCATCATCACCTGACGCTTGCACTTGCTCTCTTGCAAAGAAGACTTAGCTCAGCCACAGAACCCGGGGTCCAGGGAAGGGGTCTGCTCTGAGAACCCAGCCCTCTCATCTTCTGTTAGGAACTGAAGAGCAGTGGTGGAGGATCAGCAAATCTGGTCACAAGGAGCAACGTTTGAGTGCAAGATAATGTCAGGTTCAGAGAATTCCCCAGTGGTTCAGTGCTTATAGACTCAGAGCTTTAGTGGGCCTAGGGTTCAAACCCTAGGCAGGGAACTAGGATCCCACAAGCTGCATGGCCGGGGGGGAAAAAAGGATACCAAATTTAAAAAGGAGAACACAAGAGTGATCAGTGAGGCATGGTCTCCCAGGGCACCTAGTCTACACGGCCATGGCAACCAGGAGGGAGATGCCAGGGACCCTCTCAGACAGCACACTGCCTGGTCCCCACGATGCATCAGAGGGAGCCTAACACAGCAGACAGATGAGGCTTCCGCTTGGGGCCACGAGGGGAGCGGTGACGACCACTCCTGCCCTCCCAGCCAGGAAGCGTCAGTGCGGGGGAGCCGGGACTCCCCTGGCTGCTGGTCACCGGGAGAAGGGATGAGGAGGAGAGAGGGTGGATCGCCAAATGGGGGCTGGATCAGAACATCCGCAGGCAAACCAATGCGGCTGGACCTACACTCCACACCCTGTACAAAAATTAACTCAAAAGAGGCCTCAGACTTAAATGCAAAGGCTACAACGATGAAACTTTCAGAAATAAACATGGGAGTTCTTTGGGATGGAGGGATGGGCAAAGAGTTCTTAAGACTTGACACCAAAAGCTTGACCCGTAAAAGGGAAAACTGATAAACTGGACTTCATCAAAACTGAAGACTTCTGCTCTTTGAAGAAGGGTGTTAGGAAGGTGAAAAGATAAGCTACACATTGGGAGAAAATATTTGCAGACCACGTATCAAACAAAGGACTCATAACTACAATATATAAAGAAACCTCAAAACCCAATGGTAAAAACAAATAAAACCCATCAGAATAAATAGGTAAAAGACATGAATTGACATTTCGCCAGAAAAGATTATAGATGGCAAGTAAGTCACAAGATGCTCAACATCATTAGCTGTTAGGAAAAAGCAAATACACACCGCACTGAGATAGCATTACACACCAATTGTTGACAAAATGCCCCAAACCGACAGACCCGACAGCCTGGGAATCAGACCCTGGTCCTCACCAGTGTGCACCTGTGCATGTCTCTGTCCTTTCTCTCTCCCTGACCAATTCACCTGCAATGAGTCCCACCGTCAGCGTAGCAGACACAAAACGCCATTTCAAAAATACACTTAAACCAAGAGAAAGCCAACCTTAGCAGGCTCTCACTCATTGTCAAGGACAAAATCTCTCATTTCAGTGAGAACTCAGAAAAGGCTCGTGCCATTACCATTAGGAAAACATCAAGGACGTGCCCAGATTTTAAAATTATAATTAAAAAACAACAACAACAACCATGTATTCAAAACATTAACTGTTACTTTGCTGAAAATCACTGGAAAGAAAAGGTGAGAAGGCAGCTGAAGATCCTTCAAGAATTATTTTCAAGACTAAGGTCCTAATCGGGTAATTATGCGGGCTTCCCAGGTGGCACAGCAGTAAAGAATTTGTCGGCCAATGAGGGAGACACAGGTTCAATCCCTGGATCAGGAAGATCCCCTGGAGGAGGAAATGGCAACCCACTCCAGTATTCTTGCCTGGGGAATCCCATGGACGGAGGAGCCTGGTGGGCTGCAGTCCACGGGGCCGCAACGGATCAGACACGACTGAGCAAATAAGCACACATGCACTGGTAATTACAGTAAAAATTGTGACCCCTCCACCCACTCTGGAAGACTGCAGTTACCTGGCCTGGTCAGCTCACTGAAGAGATGGAGGAGGAAACAGGGGTCATAAAGGTCACCGAGATCCACTGTGCTCCTGTCTTTAAATATCGGCTCCTGCGCGTCCTGAAACAGCCCGAGACAGACAGAAACGTGCAGGTCAACCTTGTAAACGAAACACCATGTGGATGTTTTCCACTATCACTTAGAGCTCAAGTTATTTTGAATATTGAAGTACACACACACAAAAATGTTTCTATAAACAGACGGCTTGTACATGAGATACCTTTGATATCTGCTTTGTGGAAAGAAGTTATAAATGAAGTTAAGTGTGGCCAGTGCTGACAGCTGATGAAGCCAGCTGATGGGTACATGGGTTCTGTCTCTATACCTTTGTATATGCTTCGAGTTTTACTTATAAAAAGTGAACAAATCACAAGCAAAACAGGGCTCCTATTTTACAGCGGCTAAAGCCGGATGGCTCCGCCCCAGGGCCCACCGCACCTCGGGGGGCAGCAGCCTCCGGTTCTGGGGGAAGTGGAGGATGGTCTTCATCACGCGGTCTCGATCCAGCAGGCGGAGGATGTCCCCAACACTCGGCTGTTGCCAGAGCGACTTGCCCAGGCTCCGGCACGTCTTCTGATGCTCCACGGCCGCTGAGCCCCACAGCAGCACCCTAGAGTCGGTGGTCACAGAGGTGATGATGGTGGAGACCACTGTAGGCAGCTTTGTTGGGCAGTGACATGCCAGGTGTAAGATGTTCTATCATTTAACCCTCATCGTAACATAGTGGGAAGGCAGGGGTGATGGAGAGGCTGAGGACCGTAAGGGTGAGGGTGACACTGCTGGGGATGACGGAGGCCAACACTTGTGGAGGGTCTGTGATGTGTCAGGCATGAGTCTAAGTCTGTGGATTAATCCACTTAAACTGCACAAGAATCCCGTAAGTGAAAATCACTCAGTCGTGTCCGACTCTTCGCAACCCCATGGACTATACAGTCCATGGAATTCTCCAGGCCAGAATTCTGGAGTTGGTAGCTGTTCCCTGCTCCAGGGGATCTTCCCAACCCAGGGATCAAACCAGGTCTCCCGCATTGCAGGCAGATTCTTTACCAGCTGAACCACCAGGGAAGTCCAAGAATACTGGAGTGGGTAGCCTATCCCTTCTCCAGCAGGTCTTCCCCACCCAGGAATCGAACCAGGGTCTCCTGCCTTGCAGAAGGATTCTTTACCAACTGAGCTATGAGAGAAGCCCAAGAATCCCATGAGGAAGGTACTATTATCATCCACATTGGGGGGAAAGAGACACAGAGAAGATCTGGGAAGTTGGCCAGCTGGTCCCCTGCCCAGCTGGTAAGTGGCAGAGTGGGATTTCAAATCTGGAGAGCCTGGGCTGGACATAGCAGCAAAATCGTGGTGGTTCGATGATGCTCTATTTATATAAACCCATCCCTGTTCCCACACGGCCGTGAGTGGACCAGGTCGGCTCACACAGCCTGAGAACCACCCCCAACTCTAGGGTCCCCCATCTCCACTTTTCACACCACTGATCTCGATGGGAACTGCCCAGTGAGGTCAGCTTGCCTTCCTCCTGGAAAGGAACTGAACCCATCTGCACTGGGGCGGGGGGGGGTGGGGGCACCCTTGTGAACTCCGTGAGCCCTGAGAGGGGTTTTCTCATGCCGAGGTGGGGGTGGGTGGACTGCTCGCTCGTCACCCTGAGTGAAACCGCTCCTGGTTTCTCTCCTCTCCCACATGTACCCAGGGGCTGTTTATTCCAGTAAGAATACAACTGATAAAGCACCAACTCCAAGGCTAGCAAGAGGGTGAGGCCGTGGGGTGGGGGGAAGGAGAGAAAATGTTTATTAACAACCTGGGTGCTCTGAAGACGGAGAAAAGGGTTTTCTGTTTTTTTTTTTTTACTGTTTGTTGTCTTTTTCTTGGGGGATGGACAGTGGAGGTGGTTAATACATCTTTAATCTTAAAAAAAAAAAGTATTCTAGAAGGGAAATATTTTTTTCCCTTCCCTGCAGAGTTGTCTTGAACTATTTTTCTTGGCCCAGTCAGCTAACTTCCTGTCTCAGCACACAGAGCTCTTCCTTTGTACTGGGTCTCAAAGAGGAGACAAGAAACCAGGGCAGCGAAAGAGGACCTCAGATACTCCTGTGAGCAGCTGAGCCCCGGGCCCTGCAGAGCCGGCCCCAAGGCTGTGCTGGCGGAGGAGCAAGCAGCCCCTGGGAACTCAGGAGAGACAGACACAGACAGACAGACACAGAGAAAGACCGATAGAAAAGAGACAGACAGTGCACACGTGCGCGCATGTGCTCGGGGAGAGTGGAATAAACACCCCGCCCGCACGCCCCACTCCTCCTGCACACCCACACCCAAGTCCCTCCCACCCAAAGGCCAGCACGAAGTGAAAAGTTTTCAGAAAAATCAGCTAAACGACCCCCGAGCTGGGAGAAAATCTGAGGGTGGGCCTGTGACAGACACGCACAGTTGACCAGCGGGGCATCAGGCGCACATAGGCCCAGCCACCGGGGACCGTCCTCATGGGCAGAGGGCAGAGCAGGCCCGCCGGCGCTGGGGTGCGAGCGGAGGGGTCCCCCTGCCCGTGTTCGCCCCCCGAGGCCGGCCCGGGCATGCGGCCTTTGGGGTCCGCTGCTCGCGTGGCCAGCGGCACCCACCTGAAGCTGATGAGGCTGTGGCTGTTCTGTTCGTACGCCCGCAGCAGCAATAAGATCTTCTGGTCTGAAGTCAGAGAGGGTCAGCTCAGAAAGCTTGCTGGTGACACCCCTTGAGGCCTCCCATACAATCCTGGCTGCACCGGCTGGTGCCCATACCCCAGAGACATACCCCCTGGTCCCCGCGGCCCCAGGTCACACCGCCCGCTCCCCACATTCCTGGGTCCCACCCCCGGGTCCCTGTGGGCTCAGGTCACACCGCCTGGTCCTCACATTCCTGGGTCCTACCCCCTGGTCCCCGCGGGCCCAGGTCACACTGCCCGCTCCTCACATTCCTGGGTCCCACGCCCTGGTCCCCACAACCTCCTGGGTCCCACGCCCTGGTCCCCACAACTCACCCAGGATGCTGAGTGAGGCACCGTAGGCCCCAAGGAGCACCGCGAAGTGGCTGCTTGCACAGACAGAGGGGCACAGCCGCACCACGCCTGCCATCAGGTCCACCAGCGCTTCTGGAAGAAAATGCCGCTGAGCTGCCCGCAGTGCGGGGCCGAGCAGGCGCAGAGTTCCCACAGAGGAGGACGCACTTCTGGGAACATAAATGCTGGAGACACCTTCTCTGGACAACACTGGGCTGAGAACTGCACCTAGTCCTTCCCTAAGTTTCCATTTTTTTTTCCCAAATAAAAGTGCCTTGACAACCATCTCCCTTCCTTGGTCTTTGGTACCATCATCTCCTCAGTCTCCTCCCAAACTTTGAGCCAACAGATTTAAAAACCTAAACCTTTCTCTCCATGATTATGTTACCGAAATCTCTAGTATTTCCATTCTTGCCAGAAAAGGGGAACAGCCTTTTTACTTTTAGAAAAGGCAGAGGAACCAGAGATCAAATTGCCAACATCCACTGGATTATCAAAAAAGCAAGACAGTTCCAGAAAAACATCTATTTCTGCTTTATTGACTATGCCAAAGCCTTCGACTGTGTGGAACACCAAAAACTGTGGAAAATTCTTAAAGAGATGGGAATACCAGACCACCTGACTCGTCTCCTGAGTAATCTGTATGCAGGTCAGGAAGCAACAGTTAGAACTGGACATGGAACAACAGACTGGTTCCAAATAGGAAAAGGAGTATGTCAAGGCTGTATATTATCACCCTGCTCATTTAACTTATATGCACAGTACATCATGAGAAACGCTGGGCTGGAGGAAGCACAAGCTGGAATCAAGATTGCCAGGAGAAATATCAGTAACCTCAGATATGCAGGTGACACCACCCTTATGGCAGAAAGTGAAGAAGAACTAAAGAGCCTCTTGATGAAATTGAAAGAGGAGAGTGAAAAAGTTGGCTTAAAACTCAACATTCAGAAAACTAAGATCATGGCATCTGCTTCCATTGCTTCATGGCAAATAGATGGGGAACAATGGAAACAGTGACAGACTTTTTTGGGCTCCAAAATCACTGCAGATGGTGATTGCAGCCATGAAATTAAAAGACACTTGCTCCCTGGAAGAAAAGTTATGACCAACGTAGACAGCATATTAAAAAACAGAGACGTTACTTTGCCAACAAAGGTCCGTCTAATCAAGGCTATGGTTTTTCCAGTCGTCATGTATGGATGTGAGAATTGGACTGTGAAGAAAGCTAAGCACCAAAGATTTGATGCTTTTGAACTGTGGTGTTGGAGAAGACTCTTGAGAGTCCCTTGGACAGCAAGGAGATCCAACCAGGCTGATCCTAAAGGAACTCAGCCCTCAATATTCATTGGAAAGATTGATGCTGAAGCTGAAACTCCAATACTTTGGCCACCTGATGCAAAGAACTGCCTCACTGGAGAAGATCCTGATGCTGTGAAAAATTGAAGGCGGGAGGAGAAGAGGACGACAGAGGATGAGATGGTTGGATGGCATCACTGACTCAATGGACATGAGTTTGAGTAAACTCCGGGAGTTGGTGATGGACAGGGAGGCCTGGCGTGCTGCAGTTCATGGGGTCACAAAGAGTTGGACACGACTGAGTGACTGAACTGAACTGAACTGACCATACTAGGAACTTGGGTAATGGTTCTCTCCAATTCAACAGTTTATTACAATTGGCTCTGTAGCGATCTCTCACAGTTTGGGGATGTCAGCTCGTCTCTAAACAACAGGATGTGACTTCAGGGGGACAGGACCCTTCAGACCTCTGCCATCTCCCACAGCCTTCACCATGCAGAGTAGGCGTTCAGTGAACTAGAGAGGAAGGAGCCGAAGCCGGGGCTGTAAGAGGCCCCGGCGGGGACCCAGCAACGGGGACCTTCGAACCCTTCACCCTTGATGAACATTTCAGTCACCACATTCAGACATCTCACACAACTGAACAATTTCTCCCAGGTCAGACACCCCCTCCTAACTTTCTGTAACTCCCAGGTTTTAACACTCACCCATGATATGGCAGAAGACCTTAAACCTGATTCCTATAAGCCAGAACAGGCTCTAAAAAGCGGGGTGCATTTGCCATGTGACCTGAAGTCAGAGGAAACACTTCTAGAGCTTGAATCTGACAGAAACGAAGTGTCCCGCATCTCCTGCATTGGTGGGTGGATCTTTTGCCCTGGGAGCCCACAGGAAATGTTCGGATACTGCCTGGGTAGCGCTTCCTCAGCTCTGGGAACACGGGGGCGCTAAGCTCCACTGCATAGCTAGCTTGGTGGAATCGGAAAAGGAACTGTGTGTCTGGGCTGGGGCGTGGGGCGGGGCGGCACCTCGCACGGGGCTGTCTGCGGGCTCCTCCTCTGCGGCCCCCAGCAGGGTGGGCAGGAACAGGGAGTGCTGGGTGAGCATCATGTGGACCACGGGGAGCTGTGTCAGCTGCGAGCGCGTGGGGCTTCCCGGGGGGTACAAGAGCTGTATGGCGGCTCCGAGGGCTTCCAGAAACGCACGGTCCTGATACCGAAACCTAGGAGGCAGGAACCAAGGGGGAAACGGCGTCACAACCTGTAAGAAACCTTTTTGCTCAGCACTTTATTAAGGAGATCATCCCGCGTGCCTCAAAGCTGAGAAGTCTAGAGCGCAGAGTCAGTCACCATCACCCTGACTACCCATCGCACACTGAGCCAGCACGCGTCACAGGGAGCGCTCTGAAAGCAAGGGCCAGACGGAGCTTGCGTCCCTTGACGGTGCAAACACCCAGTGAACTTCCTGCTGAGCTGAGCAGACTGAATAAAGATGATGCTCAGCCCACCTTCCACGGCAGCCTCCTTCCTTCCTTCCAGCTCCTCAAAACGCCCCTCTGACGGCTCAGAAGTTCTCATCTTAAATCCCTTCAGAACCAATGAAGGAAATGCTAGCATCATGCTCTGGGAAAGAAGGTTTCGGTCATATGTGAATGTTGTTAAGAAGCACTGGGCACTCCGTGAGCATTCTAGAGACACAAACTAACCAAAGACTCAAAGAAATGTCGTCAGGTCGTGAAGGCAATCCTCAGTTACCGTTAACCTCGGACCTGCTTTCACTCATTTTCCTATTAGTGTTTTTCCATTTCAGATCGATGAATAATCAGGGAAATGAAAATTAGAGCCACAGTGAGACACTGTTTCATGACCACCTGAGTGCCAAAAAGAAAGTCTGACTGCATCAACTGCTGGTGAGGATGTGAGGACAAAATGGACTTCCGCTCTGTTATGACAGCACGAAAACCTCGGGGAACAAATGGAAAAACCCAGTAAAGCTGAAGCCATGCCCACACTAAGAGCTAGTGAGCGCCCCCTTGCCCAGAAAGATCTGGCACCTGCGCATAAGGAGGCATGAGACATTCACTGTCAGGACGGGAGGGAGGAGGGAAAGGAGAGGGGAGGCTCCGTCCATCAGCAGGGGACCAGCTAAATAAATGGGGCACAGTCAGAAGACAGAATGCCCCCGGGCAGTGGAAAGGAATGACCGGGATCATCTCCACCTACCGAGGGTCTCAACAAGGGTCACTTGAAAACTTCTGAGTGCACAAAAGGAACAGTAAATTGATACTCTGTATACAATGTCAAACACAAAAAACACTGCGGTTTATTCTAGAGATACACTGACACGCAACCAAAGTGTTAAAAACACACACAGCGCCATGACAAAGCTCAGCCTCAGAAGAACGACACTTGGACGAGGGGGGGGAAGAGTCCATGAGGACAGACAGAGAAAACTGTCACCTTTATTAGGTCTGGGTGCTACTGTACCACTCTCTGCACGCCTCTGGCTTTTAAAAAACACTCGGTTGTTTGAAGGCCGCTTCTCCTGCCCTTGTCAGAAGCACACGCGTAACACGGGGCGGGTCGTCTCCCTCCCCAGCACGGTCTCGTCTGCCCAATACGGGAGCAGCGCCAGCCCCGCCACCTCCCCTCTGCAATAACAGCTCCGGCCGCACCCCAGCCAGGACACCCACTGCCTTCCCGAGCCGCACCGAGAAAACAAATTCGACTTACTTGAGTCCGGTCTTCACAAATTTCTGCCAGTCACCAGGGTCAACTTCATTAAGTGAATTCTAGGAATAAAGTAAGTGAGAAGTATGTGTAGAATATCTGAATTAATTTAAAATAGAGGACATGGGATTTAAATATAGAATATAGTTACTGAAGCAATTTGCAAAAGCAAGCAGTCCTTTTTTCCTTTGATTTTTTTAAATTGTTATTTCCACTAGTAGTTCTGTCATTTTATTAGATATCTATGGTCACCAATGACCGAGAGGAAATTCCCGAACAGTCCTGTAACTTCCCCTTTGTCCACCATTCCGAACAGCACTGACTGATTCGTAGCACACACACGGGTGTAGCCACATGTGACTGCTTAAACACAAGAGTGAACATCCACCCAGGGCAAGACCACTGCGCCCTAACAGGCCTGTCATAGGTCCACAGCCCCTGCCGTGGAGACAGGCTCCGAACAGGCTCTGTTACGTTACATCAGGAGACTGGCTGCTCTGGGGGGAGGGGACGGACCAGGAAAAAGCACGAGAGAGCTTTCTGGAATGATGACCGTCCTGGGTAAGACCCTGGGGCACAGGGGTGCGTACTTGCCAACAGTAAGCTACACACTTACGATCTTATATTGCACAAGATGGAAGTCACACTTCCATTACAAGTGAAGGTCTACTGGGGATGCTACTGACAGTGGGGTGGCTGTGTGTGGGGGGGGGTGGGGGCACCCAGGAACCCTGCACTTCCTGTTCAATGGTGCTGTGAACCTAGATCTGCTCTAAAAAGTTTTAGTCTGTTAAAAAGGGGTCGGGGGGAACAGCAAAGCCTGGGGGAGGGAGGGAGGCGTGCCCCGAGAACACAAATCTCTACAATAGCACCGCCCTGCACCCCCGCCTCCCGAGCTCGGCTCCTTCCAGGTCTCGGGACTGCCTCTCCTCGCCCCTAGTTCTGCCGTGTCGGCTTCCTATGTATCGTAAGTTCACAGTCCTGTAACACAACGCAGTAAGTCTGAAATGCAGGTTATAAACTCCAATACCTTGGCCACCTGATGTGAAGAGCTGACTCATTGGAAAAGACCCTGATGCTGGGAAACATTGAAGGCAGGAGGAGAAGGGGACGACAGAGGATGAGATGGTTGGATGGCATCACCAACTCAGTGGAGATGAGTTTGAGTAAATTCCGGGAGTTGGTGATGGACAAGGAGGCCTGGCGTACTGCCGTCCATGGGGTCACAAAGAGTTGGACACGACTGAACTGAACTGAACTGAACTGAAAGTCCTTTAACAGAACTGCTCAGGCACTGCACCATGATCCACAATCTATGAATGTATTTATCACACTTAAAACCTTCCACCTGGGGCTCTTCTCCTGAGGATCCCTTTTTAAGTCTTGGGTTCAGCGGTGACACACCAGTCATAGGCTCTACAACTTTTAACACAACTTTACACCATTCAGTTCAGTCGATCAGTCGTGTCCGACTCTTTGTGACCCCATGGACTGCAGCACACCAGGCCTCCCTGTCCATCACCAACTCCCAGAGTTTACTCAAACTCATGTCCATCGAGTTGGTGATGCCATCCAACCATCTCATCCTCTGTCGTCCCCCTCTCCTCCTGCCTTCAATCCCTCCCAGAATCAGGGTTTTTTCCAATGATTCAGTTCTTCGCCATCAGGTGGCCAAAGTTTTGGAGCTTCAGCTTCAGCATCCGTCCTTCCAATGAATATTCAGGACTAATTTCCCTTTGGATAGACTGGTTGGATCTCCGTGCTGTCCAAGGGACTCTCAAGAATCTTATTCAACACCACAATTCAAAAGCATCAATTCTTTGGCACTCAGCTTTCTTTATAGTCCAACTCTCACATCCATACGTGACCACTGGAAAAACCATAGTCTCGACTAGACGGACCTTTGTTTACACCATGCATTGAGAAAAAACTCACACACTAGCCTTCGGGACGTTAATTATTTCTGTGCAAAAATGTAACACTAACAATGACAGAGAGTGAAGACCTGAAACAGCTAAATAGTTCCAAATTTTATGAAAACTCTAAACTCACAAAGCCAGGAGGCTCATTGAACCCAAAGCACTGAGAACCTGAAGAAAATTACACTAAGGCATATCGTCATCAAATTGTTTAAGCCGTGTAAGGGAAAAAACATCCTCGAAGAAGCTGGGGGGCAAAGCTGTCATGTACAGAGAAACACAGGTAAGAAGGTGAGGTCTCTGGACTTCCCTGATGGTCCAGTGGTTAAGAATCCGTCTGCCGCTGCAGGGATCACAGGCTCAATCCCTGGTCTGGGGAGATACACGCGCTGCAAGGCCTATGCACCTCAGCGACCGAGCCTGCAAGTCGAGACTCCTGAGCCCTTGAGCCCACGCTCTGCAACAAGAGCAGCCACTGCGGCAAGGAGCTTGTGACCAGCAACTAGAGAGCGGCCCCCACTCACCGCCACGACAGAAAAAACCTGTGCGCAGCAACAAAGACCCAGCGCAGCCAATAAATAATTCACTTTTTTAAACGAGAGGCTTCTCGTCAGAAATAACACACACCAGAAGACAGTAAAGCAATGCCTTTAAAATGCCTAGAAAAACTAAAAACTGTTAACCTGGAACCTTGTACCCAGTGAAACTCTTCCTAACTCACTTTGAGGCCACTATTGTGCTGGGTTGCTCAGTCGTGCCCAACTCTTTGCGACCCTGTGGACTGTAGCCTGCCAGGCTCCTCTGTCCATGGGGATTCTCCAGGCAAAAATACTGGAGTGGGTTGCTAGGCCCTCCTCCAGGGGCTCTTCCCAACCCAGGGATTGAACCCAGGTCTCCAGCACTGCAGGCCGCTATTAGCTGATCTGAAAGCTAGACAAGAATGTTACAAGAAAATAATATTTTAAGCTTATACCCTTCATGGACAGATACACAAAAATTCTTAATAAAATATCAGCAAATCAAACCTAAGAGTACATATAAATGGTAATATATCATGACTAAGTTTAACCTAGGAATGCAAGGTTGGTTTAATGTTAAAAAAGCAATTAATATAATTCATCTTATTAACAGTCTAACACAAAACCAGATAGCCATCTCAGGAGGTACAACAAAAAAGCATTTTGACAAATCTCTACATCCATTTCTGACAAAAGATGGCTCATCATTTCAGAATTTGCTGTCCACCTGTCCTTCGCCTCTGAGACATGGCCCCTCTTATTCCCTGCTAGATCAAACTCATGCCCCCAGCTTAAATGTATCTGTAAATCTCGGCTTGTCTATCTCCCTCCTTCCCTTGTGAATCTAACCAGGGTCTCTAATAAGAGACACCTACCAACAGTTTGTTTAACCTCAGCAGCATTTGCTTCTCCTGATCCTGGGTACCATCCTCCTGCTGGCCGCCACTGAAGGATGCAATCAGCCACTGCACACAGGCCTTTAGTAGAGTCTTTTTCCAGGCTTGCAGCTCTTCTGCCGACCCTTCCAGGACGGCTGAGACGGCGTCAGCCACGATCCAGCTGCAGCAGGAGACAAAAGTCCAGAGTTCGAGGTTTTCAGTATAACCCAACATCACAGAGGGCCACAGAAGACCAACACCCTGAGTCCTGGTCCCTACAACTAACTCCCCAAGCTCAGAAATCAGAGGCTTCACCTGCCCCTTACTCAAACTTCAGAGGTGTATCAGAACTTTATGACAAGGAGAAACACTACTAACACACCAGAAAAAGAATATATTGCCCAGACTCTGTCTAATCAGGCTATCTCACCCTCAGCACTATTGACATGTGGGGCCAGATAATTCTTTCTCTCTTTGGTGGGGAGGGCCTATCCTATGCATTACAGGATATGTAGCTGTACCTTTGACCTCTATCCTCTGGAAGCCAGAAGCTAGACTCCCCAGTCCCATATCATGACAATAAAAAAATATCAGACATTGCCAACTGTCCACTCGAGTGGGCAAAATCACCCCGATAGAGGACCACAGCTCTAAGGGACTCAGAACCACCCACTTATGGACATGGACTCGCTCCAGCCAGGATGCTTTTAAGACGGGTTCTCGGAGAAAGTGCCTCCTCACTGGCTGACACAACGGCAGGGCAGCAATCGTCATGGTTTCGTAAGCACCACAGGGAAGGGGAAGCTGGGACGGGAAGGGCCATCAGACCGGTCTGAGCTTTCATACCTCGTGTGACTGGCTGGAGTCTGCAGCAAGCTGGGCAAGCGGTCCATGAGGGCACGCAGGTCCTTGGCTCTGGCAAACGGGACCAGCTGGGCCAGGATCTGCTGCGGCAGCCCGGACTCTGGGGGCCCGTCGGCGCCGAGAAGCTTGGTCTGCAGTGGCGTCCACAGGGCCTTCCTCAAGACAGGAATGACAGAAGACGAAGCTGGGGCAGAGATGAACGGGAGGGGGGTCAGACGTCACGGCCTTGTGGCCTGAGCGAGGTCACACTGGTGGCTCGAGATGGGACCCTGGCAAGTTCTGATGCCATGGAAATTGACAAATGCTGCACATCAGTCTCCCCTGAGAGCTGGATGTTAAAACGTTCAGCAGCAAGCCACCGGCCACCTGTCACCCCTCAACCCTCGCAGGGATCGTTCAGCCCTGTGGGCCCCAGCTCGAAGGTCATGACGAGATGGTGAGCACCCAAGTCCTGAACTCACCCGGGAACAGGAGAGGGGCAGGGAGAACCGCAGGCCGCACGAGTGGGGGGCCTCTTACTTTGTAAGAACGTTTTTTGTCATCAATGATACCACGCTGCGCAGCTCAGAGGCAGAGCAGTGAGCAAAACGCTGTTCATACATGCTGATAAAAAGGGATTAAACCGGGGTGACCAGAAAGTGCCTGAATCTGAGACCCCATGGAGCCATTCAGGCTCCGCTCAGCAGGCTCAACCAATATGCTGGACGGGGGGAAAGGGGCAAAGGACCCAAGCAATTCCCTCTCCCCCTAGTGAGACCCAGACGGAGCTGCTCCTTCCTTGGCCCCCCAGTGACCACAGCCACTGCCCCAGCTTTCCCTGGGTAACTCGGAGTCGATTCGGGAGCTGGGGCGGACACCAGGGGGAAACAGCTAAATCAAACCCTGGAACGTGGTGCTCCAGGGCTTAAGGATGGACACATGGGGAGGAAGGGACATGGCCCTCCCGGCGACCCCCAGCCGCCCCTTCCCGTACCTTCTGCGGGGCGTGTGAAGCGTCCTTGCGTCCTGCCCTGCAGGTACACGTGGACGATGGGGAGGAAGTCGTCCGGGGCCTCCCGCAGGCGGAGTCCGGAGCCAGCCTGCCGGCACCAGCGCTCAAAGCGCAGCTGGTGGGGCCAGCTGTGCCGCAGGAGCAGGGCGGCCACGCCGAGGGCAGCCGGCGTCCGCCGCTCCAGGCAGTCGTCAAGCAGGGTCAGCCCGACTGCGGGGACCAGCGCCGGCTCTCTCTGCAGAGCCCCGAGGAGCACGGCGTCCAGCTCGGCCACGGCCAGCACGGGCAGCAGAGCCGCCAGGCCCCGCGCATACTCGGAGGCCCAGAGGAGCTCCCCGCTCAGTGGCTGCTCCTGGGTGCGGCCGCTCAGCAGCTGGACCAGGGTCCTCCCGAGGGCGGTCAGCGGTCTCTCCTTCCGGGGGGGCTGGGTGGGTCGCTGGGTCGCCAGGCGGGCCTCAGGCAGGCTCAGCAGGGCCAGGGTAACCTCCCGGAGCGGGGCGTCCTCCATGTAGGGGTGCAGCCCCCGCAGCGCCTCGAGCGGAGGGAGGAGGGTCTTCGGTGTGGGCGTGGCCAAGCCGGCCCTCGGGCTGCGCAGCTCGCGGAGGATGCTCTGAGTGACGGCCTCCGAGTACCTGGCCAGCAGCCCCAGCTGACCGAGGCTCCGCAGGGCCGGGGCACTGGCCACCAGCAGCGGAAGGATCCCTGAGCTGAGGCTGGCCGCCAGGAGCTTCACAAGGACCGGGCTGAGGGCATGCGGTGGGAGGGCCTGCCGCTCCAGGGCCAGGAACCAGCCCTCCAGCGTCGGGTGTCTGAGGATGGCCACCAGCACCTCCTCCAGCGTCTGGAACACAGTCACAGGGCAGAGGCCTCAGCCACCGCCCCGCCAGCGGCTGCCCTCGAGCAGGACGGACCGCGGAGGGCAGCTTTCCTCAGCCACCCCCGGCCTCAAGCTCGGGCTCCCCTGCCCACAGCACCCCAACCCAGACCCACTCAGAGCTGTGACCCCACTGGAATGCACCCCCTCCCCTCGGGGACCAAGGGGCCTGGACTGTAACTCAGGTGGTGCCCCTCCGCCCGAGACCAGCAGGAATCTGATGAACGGAGGCTGAATGAAGTAACTGTACAGAGAAACTGCTCTCCACCGTCACCCAGGCCGGCCCGGGCCACGCAGAAACGCCGAAATGCGATTACCACCCGTCTCCTGGTTTCTCCCTAGCAGCCCTGCCCTCCTAAATTAATCTGGGCGAGGGACGCAGGTACCACCTGACCACAGGGGCAGGGTGGCCTCCGCTGAGAAGAGATTCTGTGGCTGAGGGAGGGCGGACAGGGCTTACATGGGCCAGAACTGAAGGTGAGCCTGTGTCCACTCTCAGAAGGACACCAGGCCCTCAGGGAACAAACTCTGACCCCAAGACTGGTTGAAACCACGGAGCACGCTCTGCTGCGTCAGGGAGGGTTTGATTCAGCCCTGCTGAACGCGGTTCACAGCCAAGGAGGCCACCCAGTCCCTGGGGACAGAAATCTATGTTTCTCTTTATTTACTCTTCAGGGGAGGGAAGAGGAGCCTATGAACTTGCCATCTGAGCTTTCCCAAGTGAAAACAGAAAAGCGCAGATTAGGAGTGCTGTGCCTGACGACTGGCTATCAGGTGGTCCTGCGCCCCCACCCCACCCCCACCCCCGAGCCCCCGCGGAGACCAAAGCAAGGGCGCCTGACATCTGACTCTGAAACGAGGAGCACGCCTGCTTCCTGAACCCAGTACAACATCTCAAATGGCAAAGGGTGCAAAAGACTTGGTTGGGCTTTAGGTAAGCAGCTGATTGCCGAGCCAGCAACAAGAGAAAGAGGCTCACTCTTCTCGGGCAGAGTGGTCGCTGGAAGTGTTCATGATGGAGGGCTGCATCTGTGCCCAGCCTTTACTCAATACAGGCCGCAACCCTTTACAAGGAAAAGATGCAGGCTGAGTTCTCAGGATGCTTGGGGCGCAAAGTGGGAGGGAAAAGTGTTCGCAGAAGGGGAGTGTGAGCACCCAAAGTGAACGTGCTTCTCTCGGGGTGGGGTGGGGATGGTGTTTAGTATCTCCTCTAGTGGCCTCGGCTTTTCCCTGCTTCCCTGCAGTGAACAGGTACTAGCTTCCAACCAGAAATGGAGGGAAAACCAGTGTCTGTGACCTCCCAGGAGAAGGCCAACAGGAAGGGGGAAGAAGGGCGGCCATACCTTGTCGCTGGCCAGTTCCAGTGAGGCCACGGACTCCATGTCCACAAAGAGGTCAGACTCGGCCTGGGCGGCCTGGCACTTCTGCTGGTTCTGGGCGTCCAGCTGCTGGCAGTGGATGACCAGGCGCCGGAGGAGATCCAGGAGCAGCTGCAGCAGGGGCGGCCCCGCACTCCGGCCCAGCTGTGAGGCAAGACACATGACTCTCAGGCCTGGAAGGGCTGACAGTCACCGCCAGGTCCCCTGGGGCAGAGCGGGCGATGCTGCCAGAAACCAGGATCAAAGAGGGAGCCGGGGCTCAAATGGCAACACTGACAACATCAAAGTCGTGTCTCAACAGGACGGGTGTGTTCAGTCACTCAGTCGTGCCCGACTCCTTGCGACCCCCTGGACTATGGCCCGCCAGGCTCCTCTGTCCTGGGATTCTCCAGGCAAGAGTACTGGAGTGGGCTGCCATGACCTCCTCCAAGGGATCTTCCCGACCCAGGGATCAAATCTGCATCTCCTGCATTGGCAGGCGGTTCTTGACCACTAGCGCCACCTGGGAAGCCGTCTTAATTAAGACGTGTTCTCCTAAATCTTGATGAAACACATAGGTTTGTTTTGACCAAGATGAAGGGGAAAGGCCCACTCCAAAACCTAAGCTAAAATTCTGGTAAACCACCTCAGGGAAAGAACGCTCAACAATGAGCCACCAAATTTAAACTCATGAAGGAAGACGGGAGGCCTGGCCGTGATGCTGACCTGGTCAGCCGTGGGCAGGGCCCTGTCCGGAGCCATCACTGCCCGGCTGACCAAGTTCAGCTGCGCTGGGCTCCCCATGTTGAGATCGAGACCTCTGCTGCAGGGAAAAGGGAGCCAGACCAGCCACCCGGGCGCCCGACCTACAGGCCCGCCCGGGGCCCTGTGCACTGGCCGCCACCCTCCCCACGTGCAGAGCAAGCAGGGCAACAGCAGGCCCCGGGACGCTCCCCACACGACTATCAATTCAGACCCGATCGGCAGAAGCCACACTCGCTGTGGGCGGTGGTACAGGGGACCGGGGCAGCGCTGACCTGGGCGAAGTTCTCCACGGCGCTCCTGACATACAGCAGCAGGTGTTTGGCGGCGCGCAGGGCCTGGTGCATCGGGAGGCGCAGGAGGGCGGCCCGCAGCTGCGCCTGAACCCCCTCGTCCAGGAGCGGGAGCCCGCCCGGGCCCCGGCCTCGGTCCTGACCGGCGTAGGCCGTCTGCAGCAGGGGGGAGAAGGAGGGCGCCGCAGGGCCCGGCGGGGCAGGGCTGCCCGAAGTCTGCAGTGGCTGGGGGGCAGCAGAGGCAAGAAGGACAGACGGATCAGCACGGGTGACATGCACGACAGCGGGGAGCTTCACAGAAAGTCACCCACTGATGCTGAAAACCATGCGACCCCGTCAAGTCCAATGCGCTCGGTCATACGTGTTTTATCCTAGCGTGTGTTTACGAGAGGGCGCTGGGTCGGGGAGGTTATTTACACGCCCTGGAGAACTGGAGCCGCCCAGGACAAAGACAGGACTTCACTCAAACGGGAGTCACTGTGATTGATCCCTGCAGACTGGGCAATCCTGCCCTGGGAATGTGCCAGCTCAGTGAGCGGCAGACCTTTTAAGGCCTCCCCCAGAAGGATGGGACGGCCGGGACTGCATGGAAGACGGATTCCTGCAATCAGCCTGTCTCAAAGGGGTTCATTTCTTCTAACTTCATTCCCAACTGCCATCTTTATTCACCCCACGTGGCCTGTACTGTTATCCCTCCAAACACTCCGCTTCCTAAGGCCAACACAACTAGGCTACATGAGCTAGGAAACTCAGAGGGGCTGGAGGTGGGGTCCCTGGGCCGGCAGCAGCATCAACCAGGAACCTGCTAGAGATGCAGACTCCTGGGCCTGCCCAGACCTGCTGAACAGACTTGCCCCGTGACTGAGCATCTGGGGATCTGCACGCGCCCTCATGGGTGGGAACGGCCTGTGGCCAGCTCCACAGCATGGACGCCGACCCTGGGAGCACGGTGGCATAGCCCAACTGCTGAGCCACACGGAAGCTGCTGTGTGGCTCCGACCACGTCCTGACCACGGCCTGGCCGGCGGGAAGGTGGTGACGACTGAGATGGGCCTGGGCTCCAGAGCCCGGCTGCCTGGCAAAACCCTGAGTCCCCCACTGACGGGTGCTGGAATCGCTCTGCACCTCGGTTTCCCCATGTGTACGACGAGGACAGTAAGTCTTGACCTTCTCTGAGTGCTGAGGATTAAGTGGCGGAAAAGACACATACTGCCCTTAGGGGGAGGCCCTGACAAACAGGGAACACGCAATCAACCTGAGCTACTGCTACCAAGTCCATGAGGCAGGGAGTCCTGAGCTGCCTGCTTTTTTAACCGCAGCCCCAACTGAATGAAAACACAAAAGCAACTGAATGAAAACACAAAAATGCACACGCCAAGTGACCTTCCTGCCCTGCTCAGCAATCCTAAGTACCCTGCATCAGAGCCAGACCTGCAGCACCCCTTTTAACAACTTATTGACCACCGACATATTAATTCTTCTTTCATTGCCCGAATGTTATTGAGTGGAGTTATTTCAATATTCACTTACATAACAAATGGCCAGCCATACTTGTTAATTTCTGCAAAAAGCTCCTGGTCAATAATGTGCTAAGAATGCAGTCCTCACCAAGAGAAAATGGGTTTCCTTCTTTCCTTTTTCGCTTTCCCAGTTTTAGCAGAATGTAGGCAGCTGGCGGCCTTCAGGGCCCAGGTCTGACTGCTGGGCACACCTGGTCTAGGGGGTGCTGGGGTGTCTGGACAAGGGCCACAAGGCCAGCGTGTACAGACCGTGCAGAAAGGGAGAAGAAGGGACCCCCCTATCCCCAGTCATGCAGCCAGCGGGGATTTCAATTCTGCCGCATCACTGAGCCCCTTTGAATCTCGACACGTCAGCTGACCACCACTGTGCTTCCTCTTCTAACCAAGGAAAATGATAAGGTGAAGAAAGTTCACCCGTGAGCTACACAGCTGGGGTACAGGCTGCTGCGGGCCACAGGCAGGGGCCTCCGGGGTTTCCCAGGGAAAGGAAGGCCAGGTTTCCAGAGGATCGCCGCGGCTCACCAGGGCCTTGCGGGCTGGCTCCGGGATCCAGAGGCTGTAGTATCTGTTGAACTGGGACAGCCGGCAGCAGCAAGGCAGGCTCGGAGGCTCCAACTGGTCGTAAGACTGAAGCAGAAGACACAGGGCCAGCGGGTCTCTCTGGGTGTGGAGGAGGTCCGTGAGAACCCCGATGAGATACGCCACGACGCTCTCTCCTGCATGGGAGAGAGGAGCTTGCTGGGACCATCAGTCACCCCAACTCCCGCACGAATTTGAGGCCCAGAAAGATTCATCGCAACTCTAAGGAATCACACAACCTCACTGGAAGGCGAAGCTACCACTGCAGACCACACCAGACTTTTACTTAAACATACAGCACACAGTCAGCCTGCAGGTGCGGAGGCCCAGAAGTGGGAGACCCAGGACCGGAAGAGGTGAAGCCAAGGCCGCCGGGATCTGCTTGATGCCAACCTAGCCGCTTCCTCTCTTCCTCGGCACACGGCCTCCCTGCAGTCAGGCGGGGACCCCACGACCGGCTTAGCCACTGCCGGGCCTGGCCAGAGCACCCCGCGGGACTGTCCACTCTCTTCCCCTTCCACAGGCACTCTGGACGCCGTATGTTGAGACGGCACAGATAATCAGATGGGAGCAGCCGTGATCTCCTGGACGACAACCACCCAGGAGAGCACCTGACCTGGACAAGGTCAAGCAAGAGACCCTTCGTCCCTAAACCACTGACGCGTTGGGACGTATCTGCTACTGCAGCAAATCCCGAAAGACCCTGACTAAATGACGCCACTGATCGGTGAGCGCTTCCTCTGGTCTGTGTTTCCTGGACACCCAGGAAGGACTGGTCCCTCAGCATCAGGTGTGTGTTAGCTGATCAGTCGTGTCTGACTCTTTGTGACCCCATGGACTGCAGCCCTCCAGGATCCTCTGTCCACGGGATTCTCCAGGCAGGAATACTGGAGTGGGTTGCCATACCCTCCTCCAGGGGATTTTCCCGACCCAGGGACCGAACCTGGGTCTCCTGCATTGGCAGGCGGGTTCTTTACCATCTGGGGCACCAGGGCAGCGCTCAGCATCAAGATAACCGTGAATAAACACCAAAGAGAAAACACTGGTGTGACAGCAGGTGTCTGCAGCCACACAAGCACGTAACTTCAGGCTCGGCTGTCAAAGGGCCCGTCTCCCCGACAGCCGCACCAGCCTCCGGGCCCCATTCCTGCACGGAGCTCTCCCCGCGGTGCCGCTCTCACTGCGGTGGGTCTGAACCCTTGCTGCCTTGGGTTTGCAGCAACCATTTCCAGAGCCGCTGGAAGCCCAGCTCCTACCCTCCAGAGGCCCAGCTGGCCTGACGCACCCAGAACACCCTGACCACACACGGGTACCTGCTTCGCTTTCTGTCCCAAGGAGCAACTTATTCCTGGCCTCCAGGGCGGCGGGGACCACGGCACTGAACGGGAACGTGAGAAGGATCATGTCTTCATTCAGTACGAAGCCAATCTCCTCATCCAAGCCTTCGCTGCCCTCCACCAGCACATCCACCATGTCGAGAACATCTGAGACGGAAACGGGGAATCAGGCCCCGGTGAAGAGGCACCGAAGGTCCCCACTGCAGGACGCCCCCAGGGAGGGCATGAGAAGGAACACGCGCACAGAGGGGAGCAAAGGAAGCTAAACTTCTCTTGGGGGAAAATGCTTAATGAATGTTCGATTCTAAACCGATATGGTACTGTCTGTAAAAATCTTTATCTCTGACACAATGCAGGATTTATCCGCTCAGGTGATAATGGGCTGACGTTTCCTCAGGAAACACTGAGAAAAGCCCAGAAACTGTAACCCGGATAGTCAGGGAAACAAGCCAAAATCTGAGGAGCAACAAGAGTGTGAAAAGGTTAACGCACAGACTAGGGCCCGGGGGTCTGGAGGCAGATCCTCACTTTGCTACGTGCTTGTTGCATGAGGCGGAGCAGACTGCTTAACCTCTCTGCGCCCGAACTGCCTTGTCCAAACATAAAATGAGGACAACCCGCCTACTCTGGAGTTGTTTATGAGGTTACACAAGTTAGGATCTGTAAAGAGCCTAGAGCAGCACCTGGCACAGTGTAAACACTGCGCAAATGAAAATAACGCAGCCAATAAGCCCTGGACGTATTTCCTGCTACAGAAACAAACAAGGGGATTCCCATTCCAGAGGGGGCTGATCTCTGGAAAGGGGACATCTGCCCTCTGCACGAGGCTTCAGAGCCATTCTGCTGTCTGTCTCTAACACGCCACCGTGGCTGGCTCTTCAGAAGCCCAAGGAGCATTGGGGAAAGGTACCTACCATCGATGTGGGAGATGGGAATGCTGGCGTCATCGGTGTCCTGCCGCGTCCCAGCAGCCTGCAGGGTGCTGGCTTCCTGGACAGAGTCAGACGCCTTGTCCGTGTATGAATACGGATTCGCCACCAACGTCAGGAGGACCTGAACATTGAAGAGTCAAGTGGGAAGTGTTTAGACAGTCACAGGTGGGATGAAAAGTGCCCCTAAAGTCACAGGTGAAATAAAAGGAAGAGCAAGAGTCTTAACAGGCCTCCGTAAGAGCAATACTTTTGCTGCCAAGTTTTTAAAAAAACACTTTCTACTGTAGAGCTTTTAAAAAATATCTCCTTTTCACACTAGACTATTGCTTTTAATACTGATTTTAGTATACCACTGTGGGCTTCCCTGGCTCAGACTGTAAAGAGTCTGCCTGTAGTGCGGAAGACCCGGGTTCAAGCCCTGGGTCGGGAAGATCCCCTGGAGAAGGAAATGGCAACCGACTCCAGTATCCTTGCCTGGAAAATCCCATGGATGGAGGAGCCTGGCAGGCTACAGCTCATGGGGTCACAAAGAGTCAGACATGACTGAGCGACTTCACTTTCACTTTAGTATACCACTAATCCCTCCTGTGAAAACGAGTGCCCCAAGGGAAGTTAAATAACACTCGGTGATATATTCCCATTTTACAGATGCTAAAACTAAGTAGTTTCTGATGTCTCAGCAAGAATTAGGAAGTGAGCCAGGAAGACGGGCCTCTCAATCGCCTAAGAAACGCCTTAAATTCACTAAGGACCACTGAGTACGCCGTCCTGAACGCTCCTCTACACAGGAAATAGGCGCTCACGCGTTCCAAAAACTGAATCACGGCCTCCTTGCTCTCCTCCGCCGTGCCATCCAAGTGCTCCAGCCACAGCTCCAGCTCCGGCCAGGTGTGCTCAAACACGCCCGTGTCCCGCAGGATCTGTTGGGAGGCAGACAGCGGGGGTCAGTCAGGGCAGAACCCCGCTTTCCGTGGTCTTGGGCTCCTTGTGCCCCCGGGAAGCACATGGGGCTGAAGTTCCATCTGCCTTTCCTCCGTAAGCTATGCCTCGGAACAGCACTCCCCTCTGCCACGAGGAGAGGGGGCCCTGGGCTCCATCACCGAGAACGCAGTCTTGCTGCTCATTCCTTCCCTTCGACTCCTAAACGACAGAAAGGGGAAGCACCCAGCTGCCACCGGCAAGTCTGACTTTCAGCCTGGACTCGAGCCTCAGCCTGTGAGAGTCCTTAAGACAGGGCACCAGCCAGGCCGCGCCGCCTCAGCGTGGCCCCTGGGGACCCAGGCCTGGGCCAGGAGCCCCGCCGTCTCTAAGGAGGGAACCGGGAGCCCCGCCGTCTCTAAGGAGGGGAGAGTGTGTTTGAGGCAGGACTTGGTGAAGCGACAGCCCCACGTGGTCAAATGGATGACAGAACTCGGGGGCTCAGGAGCGCGAGCCCCACACCGAGGGAGAGCCCGGCAGGCCCCTCCACCCACATGCAGGGAGCGGTTGTGAGATCACACACCCGCACAGGCGTGCAGAGGTCAGAGGTCAAGCCCCAGACGTTCACGTCCTCGGGGCAGCTCATGCGAGGTTCAAGCGCCAGCGACACAACTGGCACTTGTATGAAGAGTGAAATCTTTGTGCCCTAAACTTCTCTCTAGTGGTTCAGGTAGTTAATGAATCTGCCTGCAGTGCAGGAGACTTGGGCTCGATCCCTGGGTTGGTTCAATCCCTGGGTTGGGAATGGCAACCCACTCCAGTATTCTTGCCTGGAGAATCCCTTGGACAGGGGAGCCCGGGGGGCCCAAGTCCATGGGGTCGCAGAGAGTCGGACACGACTGAGCGACTAAACTACCAAACACAATGAAATTGACTTTTGTAGCAACTCCCCCCTGCCGCTCAACCCCCTGACAAAGCAGAACCAAGAAACTGGATTTCCTAGCACTGTAGTTAAGACCTAAAGTAGCCCTGGAAAACAAGGTCAAGTGTAAGAAAGAAGAGACACCAACAAACTCATCTCCTTCCTCTAACTTTGGTGACACCTGGGCTGTGATGATGGCCTGGGTCAAAAGGCTGAAGCCCTGGAGAGGGCTGAGTCTGGAGATGGAGGCCGAGGCCCTGCCTACTGAACTGGTGCCCAGAGGGCGGGCAATCTAATGTTTACTGAGCCCAGACTGTGCCGGGCATGGCCTACTGCTTGATCACGCATCATTTCTTCTGCAATTCTATAGCTTCGTTATTCCCATTTGCAACAGGAAAACTAAGTTCAGAGAGGTGAAGCAATGGGTCCCATGCCACTCATGACAGGGTTCAAAGTGCTGGCTTTCCCCACTTCACCAGGCTGCCTCTTGGGAACACAACCGGATGAAGACAGAATAAATTACAGCTGCCATAAAACCCTCTCTCCTTAAATTACATCAGTCCCAATACATTCTTATTTCAGCATCTGTTGACTAAGCCCCCTACTATAAGAAAGACTGCGAAATGCTTCCAGAACTAGGAACTGATATAGAAAAGGCTCACCTTCACAATCAGAAGTTTGGTTGATGACTTGAGCTGTGAATGGCCGCTGGTCACAAACATTTTCATCAGTAAGTAAAACACTGATCGCTTGCCTCCGATGATTTCTGCATCTGGGCCTTCCTGGAGTTTGAATGACAGAAAGTTATAAACATAACAGAGGTCACTGCTGCTGAGCAAACAGATACGACAGGCCCAGTCTTCTCTCCAGCCTCTCGTCTCATTTCAACCACCCCTTGGCAAGCCTGCTGGGACGTCAGACACGAGGCACCTCCGGAGTCAGCAGGTTCAGCCCCCTATCCCCCGACAGCAGCAGCAATAACAACAGAGTCACAGCAGGAAGCAGAGAGCCCTTCAGGTGCTTCACAGATGCTGACTCGCTTTCTCCTCCCGAAAAACCTGAGCTGGGGACGACTGTCACCCCCTTTTCACAAGTGTGACACCAAGACATAAGGAGGTAATGGGCTGTTTTAACAACTGAGGTGGGACTCAAGCCCGGGAGCCCTGGCGCAGATGCAGCCCCGGTCAGAGGCTGGTGGGGAACCACAGCTACCCGATCCCACCTAACCGTACTTGCTGCATCTCAGCAAGACGCCAGAGCTGATGTAACTGGTCCCTTTATACACAATTCAGACTCTCAGAGGCTTCTGGGCCCTGAGCACATGGAGCTCCAGACCCCACCCAGACCGTGTGTCTTCCCAGAGAGTCCCTGCAGCCCCGATCTGAGCCCCTGAGGAGCTGGCGTTCACAAAGTCCAGCAGACCCATATTAAAGCAAAAATAGAAGCACAGGCTATAAACTACTATGTTAATACCAGCTCTTTCAAGATAAGAGGCCTCTCTGCTCACTTTCCAACTAAATGAGCACGACCTCAATGGTCCGGGTCAGCTGGGATGATAAACTAAACACCCCAGACGCATCATCTCTCTGCAGTCCTGGCAGTGACTTCATTGGGTCGAGAGCAGGTTCTGGTCCACACTGCCCGGGTCCCATCCTGGATCCCCCAAAAGTCTCCTAACCACTCTGCGCTCTATCTGCCTTGTCTGTGAGTGGTGGTAAAAGAGACGAACGTAGAACACTCGTGCCAAGCCTGGCGCTGAGTTCTGGATAAGAATTATTCTCGGCGAGGACACAGGTGAGCCTTAGAGACGGAGGAGCACAGAGCCCCCAGTGCCATGGCGTTCCCGCACCTCTCTGGAAGTTTCACCTCCAATAGTGCCAACGTACATTCCACACTAATGGTTCCTTACAAAGGCTTATGAAGACCTGAGTCACGACAACAAGTCATCTGAGCTACTGAGATACACCCTCATTGACAGCGCTTAATCTGACCTGGTCGTTTTTCCTCCCTGGACAGAAGCAACACCGCCGCCTGTATTTAAGTGCACGGATAAACATCTCTTGCATCCTGAGTTCCCTCTATCGGTCACCATTATGTTCTCCAGCAGGAGCCAGGAGACATCGTCAGAGGCACAGAGAACTGCACCAGTGATCGCTTCTCCATTGGCCTCAGCCGTCTCCTGCTGGGGTCTATCTCCAGCTCTGTCTTGAGTCATTCCAGGATGAGGACAAAAGAGAAGAAATGTATTTTGTTGCTTTCCAAAAAGGTTTTAAAAGGACCAGAAAACTGTAAAAGTCCTGGTAAAAAAACACAAAAACTCGCAGTACGCGGCAACGATGCCTCTTCAGTAAGGACAGCTAAGCACGTTCATTTGCTTGTAAAGCGATTCCTAGCTCACAAACTGGGACTGGGCCTCTGCACCAAGGTTTTGCTCCACGAATGTCTTTCTCTGGAACTGGTCGTCCGGATTGCACTCCAACTAGAAATTCCCAGACAGCCGCCCCCCCTGCAGGGGAACCAAGGCCAGAGGGCAGGCTCTCGGCCTCTTACCTGGGCCTTTAACCACAGAAACTTGCTGGCGGGCAGCTCCAGGGCCACCTTGAGAATGTGGTGCTGCAGAAGCGGGGGCACCTCCTCCCGCAGGCCCTCCTCTGAGATGACCCCTGTGGGCGGACAAGAGGAAACAGACGAGAAGTCAGGGGGAGGAAGCGGCCTGGCTACCGATGCCCCGGCCACGAGGATCTGACGAGAAACTGTTGGTGGAAACAGGAGGAAGGGCGTAGGGCTCGGCCCACCCTGCGCCCACTCTCCTGCCCACACGCCTCAACCCCCCCTGACCTGCGGTCACCCCAATCCTTTCACTCAAGAGCTGGGACGCTGCTGGGCCCAGGAAGCCCTTCCCGGCACGCGGCCACACTGACCACCTCTGACAGCTGGAAGCCCCCAGGCACATGGCCCTCCTGTCAGTGCGACCCCTGGTGGGGGACACAGGCCTTGCTCCCAGCACTGCTAGCATCAGGCGGGGTCCTCAGCCCCTGGCTTCATTTCTGGGTTAACCCTTTACTTGGTGAGGACGCAGTGAGTAAACACTCAATGGCCACGTTCCAGCAAATCTCGTCTTCTCACAGCAAGAGAACTTTCTGCCTTCAAACCATCAAAAGCGTAATTGTAGCTTTTTGAATAGGACTATTTCAATAGCTTAGATAAACTCCAAGACTGATTATTTCTGCAAGTTTTCCTCCGTTGGCTCAGTTATGAAGTCAGTTTTAGTACAGAAACTTTTCCATCAAGGAAACGTGGCTGGATAAGCATGATGTTACTTCTATAAGATGTGGTTGGAACCTGACTCACTGAGTCAAATCTGAGTAACTCTGTCTGAAGTATGTGTGCACGAACAGGACCTCCTTCTCAGGGGCTCTCATTTCTGTACCCCTCTTCCTTTGAAAAGAAGATACAGGATCAACATCACATAACCTATATAGCTTCCCAGGTGGCACTAGTGGTAAAGAACCCACTTGCCAAAGCAGGAGACATAAGAGACATGGGGTCGATCCCTGGGTTGAGAAGATCCCCTGGAGGAGGCCATGGTAACCCACTCCAGTATTCTTGCCTGAGGAATCCCATGGACAGAGGAGCCTGGCGGGCTACAGCCCACGGGGTTGCAAAGAGTCGGACACGACTGAAGCGACTTAGCAAGCAATCTCATCTACGATCACCCCCGGCAGGCAACTCAGCCTGGCTGGCAGGCAACTCAGCCTGGCTGGCTTCTCCCTTCTCTCTCCTGATGCTGTCAAGTGTTCATCTGATATTTCTGTAAAGAAGACCAGCACTGATCTAGATGAAAACAACCAGGCCAGCGGACCACGTAAGCCGGCCAGACCGCCCACCCACCTTCCTGGTCCTCTGCCCTGGGGACTCGGTTTATCTGCGGCCCCTTCACCCCCATGGGCAGGCCCAGCAGAGGGGCACCTGCCGTCGCTCAGGACGCACCTTTCAGGAGCTTGCTGAAGTCAAAGTTGTACTGCGTGACCACGTGCGGGACCACCTTCTGGTAGAGGCAGATGACCTGGAGCAGCACGGCTTTCAGAAGAATGGTTTCTGCGTCATCTGAATCAGAATTAAACAGTGTGAATCAGGAAACACCCTCGTTCTCTGTCCTCAATCAGTAAGCAATCCCATCACGGTCAACTGCACGCAGAACACCGAGGCTGCAGACAGATGCCCGAGGAGCGAGACTTAGGGAGTCAACGTGGTGAAGAAGTCAAGACTGCTCAAACAGGCTGGGTCTAAATCCCCACTTCACTGCTGTGACCCCGGGCAGGGTAAAGTTACTTGGGCTCTCTGTGCTTCAGGGTCCTTGTCTGAACAAGCGGGGACACAGAGCAGGGCCTACTCCGCACAGAGCCCAGAGAAGGATTAAGCAGGACAGAGACACAAGACACAAGGCACCATGCCTCGCCAGTGCCAAGGCCTGAGCAACGCATCTTACCAGCCGGGGGTGAGGTCCTACCGGCAGAACAAAAGATGTCCTACCCTGCTCCACCCTCCCCTCACCAAAGGGCCAGAACACACAGCATCCATCACGCAAGGGTTGAGGGATGCACATGGTGCTTGCATAAAGCTTGGGCACATTTCTAACAGATGTTAAAACTCAAAGGACAATGCCAGGCTCCTTCTTCTCACTAAGCCAAAAAGGACACAGGATCCTTTCAGAGTCAGAGAGGCCTTCACAAGCTCCCGGGAGAGGAGGTTCCAGGGCTGCCCGGGCCCGTGGTGTGCCAGCCTG
This sequence comes from Cervus canadensis, assembly GCF_019320065.1. Taxonomy (NCBI): domain Eukaryota; kingdom Metazoa; phylum Chordata; class Mammalia; order Artiodactyla; family Cervidae; genus Cervus; species Cervus canadensis. The sequence continues at coordinate 2,374,876 of NC_057412.1, read as the reverse complement.
CCCGGGCCCGTGGTGGTGAGCCAGCCCTCACCGCTCTCAGGAGCCACACAGGGAGCAGCAGTCCTGCTGGCCTTTTTCTTTCCTTTCTCATCGTCCTGTTCTGAATCCTGCTTCCTCAGAGACTGCCAGACCCAGATGATGGCATTCAGGTCTGGTAAAATCTGAAAGGAAACAAAGAAACAAACAAAAAATCAGTCACATGGAGAGAAGAGAAACAAAGTGATCCCACTGATGATGAGAAGCCAAGAACGGGGGAGGGGGCCAGCACACGCGAGTGTGTAAGGGAGAGACCCTGGCCTCTGGGAGCTCTGTTCTGGGGTGTAAGTCCCCGAGCTGAGCCCGGTAAGGATCTGGTGAGCACACAAGTGTGTGCTCAGGCGCTCAGTTTGTGTCCGACTCTGCGACCCCATGGACTGTCGCCCACCGAGCTCCTCCGTCCGTCGGATGAAAACACAAGTACTGATCATTAAAAGACACCCCTAAAGACTCGCTCACCAGAGCCAACGTTGGGAACTAAGAAATTCCCCCTTAGGACCGGCTAGGGGCACCCTGCCCAGCAAGCCCGTGGACGGCTCTTCTGGGAGGTCAGCCAGGCCACGGACCCCCAGCCTCCCTGCTCATCAGACCAGGGGAGGAGGGAGCAGGCCCCAGCCCGGCCGGGGTGCAGCAGTGGGGAGGGGAGCGAAGCGGTGCAATGGTTCCTACGGAGACCAGAGGTCCCCGGGCCCCCCCACTTCCCGTCGCCTCACCCCCACCGTCTGCGCCCCCGAGCTCGTCTCTCAGCTGCTGTGCCCCCTGAGAGAAGAGGCCAGGCCTGGCTCCGGGCCTACCTTGCTCAGAGCTTCTCTGAACAGCTGCACGAAGTCTTCCATCATGGCAGCTGTGTAGACGCCTGACTCCTGCCAGGCCTCTTTATTCAGGCAGTGCTCGATGGTCTTGAAGGCTCTCTTCAAAATGACGGCAACGAGGGATAAAGCTGTGTGTTTCACGGATACGCTGTCCAACTGGAAGAAAACAAAGAGTTGAGTCCACAAACGTCTTTGGATGGCCCTGGTGGACCCAGAGCACCCGGGCCTTCCCTGGGGGCCCGCTGGCCTCTGCCCACTTGACCTCCTGCAGACCTGACCTCAGCAGATGCCGGGAGGCTGGTCACTAAAGGAGGACTCTGATAAGTCTGCTCTGACAGCCGCTGGGTTCACACAGACAATCCGTGTCAACGCAGCCGAGGCCCCACCAGGACCTGACCAGCCCCTGAAGAAGCACTTCTCATCGGATGGAGACGAAAAGCAAAGGTACCAGGCACTGGGTCTGCACAGCCCCCTCTAAGCTCCCGGAGCCCCACCCCAGGCCGCCCACACCCGGACTCTCTGCTTGGATTCGGATGACAGGCAGGAGGACCTTCCACGCCCTCACTCGCTGCAGAGACTGAGCAAGGGTCAGGAGCTTATGCCAGCACCCCCAAGGGGCAGGCAAGGCCCCGGGGCCAGCAGGAGCGGGGACATCTCCTGGGCACTCGGGAGACACGTTCCCTCACAGGCCCAGGCCAGCCCACTGCCATCAGCCCCCGGGGACCCCCAGGGACAGAGAAGTCCAGGGAGCACAGGGTGGGATACTGCAGCTTAAGAGTCAAGTAGAATTAACAAGGTTTTCTGATGGACCTTCCGTTTAGTAACACCCCAGGCCCCCAGCATCCCAATCAGTTGGTGTCTCATTTTATATGGACGTTGTACACTCAAGAAGGGCTCTGTTAAATTCCCTGAACCAATAACCACTCCCCCGTCATCATTTCAAAGGCAGGACCGAAATGAGTGCCCAACATGTATATCGCCGGCTTAGAGCACAAAGCTTGGCCAACAGCCTGAGGCCTTGTCTCCGAACAGCCTTCTAATTTCCCGTTTGTAAAACGAGCTCACTCTATTCTTTCTGGTTCTAAAATTTACGCTATTAAAATTTCATAGATAAAACTGTAATGAATAGAAGGAAAACGTCATTGACAGCCCGCACACACACACTCCTAACTCTACCCCCGAGACACACCCTTCGCTGGCGTCACTCACGTGAACACAGGCGCAGCTGCGAAAGGGCCACGGACGGGGGCAGAGCCTCAGCTTCCCTTTCGCTGGCCCTGGGCCTGCACAGGAGGACGTGTCCTCTCCCCCAGCCCGAGGCCACCCCACCCGGGGCATAAACTGTCCTGGGAGCGAGACAGCCTTTGACATCCCAGGCAGCCGGGGACAGACCAGGGTCGGCTCAAAGCAGAGAGGAAATGCAGTCAGCCATCACCTCCCACCTGCAAGAGGCAGCGTCAGACACCCCCTCTCGACTTTCTTGCAGGTCTCTTGGGATAAACTATATTGTGCCTCACAAAACAAACGGGCACGCTCGCTGCATCCTAACTCTGGTTCTGGGATTTGGCCATCAGAGCAACCTGCCTGGTCCCACCCAGGCCTCTTCTGTCCACTCCACATGCCCCGTTGCTCATTCTCAGCACCATCCCTGGACGGGAGCAAAAAAAACTCTTATCCCACAGTACAATCCGAGGAGTTGGGGCCACTTTACAGCAGCTGCCCCATGGACACCGGGTCCAACCCACACTCTGTGACCCACTGCAGTGGACCCTGGTCCTCTGTGCTCACACCCCAACCAGCCTGCCTGAAACACGGGGACTCTACCTGCCCTGAGGAAGCCCTAAGCCCTGCACCGCTCTGAACACCTGGCCTCTGCTGGGTGGATCCTGAGGCAACCCAGGTTTATGAGGGGCTGGCAGGACCCAGAACCCGTGTGTGTATGCATGCGTGCTAATTTGCTTCGTGTCTGACTCTTTGTGACCCTATGGACCATAGCCAGCCAGGTTCCTCTGTCCATGGGATTCTCCAGGCATGAATACTAGAGGGCATTACCATGCCCTCCTCCAGAGAATCTTCTCGACCCAGGGATTGAAGCCACGTCTACTTATGGGTTCTGCATTGGCAGGCGGGTTCTTTACCACTAGCACCACCTGGGAAACCCAGGATCCGTGTGCTAACGACTCATGGCAGGTTTGGCTAAGGCCATGATGCTACAGTGAAGAAGGCACGGGTCCTTCACAGTGTGGCTTCTGCTGGGACTCAGAGCTTTATGTTAAAGAATGACACAGAATCTAAGGATCAAGTTTTTCCATGAACACATCCTCCCCAAACTCCTGAAACAGCTGGTCCTCAAAGTCAATGTTCCCCAGAAAAGTTAGCACTATTTGTTTAAAGCTCAGAAGAAAGGATTTGCTAGGCAAATGTCAGGCCCGCTCTGTCCAAAGATCCTCAAGTAATGAGACTTCAATGTGTGACACTGGGCTGAGCACACATCCCCTCCTCTGACTGTACCCCCTGCTCCCCCTGCCCCCCACTGACAAAGGCCCAGAGCCACACAGGACCCTGCAGCCCCAGCTCAGCGCTGCAGCCAGGCAGGCAGTGACTTGGGCCCCAGGCAAGTGGACACATGGAAAACCTCGGAAGCTCTGACATAAGATGACCCAATACACGTAGGCTGGTAATCTCAGCAGAGTGGCTGGCAGGGCCGGGGGGCAAGTGGGAGGGTCTGGAGCAGGGCCCCCACTCACATTCAGTGCCTGCGTGAACATGATCTTGTTGCACACCAGGGGTGCGGTGGTCACCATCACCATGGCCAGAAGCCGGGGCAGCGGGATGAACTCTCGGGTCTGAAACGCCCGGGAGATGTCCGGCTGGGCAGCATAGATCTAGGAAAGGGATGACAGAGAAGTTAATTTCCAAACCTGAGTCTAATGGGAGGCGCCCAAAAGTGAAACCGCTCTGGGGAAACAATGACAGTAACAAAGGCCCAAGGCTCGCCACAGGGAACAGGGTCTGGAATGGTTAGAGACCAGGCAGGTGGCAAGACTTCTACTGGGGGCAGTGACCGTCACAGCAGAGCTTGACCGGTGGGTCTGGGGAGCCTGTTAGAGCCTCTGATGGCAAACAAGTCACCACGGGATGACTTCTCCCCAGTTACGGCACCTGGCAAGTTATGTCGGCTTTTTAGCACTTCATGACAACCCGTTGCGGATGGGATATTTTATATCAAGATAAAGCATGTTTACAGATGACAACACTGGACCTCACTGAGGGGAACCTCCCTCGGACTGCAAGGCTAGAAGGCAGACTCTAGCCTGGAGACTGGAGAGTCCTAGAGACTGCAGGACGACCATCCAGCCTGGCCGCAGCTGTGTATCTGCCCCTCCCCATCCCACTCCAGGGAGCAGCCAGGGGGCGCCCAGCAGGGGTGGCCACGGCCACACCATCACCAAAGTGGGGGGCAGAGTGCCTCCTTCCTGTCCCAGCACACGGGGGGCCGCACACACAGGCGCTCAAGGAAAATGATGGACTGAGTTTGTTTTGCAGGTAACCCCACGCCCAAGTCAAGGCACAAGAAAACAATTCCAGCTGTGTTATCACTGCGTGCTCAGTCATTCAGTCATCTCCGACTCTGCGACCCCGTGGACTGTAGCCCGCCAGGCTCCTCTGTCCATGGGATCCTCCAGGCAGGAATACTGGACTGGGTTACCATTTCCTTCTCCAGGGCGTCTTCCCCACCCAGGGATCAAACCTGAGTTTCCTGCATCTCCTGCATTGGCAGGAGGGTTCCTTACCCACTGAGCCACTTGGGAAGCCCCATGTTACCATTAGGCAGACCGTAAGGCTGAGAGAAGGGACGATGGTGAATGGAAGGACTTGTAGCAGGTACTTCCACTGGTAAACAAGGGGAGGCTGACACCCGTGATCAGATGGAAATTCATTATATCCACAAGACAGACCACTAAGACACAGCTTATTTCAAGCTGTTCTAAGAACTTGAAATAGCAATCTTTAAATAGCTGTGCTCCTTGGCCTGCATTTCAAGGTCAGGCATTTTGCTAATTCAAGCCCAGCTGTGGCTAAACTCATCGAGATCACACTCAAAGAGAAATCTGGATGAAGAAGGTGAAATTGGCTCAACAGATTCAGCAGCATAAACCTCAGAATGCAGCTTAGTGAAAAGTAAAATGTCCTGAGAGGAAAAAGACACCGAATTAACATCATCTAGGACTGATGCTGAAGCTTAAAGCTCCAATACTTTGGCCACCTGATGCGAAGAGCCAACTCACTGGAAAAGACGCTGATGCTGGGAAAGATTGAGGGCAAGAGGAGAAGGGGGACAACAGAGGATGAGATGGTTGGATGGCATCACGGACTCAACTGACATGAGTTTGAGCAAACTCGGGGAGATGGTGAAGGACAGGGAAGCCTGGGGTGCTGCAGTCCATGGGGTCGTAGACTCAGACACAACTGAGTGACTGAACAACAATAAAAATATCCTGGAAGAACCGCTGAAAGAAGTTTCTCATCCTGCAGTTTATCAGGATGTCACCCAACCTCCCATCCTCACCTCCCCAACTCCTCACACTTCACCCACGACCCCATGAGGCAGACTTCGAAATGCAGTGGTCGTCACCTTGTTTAGCAGCCTAATGTTATTTGACCAAGTGGACTTCACCCTTGGGAGAAAGGAAAACGTCACTTCCTTGAAGTACTTGTTCAGTAGGTCCGGGCACACTTTCAGAATGTTCACCACCAGTTCGGCGACCAGCTCGTCATCCGCCGCGGTTTTCAAACCCAGCAGGAAGTGCAGGAGAGTCAGGTTTCCTCCTCTGTCACAGAGAGACAGAAGAGAGAGGGGTGAGCAGGACACTGAGCACTCAGGATGATGGGGCAAGTCCTCGGAACCCACCAGTAAACACAGCGTTTTACGTTGTGATGCAGCGATGGGAAAATTTCACTTCTGGTCAGTTTCCCTCACAGCATAGAGTGAGATGTTCTCATGGTCTGTGGGGTTCCTGCTCTCCACCAAAGGGCCTGAACTTCACTCCTCTATTTCTTCGGCCTGCAGGACTTCCCCCACCAGAGACCAAATCTGTGCCCACTGTGTTGGAAGCACAGAGTCTTAACCACTGGACCACCAGGGAAGTCTCACTCCCCTACTTTTGAATAGCTAAAAAAGATCTCTCCTTTGTTCTGTTTTCCACCTCTCCTTCCATCCCTCAAGTTCAACTGACTTTCAGAGAAAACAGAAAAACCCTTTCTCTCTGAACACACAGCATAAAAGCAATTTTAAAATTTCCTTTTGAGATTTTACTGACTTCTTTCCTCCAACTACGAGTTTCCCTGATAGCTCAGATGGTAAAGAACCCACCTGCAATGCAGGAGACCCTGGTTCAACTCCTGGGTCGGGAAGATCCCCTGGAGAAGGGATAGGCCTCCCACTCTAGTATTCTTGGGCTTCCCTGGTGGCTCAGTTGGTAAAGAATCCACCTGCAATGCAGGAGACCCTGGTTCAACTCCTGGGTCGGGAAGATCCCCTGGAGAAGGGACAGGCTACCCACTCCAGTATCCTGGCCTGGAAAATTCCATGGACTGTATAGTCCATGGGGCTGCAAAGAATTGGACACCACTGAGCAACTTTCACTTTCACTTCCTCCAACTACACATGAAAAAGCACATATATGAAGACGCATGTGCACATTAAGTAAAAAATGCAGAGGCATGCATTTTCCTTTAAAAAGATTACATTGGGTCTCCCTGGCGGCTCAGTGGTAAAGAGTCCGTCTGCCAATGCAGGACACATGGGCTCGATCCCTGGTCCGGGAAGATCCCACCTGCTGCAGAGCAGCTAAGCCTGTGCACCGCAGCCACTGACCCTGCGCCCCAGAGCCCACGCCGCGCAGGAGAAGCCGCTGCGGCCGGAGCCCTCGCCTGCAGCCAGAAAAAGCCTGTGTGCGGCAGCAGAGACTTGGCAAAAATAAAACGTGAAAAATAAAAACATTACACTTTCTCCCCATGAAGTGCTCATGAAATGCCACAGTCCAGAGTGCCACAAAATCATTTCTAGAATTAACCAAGTGGCACAGGGTCCTTCTGCAGGTCTTCTGTTTCCTCTGTTTCTAGCTTATTTCAAATTTCTACGCAGCCAAAAGAAGCTAATAGCAGGGGGCGGCAGGCATCTACTGTATGAAAACAGTTGAAACTTGTCTCAAAGTGAACAGTTTTCAAAGATATACGATGATAAAAACAGGAAAACTTACAGACTTAAAACCTGCACAAACCTGGGCACCTAGCCCAGGGTCTACGTGGTCAAGCAGGTTTTACCCCCAGATACATTTTCGTATCAAGCTTGTCCCTGGAAGTCATAATATTCAGGAAAAAACTCAAAACTGGCCTCACTGGCATGTCATGTTGATGGCTTGTGGGACCATCGGCTTTGTAGCCCCTTATAAACTGACCAAAACTAAGATGCAATATGGTACTTCACAAATAATAAAGATTTTTCAAAATTTGAATTAGTAATTTTGATTAGAAAGCTACCCTTCAAAAAGCTTAACATTCTTAACAGGAAAATTTCATGAGCAAAACACACTTTGTGCTTTCAAATGCACGGAATGTTAAATTTGCAAAGCATGCCAAAAATATGGCGCGCACACACACACACACACACACACACACACACACATACACACACACAATTTTAATCAATGATGTAATAAAATGAACAATATTTACAGAATTTGCAGCATGTGCCAGATACTGCTCTAAGCAGTTACCACACGCTCTCTGAGGTGGGCGCTAATTGTATCTCTCTCTTTTTTATTTTTTAAACAGATGAGGTAATACTGGCGAAGAAGAGCAATAACCTGCTGAGGTCTCTGAGGCGCTCCAGAAACTGCTCTCTGAACCTCCACGGCAGGGCTCAGCAAGCTCTGGCCCGCCACCTGCCTTTGTCAATAAAGCTTTATTGGAACACGGTTACACCCACTTGTTTATTCATGTCGTGGCTGCTGGGGCACCACAATGGCAGGGCTGAGTGGCCACGGCAGGGACAGCATGGCACACGGAGCCTGCCGTAACTATAACTACCTGGGCCTTTAGGGGAAACGTCGGCCAGCCCTGGCCTCGCTGAAACGCCTCTCCATGTGCGCTGTCCTAGACTCTGGGGGTTCAGGACGGACTAGCCAGGCCCTCTTTGATGGCCCAGTGGGCAAGAACCGGCCTGTCAACGCAGGGGACGTGGGTTTGATCCCTGGTCCCGGAAGGTCCCACATGCCGTGGAGCAACTGCGTCCCTGCACCACAGCTACTGAAGCTCTCATACCGAAGAGCCCAAGCTCCACAAGACCCCGCAATGGGGAGCCCAAGCACCACAACTAGAGAAAGCCCGCACGCAGCAACAAAGACCAGCACAGGCAGAAATGAAATAGAAACAAAACAAAACAGACTAGCCTCTCTTCTCACCGATTCCTGCCTATCAGATAACGAACAAGCAAACAAATATGCAAAGTGGTGACAAGTCGCCATCAGAAGCAAGGGCCAGGCAAAAGGACAGTGAGAGTGGAAGGTCTCTCTTCGTGGAGGGTTGCCAGGGAAGGCCTCTCTGACGTGGTGACGTCTGCACGGAGACCAGCAGGACACAAGGGAGCTTGACGACCACTGGGAAGCCAGGCATTTCAATCTTCTCAAAGCTTTCCATTAACACCCCACCAACAAAACCCCTTTCCTCTCTCCTAAGCACAAATATTTGCCTTTGGCCCATGGCTGAAAAATTTTACATAAACCACAGCTTATTTAAACAGACCCACGACCACAAGTTGATTCAATATGCTCATGAAATGATCATCTACTTTATGGGTCTCCTTCACAGGAAAAAGGCATTTTTCAGCATGTTGATATTATACTATAAAAATCTGCTCTTACATCTCAGCAAGAAAACAAGTTTTCTCTCACTGATGACAGAAAAGCTACAATATCACCAAAACAAAGTTAAAAGACTTAGAAATAACATGGCAAGTTAATGCATAATAACTACAGAATTGAAACAAGTTCAAAGCCACAAACAGGGAGAAAAATTCTCACTAGGTTAATCCCATTATGAGGGAATCAGTCACTGCCTGACTGGTGGAAACCAAAACAAACCAACTCTATTCCTGAGCCTCTTTTTTTTTTTTTGGTGGGGGGGAGGGGGGAGGGCAACTCTATTCTTATAATAAAATGTCAAGGAGATAAAACTAAGGGTCACTCATGATGACCAGAAAACATATCCAATATTTTTACTGTCAAATGGGAAAAAAGCAGATTGATGAACAATATATCTAACAGTAGGGTATTTTGGTTTAAAAATTAACACAGATACATATTATAGGTTTCTGTCTCTAAAGAGAATGTGCAAAAGAACATAATCAAAACGATTAGCTGTGGACTTCATGTTTCCTCGCCAGTGAAATGCTCTCATGATGGTGCAATATGAAATAAAAGGCAAGAAGAAAACTGTGAAAGCCTGAGTCACTAGCAGCCGGCTCTGGGGAGACGGGGATTGTGTGACCATCAAGAGTGTGGGCTGGGCCACTCTCACCACTACTGTTCAACATAGTGTTGGAAGTTTTGGCCACAGCAATCAGAGCAGAAAAAGAAGTAAAAGGAATCCAGATAGGAAAAGAAGAAGTGAAACTCTCACTGTTTGCAGAGACATGATCCTCTATATAGAAAACCCTAAAGACTCTACCAGAAAATTACTAGAACTAATCAATGAATATAGTAAAGTTGCAGGATATAAAATTAACACACAGAAATCCCTTGCATTCCTATATACTAACAATGAAAAAACAGAAAGAGAAATTAAGGAAACAATACCATTCACCATTGCAACAAAAAGAATAAAATACTTAGGAGTATATCTACCTAAAGAAACAAAAGACCTATACATAGAAAACTATAAAACACTGATGAAAGAAATCAAAGAGGACACAAACAGATGGAGAAACATACCGTGTTCATGGATTGGAAGAATCAATATTGTCAAAATGGCTCTTCTACCCAAAGCAATCTATAGATTCAATGCAATCCCTATCAAGCTACCAACGGTATTTTTCACAGAACTAGACCAAAGAATTTCACAATTTGTATGGAAATACAAAAAACCTCGAATAGCCAAAGTAATCTTGAGAAAGAAGAATGGAACTGGAGGAATCAACCTGCCTGACTTCAGGCTCTACTACAAAGCCACAGTCATCAAGACAGTATGGTAATGGCACAAAGACAGAAATACAGATCAATGGAACAGAATAGAAAGCCCAGAGATAAATCCACAAACCTATGGACACCTTATCTTCAACAAAGGAGGCAAGGATATACAATGGAAAAAAGACAACCTTTTAACAAGTGGTGCTGGGAAAACTGGTCAACCACTTGTAAAAGAATGAAACTAGAACACTTTCTGACACCATACACAAAAATAAACTCAAAATGGATTAAAGATCTAAATGTAAGACCAGAAACTATAAAACTCCTAGAGGAGAACATAGGCAAAACACTCTCCGACATAAACCACAGCAAGATCCTTTATGACCCACCTCCCAGAATATTGGAAATAAAAGCAAAACTAAACAAATGGGACCTAATGAAACTTAAAAGCTTTTGCACAACAAAGGAAACTATAAGTAAGGTGAAAAGACAGCCCTCAGATTGGGAGAAAATAATAGCAAATGAAGAAACAGACAAAGGATTAATCTCAAAAATATACAAGCAATTCCTGCAGCTCAATTCCAGAAAAATAAATGACCCAATCAAAAAATGGGCCAGAGAACTAAACAGACATTTCTCCAAAGAAGACATACAGATGGCTAACAAACACATGAAAAGATGCTCAACATCACTCATTATCAGAGAAATGCAAATCAAAACCACAATGAGGTACCATTACACGCCAGTCAGGATGGCTGCTATCCAAAAGTCTACAAGCAATAAATGCTGGAGAGGGTGTGGAGAAAAGGGAACCCTCTTACACTGTTGGTGGGAATGCAAACTAGTACAGCCGCTATGGAAAACAGTGTGGAGATTTCTTAAAAAACTGGAAATAGAATTGCCATATGACCCAGCAATCCCACTTCTGGGCATACACACTGAGGAAACCAGATCTGAAAGAGACACGTGCACCCCAATGTTTATCGCAGCACTGTTTATAATAGCCAGGACATGGAAGCACCCTAGATGCCCATCAGCAGATGAATGGATAAGGAAGCTGTGGTACATATACACCATGGAATATTACTCAGCCGTTAAAAAGAATTCATTTGAATCAGTCCTAATGAGATGGATGAAACTGGAGCCCCTTATACAGAGTGAAGTAAGCCAGAAAGATAAAGAACATTACAGCATACTAACACATATATATGGAATTTAGAAAGATGGTAATGATAACCCTATATGCAAAACAGAAAAAGAGACACAGAAATACAGAACAGACTTTTGAACTCTGTGGGAGAAGGTAAGGGTGGGATGTTTCAAAAGAACAGCATGTATACTATCTATGGTGAAACAGATCACCAGCCCAGGTGGGATGCATGAGACAAGTTCTCGGGCCTTGTGCACTGGGAAGACCCAGAGGAATCGGGTGTAGAGGGAGATGGGAGGGGGGATCGGGATGGGGAATAAGTGTAAATCTATGGCTGATTCATGTCAATGTATGACAAAACCCACTGAAATGTTGTGAAGTAATTAGCCTCCAACTAATAAAAAAATTTAAAAAAAAAAAAAAAAAAAAAAGAGTGTGGGCTGGGAACCAAGGCCTCCCAGGTTCCAACCTGAGCTCCGCCACTTACAGGGTGAGTGACCTGACCTCTGTGGGCCCCCTTCCCTCATCTGAAAACTAGGGTAACAACGGTAGCCACCAAGCACTGCGGGGAGGCCCCCAGGAGGGCCCCTTGTCTCTGGATTTATTCTCAGATCCATCTGGTGCACTGTCCCCAAGTGGACACAGCACCCTTCTGGGTGGGACACCTCACACCGTGTGTCTGAGTCGACTCCCCTGAGACTCCGCCCTGAGTGCACACAACGAAACGGTTCCTGTTCCAAGTTCATCCCCAAAATGAGTCAGGTAACATCTAAAATGCTAGTTCTAACCCCTTAGAACTTCCTTACACTTCCATCACTTAACAGATTTCCACGGGAAGCCATGGATGTGATGACCTCTGAGAACTCACACTCAGGATGCACACAGGCTCTAGCCTTACCTGCCGAAGGTACCGAGGGATGCGTCGTAAAAATTAATCCCATGCTTGAGCGAACAGCATAGATCCATCAGGAAGTTATGAACAAGCTCCCGCACCATGGTCTTCCCTGCATCTTCAGCAGAAGTCTATGAGGGTTTCAAAGACACTTAATCACCAGCCAAGCTTCATAAGCCTTAGTAACAACTACAGGGTAAAAACTGGACAATATCACATGCCTCATATTAACAGCAACTCAGAAAACATTTTAAATTAAACACTTGGTAGAACTGTGGTGCTAGAGAAGACTCTTGAGAGTCCCTTGTACAGCAAGGAGATCAAACCAGTCAATCCTAAAGGAAATCAACCCTGAATATTCATTGGAAGGACTGATGTTGAAGCTCCAATACTTTAGCCACCTGATGTGAAGAGCTGACTCACTGGAAAAGACCCTGATGCTGGGAAAGACTGAAGGCAAACGAAGAAGGGGATGACAGAAGATGAGATTGTTGGATGGCATCACCAACTCAATGGACACGAATCTGAGCAAACTCTGGGAGATAGTGGAGGACAGAGGAACCCGGCGAGCTGCAGTCCATGGGGTCGCAAAGACGTGGACATGAGTTAGTGACTGAACGACAGCAATAATAATTCAAAAACAAAAGTTCACAAAAAAGAGAAATACCAATCAAAACTTAAAAATGTCTGATATGTGGGATCTGAACAAGATAAACAAATAAAACAATAATAATTTTTTTAAAAAACCTCACAGAGAGCAGATTGGTAGCTGTCAGATATGGGGATCGAGGGACTGGGGAGAATGGGTCAACTGTGGGTTTTTCTGTTTGTTAGAAAATTAAAATTTTCTTTTTTAAAGCTGAACAAACAGGGGGTTGCTGGAACCACAAGAAACTACAGATAACTTTTGAGATTTTCTGTCATCTCTGACCGTCTCCGAGCACTTTACAGTACTTCTTAGTGCAGCCCCATGAGCCCAGCTGGGGAGACAGGATTGCATCCTTTCGAGGAAGGAGCAAACTGCGGATGAGACGCTGAGGTCGGCACCAAGACAGAAGTACAGAGCAGGTCAGCCTTGGGACCCCCAGCAGCAAAGATTCTGTTTACAGCACATGCTGTGTTTCTTCTAAGCCTGTTCTTGCTTTTGCTTTGTGATACTGTGGCAGAAGATGGAAACGTTTGGTTGTTGCCCCGTTCCCGGCACAGAGCTCCTAAAACCCTTGCAATTTTCTGAGTGATGGGGGTGAGAGGAGCGTCTCACATGGAGATCCTGAATCCCTCAGAATCTCCCAGGTGACAGGAACATCTTTCATTCTAACGAGGCAAATCTTAACAGGCCCCAGGAGAGGCTCAGGATGGGGTCTGGACACGAGACTACCAGTAACCAGAGCATCGCTTAATGCCCCGATTCTCTGTGTCTTCATCTATGCAACAGAACCGTTAGGGACTGCCCTGGTGGTCCTGTGGATAGGACTCTGCACTTTCACTGCCGGGGTGCAGGTTCAATCCCTGGTCAGGGAATTACGACCCCATAAGCTACACAGTGCAGCCAGAAAGAGGGGCAGGTTTAAACCTGTATTTTCAAACAAGCTTATGAATGACTTAGTTTCTCTTGCTCTTTTGAATAAAATTACACAATTGGGAGTGTTCTTATGAAGCTCCCGGGGCTTCCTGGTTATGGAACATCTAAAATATGTGCAGAACAAGGACACAGGCAAGTCGTGGAGATAAAAAGAAGTACAACAGTGGGCTCTTGAGAGATTAACTATCATGGAGTTAACAGGAAGTCCGAGCCTTCACTACTCTGGCCAAGTCCATGTTCAGAAATGCCCTGAGAAAAATCAAAAGAAGGAAAATTCAAAGGTATGCTGGCCTCAGGTCCTCATGAGAGTGATTCTTCTTATTTAGCACTTGTTGCTTCCCAGGTGGCGCTAGTGGTTAAAAACCCACCTGCCAACGCAGGAGAGGCAAGAGATGGGGGTTTGATTCCTGGGTCAGGAAGACCCCAGAGTAGGAAATAGCAACCCACTCCAGTATTCTTCCCTGAAGAATCCCCATGGACAGAGGAACCTGGCCGGCGACAGTCCACGGGGCCGCAAAGAGGCGGAGATGACCGAGCGACTGAGCACACACACAGAGCGAACCATACTCGTCAGCAGGTGAGGAAGGCAATGCGCCCTAGATCCCAGGACCCTAAATAGAAGCAACAGGCCTTGAAACTCTGACGACGGGAAACATGCGAAAAGAACAGATGGGAGAGGAGAGGTAAGCAAGGAGGGAGAGAGCGGGAATCCACCCTCTAAGTCTACCATGCGAACACTGCAGGGAAAATGAAGATGCCCTGCAGCTAAAAGGAATAATGGTTTGCTCATCAAAGAAAAAGACAAAACAAGTTTAACATGATACCTCGGAGATTAGAGAAAATTTTACTCTAATTTAAAGAGTCATATTGTATCTAGGTAGATAATTAATATAACCACAGGCCAAAAGAAACAGATCAAATGGGGGGACTTATTTTTTAAGGCAGGTGTATGCATAGATCATGTTTTCGTGTGTGCATGCATGCTCAGTCGTGTCGGATTCTTTGTGATCCCAGGGACTGTAGCCCGTCAGACTCCTCTGTCCATGGGATTTCCCAGGCAAGTATACTGGACTGGACGGCCATTTCCTCCTCCAGATCTTCCCAACCCAGGGATCGAACCCACGTCTCCTGGATTGCAGGCAGATTCTATACCACTTGAGCCATCAAGATAACATGTATAGAGGCTTCAGTCTCCCAGCTCTGGGTATCACATGCTAACAGTGATGACACGTGAATCCCAGAAATTGTACCTCGGCGCTGTCCAGGCTCACGTCGACAATCCCCTTCCAGCTGTAGAGAGATGCTATGTGGTTCAGCACTTGTGCAGTGAAGAAATGCACCTTCTGGGTTTTTGTGATATTTTTATTGTGAACTACCTGAAAACAATAGAACAAATGGCTTTCAAGGAAGTTGATTTTTAAAAAATGCTGGATTTCATCATCATAAAATAATATAGACTTGTGGCAGAACACTTAGCCAGAAAAAGAAAAAATGTAAAGAGGAAACCAAAATTCATCAATATTGTCACCTTCCTAGGACACCAACAGCTTACATTTCAGTATATTTCCTTTCAGCCTCTGCCCCTCCCCAGAACACACACAAAATATATACATGTGTATATATTAAGTGTATTGGGGTTTTGGTTTTTTTTTTAACTTCTTTGAGATTATATATTGCTTTGTACCTGCTTTATTTATGTA
The DNA here is from genome assembly GCF_019320065.1 of Cervus canadensis. Taxonomy (NCBI): domain Eukaryota; kingdom Metazoa; phylum Chordata; class Mammalia; order Artiodactyla; family Cervidae; genus Cervus; species Cervus canadensis. The sequence goes on along the minus strand of NC_057412.1, from coordinate 2,359,516 downwards.
GCATGAACTGTCTCCACATCATTAAAAATTCCTTTAGAACATCGTTTCGGAGGGCCGATCATCATTCTATCCTAGGAGTGACCGTAACTCATGTACCCATTCCCCAGGTGGGTACAATCAGGTCGTTTCCATGAGCAGCATCCTTGCCCAGCGCCTACACTGCATCCCTGCCTATGCACTTGGAATGGTGCGCAAGCTCTCAGCTCCACTCAACCTACCCCCCAGCCCGGATCTCTGAGGGCTTTTGAGTTATTTCAAATCCACTCCCCAGGTGATCCTGAGGCGACTCCCCAAACCCCAACACATTTTCAAGACCTCTGACACACACACTACCAGACCTCCTGTCTTCCAGAGGGGCTGTAACACTTCCTCCAGGGAAGCACCTGATTCTTTGCTAGTGCTGAATATCAGGTCTTTAAAGTCAAGGCCAACTTGGTAGGTGAAAAAACCTGTAATCTCATGACTTGCTCTGCTTTGAACCCAGGACATTTTTCAACCTCAGTACCACTGACATTTGGGGACAAACTGCAGCTGTGAGAGGCTACACGCGAGCGGCCTACAGCGGCTGCTCGACCTTGGTCTCTGTCCCCAGATGCAGTCACATTTCTCCCGTTGTGACAATCGAAACTTGCCAGATGGCCCGGGGGGGACAGAACTGTGCCCAAGTTGAGAAGCACTAAACGCTATGTGCTCATGAGCCCTTTCCACGTGGGCTGCCAGCTCATAGCCTTTGGACAACTTTTTTTTTATTTTGGGAGGGTCACAGAGTTTTTCTCATGGATCACGGAAGGGGCTTCTATGTCAAAGACAGCGATCCTTTCAGCAAGTTTTCAGATTTCTGCAAGATGCTTATACAAGGCAGAATATGGAAGATGACACAAAAAAACATTTTGTGTTATTATGTAACACAACACAGCATGCTAGGCGTGTATGGGAAGAAGGGTTGTCATTTACAGCTTGTAGTTACCCCAGTGCTTTCCTGTGGAATGGGGTCGGGGGTGGGGGAAGCGGGTGGCTGTTCTTCTCCTCTTGTAAGAAATGGCAGCTGTAACCTTCAGGATTGCTCACGACCACCAAGTTCTTGCTTAAGAAAGTTTCCCATCCAACCCAACCAACAACCCGCCTAACTTATGATGTCACAGCTCTGAAGTCCTGTCAAAAAAACACCAGCAAACACACGACAGGAATACTGATCACCAAACACGTACCTTTGTTTTCAGCGTGGACAACAAAATGTTGATGGTGGAGATCCTATCTTCCTTGATGCCTGAGCTAAAAATGCAAGGAATAAATTCTGGAAGTAAAAAGTTTCAAAGCATTAGATTCAAAAATACTTTGAATGGGAACAGATGAGAGAGCATTACTTCTTAAAATTGTTCTTAAAATGGTACGGCAAACAATATCACTGACTTGCCTTTTTTTTTCTCAGGTTGTCTTTTTAAATTACACAAGTTCACAGCAGGAAAAACTATTTTTGTGACATAGGAAATAAGTATCTAAAGGCAAAACAATAAGTGACCATTAAAGTTCAACAGTTCTTTGGTTCTATTTGACCTTTCTTTTTTCACATTAACTTCAGTAAAGTTAACACTAACAGTTTGAAAGAGCATGTATGGTATGATTAGTTTTCCAAAGTTTCACTCTTCGCTTAGACCAGTTCAGAGATGTCTCTGAAATGACAGTCGTCACTTTATTGACTGGCCATAGAATTGGACTGATTTATTTGCTTTCTCTCCCCAAGAACTCAACCTTCCACAGCTTGATCCTCTGTCATTAGTAACATACTGGTGACACTGGTAAAAACCAACAAACGAATTAGTTTCTCTTGCTCTGTACATTCTTCACGAACACATATCATTTCTTCAAAGAGAAATTCATTATTCTTAAAAAAAAAAAAAATCAGAAAATGCCAGATAGAAACTTAAAATCAACCATAGCTCCACTTCCCAGAAGTTTACACTGGGTAATGTCTGGCTTCCCAGTTGACTGTTAACCTCTACTCAACTTAATTATTACCTTAGGATAAACGGCTGGACGTGGAAAGGCTGGCCCAGCCCAGCTGCCCTGCTGAAACTTTAACAGAAGTGCATCCTTGCCCCTTTAGCAGTATAGACGGAGGACACCAAAATCAGTGTCCTCCGCTTAATAAAAGCAAGGCACCAAGAAGAGGCAGGGGAAGATTCTGAAGAAATGCCCAGTCCTGGAGGCAGAGGGCGTCCCACGCAGGCCGGCAACAAGCGGGACCTGGGCACGACACCACGGGGTGCAGCGCCCTCCACGGGGCTGCGGTCGGGGCGGCCACCTGACCCCAGGCTGACCACCTCCAGGGACCCGCACCCGCACCTGCTCGTGAGTGGGGTTGGCAGCCTGCCCTGGAGGGGACTCAGGTCTCCTATGCTGGGGGAGGTGGGGAAATGGTTGCAGGCTCCATGCTCATCTCCTCCCACGAGTCTAAGGATCCCAGCTGAGACGGCAGCCGCTCCTCACCCGCAGACAGGGCTCGACCCCGGGGGTCTCACTAGACAATGACCCCCTCTGCACTGCCACCCACAGTCTTGAGAAAAAAGCTGGTGGCCCTAAAGGATGAAACCATGGCAGGCCTCGCTCTAGGGAGACCGGCACCAGCTGGAATTCTGAAGCTCGATGACTGATATCCTGCTCACACCAGGCGTTTCTTTTTCAAAAAAAAAACCACAACTACTAAGAGAAGCTAGGTAACCAGGGCTATGAATCTGCATCCTTTCTGGAGCTACAAAGCCTCCTTTGTTTGCGTGCTGCAGTCCATGGGGTCGCAAAGAGTCGGCCACAACTGAGCGACTGAACTGAAGTTGGCATTTCTCCTCTGTTAGGCTCACTCAGCATTGAGCTAGTGCAACAGGGACCCCTCTGTCTGCACTGACCAGTGGCTTTCAAGCCATGGTGACCAAAGTCTCACCGCACATACCCCTCACTCCCGTGTGCAAGGCAGCCACAGAGGCGGCTGACCTCTGTTAACCCGCTAAACGCTCAGAACAATCATGGGGAGGCCGGCCCCAAGACAACGAGGCCCTCTTACCTTTCAACTCCAGCACCTGCGTGACTGTGCTGTCATCGCCGGCAATCAGAAAGGAAAGGGCGAACTGAATGTAGGCCAGCCGGACGTCAGGTACTCCCTGGGGGGGAAGGAAATGTATGTCACACGTGTGTTCACACGCATACACACGCACACGCGCACACACCCCCCTGAGGAAGCAGGAACACGAGGCTGCCCCCCACGTCCCACTCATCCCTATATCACAGGGTCCTCAGGTACTGTCTGAGCGTCGACGTCTAGAACCACTGGTCATCTCTTTATGGAAACCAAGGGTTTTTCTTTTGCTCTTTCCCTCTCAAGCTGCTATTCTTCTTTCAAGCCCTCTCTAAATACCAAAGCATAGGTCTCCCCTCCCCTGCCTGTAAGACACACACGTTTTTAGTTCAGGGACCACTTTGAGGATATACAGCAGAAGATGCTCGGCCTGTCTACATACCATCCGCTCTCAAGTCATGAGATAATGGGTCTGTTTTCGAAAATCCAGAGATGATGGAAAGGCTGGTATTGCTTTTGATGAGACACCCATGAGGTGATGTCTGGCTTTTATTAGATATTAGATATTCACAGCAGACACACAGATGCGGCCACATTACACAGGCAGCATGGCCTTCCCAGGACTGCAGTCTGCACTGTCCCGCGGGGCAGCAGCTGGACCCAGCACGGCATCCTTAACGAGGGCGCAAAGGCCATGACCAACGGCCAGCCCCTCAGGAGAGGCCGTGAGGGCCACCTCACCAGTCTCCCCTCCCAGTGGCTTTAAGGCAAAGCTGTGTCTCACATTCCTGTTTACACCCAAAGAACCAGGGCACGTGTCAGCTGGACCCACATGAGCACACGGGCTCAGAGCCTCCACTGCTTACCCGACAGCGTCTCCCTAGTTCAGTTACTCCAAAGTAACTTTAACTGGAAGACAAGAAGCCAGTTAACATCATGGAGAACCACCGCCTTCAAGGCCTGAAGAGACTGAGGAGTCTCCACTGTCCAGGGAGTCCCATTCACTTAGCGGTGGCAGCGGTGATGGTGAGGAGGGTGAGGAGGGTGAGGGTGGTGAGGAGGGTGAGGAGGCTGAGGGGGGTGGGGGGATAAGGGGGGAGAGGGGGGTGAGGAGGGTGAGGAGGGTGAGGAGGATGAGGAGGGTGAGGAAGGTGAGGAGGGTGAGGAGGGAGAGGGGGGTGAGGAGGCTGAGGGTGGTGAGGAGGGTGAGGGTGGAGGAGGGAGAGGGCGGTGAGGAGGCTGAGAGGGGAGAGGTGAGGGGGAGGGGGTGAGGGGAGGAGGGGGGGAGGGGGTGAGGGGGTGAGGGGGTGAGGAGGGTGGGTGGTGAGGGGGTGAGGGGGGTGAGGAGGGTGGGGGGTGAGGAGGATGAGGAGGGAGAGGGTGAGGAGGCTGAGGGGGAGGGGTGTAGGGGTGAGGGGAGAGGGTGGTGAGGAGGAGGCTGAGGGGGGAAGAGGGGGGTGAGGGCGGTGAGGGTGGGTAGGAGGCTGAGGAGGGTGAGGGGGTGAGGAGATGAGGGGTGAGGAGGGTGAGGAGGGAGAGTAGGGTGAGAGGATGAGAGGGTGAGGGGCGTGAGGGGGGTGAGGCGGTGAGGAGGGTGAGGGGGTGAGGGAGGAGGTGAGGAGGAGGTGGAGGGTGAGGGTGAGGAGGGTGAGGAGGGTGAGGAGGTGAGGGGGTGAGGGGTGGGAGGGTGAGGAGGGTGAGGGGGGTTGAGGGGGGTGGGGGGTGAGGGGAGAGGGTGAGGGTGGTGAGGGGTGAGAGGGGGGTGAGGGGGGAGGGGGGTGAGGGGGGTGAGGGGGTGAGGGGTGAGGAGAGGGGGGAGAGGGGGTGAGGGGGGTGAGGGGGGTGAGGGGGATGAGGGGGGTGAGGAGGGTGAGGGGGTGAGGAGGGTGAGGGGGGTGAGGGGGGTGAGGGGGGTGAGGGTGACGTTGATAAGGATGAGGATGTGGACGAAGATGTGATGATGACGGTGATGAGCATGATATCAGTAATGTTTACTGGGCACTCACGACTGCAGACACCCTACCAGGAGCACATTTGTTATCTCAGTTACAGTAAGAATCTGAGGTACGACACCCACCACACCTGTCTCACAGATGGGAAACTGAGGTTTTAAAATCCTCACTTAAGCTTATGTGTCTGTCACTTAGCCGCGTCTGACTCTCTGGGACCCCATGAACTGTGGCCCGCCAGGCTCCTCTGTCCATGGGATTGTCCAGGAAGAACACTGGAGTGGGCTGCCATTCCCTTCTCCAGGGATCTTCCTGACCCAGGGATCGAACCCAGGTCTCCTGCATTGTAGGCGGACTCTTCACCAGCTGAGCTGCCAGGGAAGCCCCTCACTTGAGGTTACACAACTACTGAGTGATAAGAAATACTTGCACACACACACTGCCTCCTGCTTGACCTCACGTCTGCCTACAGAGAAGCTCCTCCTTCAGGGCTCCCCTGGCAGCTCCATGCCACTTCTCCTCAAGCTGCAAGGACCACACGTGGCACCGTTGAGGCCTCTGTGAGTACAGAATTAACTGTCTTGTTTTATTGGCTGTTTTTTCTGGAGAAAAGAATGTGCATTCAACCCTGCTCTGTAACATCCGAGTGGAGGCCTTGCAAGGTCCTCGCATTTACTGAGTTTATCTCCATCCACAGCACAGCACACACTTCAGCAAGACCTTACGAGACCCGGGCTGCTTTATTCCACTAAGAGCCCCAAACTACCCTCTCGTTCTGGGGACCAACCTGCGGGCCTCTTCACAGTATGCGGTTTGGGTACAATGACCCCTTCAAGTCCTGAAAATCAGCTACACTCTGACTCCGTCAGTGTCAGCAGTGCTCCGGGGCCTTCGGTCATCAGCTCTATGTTTGCACCACACCAGTGACACTCAGGTGTCACCATCTCAGGCTGAGAGGACGCAGAGGCGACTCGGATACTGTCCCTGTCCTCAGTAACTGCTTCAAGTAACCACTGCTGCTCAGCCATCTGGATGCCTCACTGTTCAAACCAACGTGCCACCTGATTCAAGCAAAGTTCACTTATCCTGGTCTACACACGCCTTAAATTTCAAAAGAATCCTGGCAAAACGCTAGAACTTGCCTGGTAAAACGAAATTAGGTTTCATCCTTCCCCGCTGAGTTGGAAAGGTTCCAGAAGTTTGGGGTTCTCTGTCCACTGAAATCCTGGGAATCAGGGCTCTGGAGTGCTGGTCCTGACCTGCCATTCTAGGTCTTTCTATCCCATGTGAACACAGCAGAGGCCCTCTCACGGATGCTGCCAGCAATGGATTTTGAACTGAAATGGAAGTTAGTTCTCACCCGCTAGCATCCATCTTTTATGTCCCAGAGAACCCCAAAGTTCAGATTCCTGACACGGTGGAGAACAAGACCCCCGAGACACAGCCTTGGCTGTTTTCCAGCAGCCCCCGCCAGGCCTCGTCCCCCTGACCACAGCCCCTCGCGGCCCCCAGCCAGCGCCCCGCGTCTCCAGCAAACTCCATCAAAGGCAAGAAGGCCACACACGCCTGCCCCTCATTCCTACACTCTGACTTCACGGGGCTGTTATCCCAGGGAGAAAACATCCTGAACTCGACGGCATGTTCTGCAAAACACTGTCTGAAATAGATCAAAACATATTTGGTAAAAATGCTCTTTGGCACAGGACTTTTAACAATGCTTTCTTTGGATGAGAAACAATATTCATAATCCTTTTTCTTCACGAGGCTTGAATAACTCCCTCCAAAATGTTAAAAACACTGAAAAAAAAAAAATCTCCCTTAGCTTCTTCAATAAGTAAATGGCATTAAAAAAAAAAAGTGGGAGAAAAACAAAACAAAGATCTGGAGAGATTTAAGAGAAGTACCAACAAAATATCCCGTGTAGCCCCTGTGTGGGTCCTGATTTGAACGACAGAGGGTACAGATGTTTCTGAGACAGTGGGGGAAAAGCCGAGACTGAACTGGGCATTAGATGATGGTGAGAAATTATTAACAGTGTTAAGTACGATGATGGCACCATGGTTTTGTTTTCTAAAACGTTGCTTTCTGTTAGAGATACTGAAATATTTATGGTTGAAATATATGTGCAATGTGCTGTAACAGGGGCTTCCCAGGTGGCGCTGGTGGTAAAGAACCCACTTGCCAATGCAGGAGAAGCAAGAGAGCTGGTTCGATCCCTGGGTCGAGAAAATCCCTGGGAGGAGGACATGGCAACCGAATCTCACAGACAGTGGAACCTGGCAGGTTATGGTCAACAGGGCTGCAAAGAGTCGGACATGACTCTTTGATTGAAGCGACTTAGTGTATACACACACACACACACACACACACACACACACACACACACACACACACACACACGCTGTAATTGACTGTCTGCCCCAAAACCCAAAGGTAGGGAAGGATGACAGCGTCTGAAGTTGGATGTGAGGGACATAGGAAGTCACTGTGCCGATGCCTATTTTTGAATGTCCCTGACATTTCCCATATGAAAAAAAATTTTTTTTTTACTGTCTGTCTAGAAACTATTTCCTAAAATATACAAAGTATTTCGGACTTCCCTGGTGGTCCAGTGGCTAAGACTCCACACTCCCAATCCAGGGGGGACCAGGCTTCCTAGGTGGCACTTAGTGGTAAAGAACCCTTCCTGCCAATGTAGGAGACGTGAGAGATGTGGGTTCGATCACTGGATTGGGAAGATCCCCTGGAGGAGGGCAAGGCAGCCCACTCCAGTATTCTTACCTGGAGAATCCCATGGACAGAGGAGCCTGGAGCAGGCTATAGTCCATGGGGTCTCAAAAGAGTTGGACAGGAAGGAAGTGATTTAGCACAGCACGCACAAAGTATGTGAGATACTTGATACAGATGATTAAGCAAAGCAAAACACTTTCATTTCTACAGTAAGTCCCGTTTTCCTCCACCCGGGCAGCCAGACGTGGGCCTCCGTCACCTGGTGCCGATGCCAAGGTAGGGGGCAGTGGGGGACAGAGTCAGCAGTGAGGGTGTGTGTGTGTGTGTGTGTATTAAGTCGCTCCAGTTACCCCATGGACTGTAGCCCGCCAGGCTCCTCTGTCCATGGGGATTCTCCAGGCAAGAACACTGGGGTGGGCTGCCATGCCCTTCTCCAGGGGATCTTCCTGACCCAGGGATCGAACCCATGTCTCTCACATCTCCTGCATTGGCAGGCAGGGTTCTTTACCACTAGCGCCACCTGGGAAGCTCAGCAGGGAGGGCAGACCCTGCAAAGGGGAAGGGGCGCCTTGACCGCCCATAGCTGGCACAGGGGTTGGAAGGGTGCCCGTGCTCCGGCTCATTGTTCTGAAACTCGTGCTTTTCCCTCAAGTTCCTTTCAAACCCAAGGGAAACTTCTGGAGCTCCTAGAAAACTGTTCTTTAGACAACTCTCCTAAAAACCAACCATTCACACTTCGATTCTCTTTGCCACAATCAGCCCCTACTCACTGGTAAGACTTCTAACTGGGAGGCACAAGGAACGTATTCACACATGTCAGGCTTCCCTGGTGGATCCGTGGTAAAGAATCTGCCTGCCAAATGCAGGAGACATGGGTTCAGCCCTCGATCCAGGAAGATTCCCACATGCCACAGAGCAACTGAGCCTGTGCCACAAACTACTGAACCTGTGCTCTAGAGGCTGGGAGCCGCAGCTACTGAAATCCGTGTGCCCAGGGCCTGTGCTCCTCAGGAGGAGAAGCCACGGCGGGGGGAAGCCCGCACACCGCAGCTGGACAGCAGCCCCTGCATGCCACAACTAGAGCAAAGCGTGCAGAGCAACGAAGACCCAGCACAGTCACAAAATAAATAAATAATATAATAATAATTATTTTTTTTTAAAGCCATAAATGTTGTTTCTGATGACCTCACTGGCGTGGCCTCTCAAGGGTTTTTCCATACAGTGGACGGAACAAGCACGGGAGGACCAGCCCGCCCACCACGAGGACCACCCCACGAGGCCCATGGAGACCACTGCTCTGGAAGACGCCCTCCAGCTGCACCATCCTCACGGGCCAGAAAGGCCCCGCCATGCTGAGCCCCGGAGGAGCTGGCCTCAGACGTCCCTGTCACTCAGGCCCCACCAGGCAACCAGGACTCTACCACCGGCCAGGGTGAGGCAGCCCTTCCTCACAGGCTCAAAGTGGCTGCCGAGGCGCACACCTTTCCACACAGAGGCCTCCCGCTCTATCTACGTGAGGACCGAGGCCAGAGAGAGGAGGACCCAGGAACCACCGCAGTCCCCTGGAAGGAAAGGAAACACTCGGGGCAGGGGGGAAACACATGAGACACTCCTCACCTTTGGATCCCTCTTGGTCACCAGGGCATACAAGGTCTTCTTATTTAAATCGAAATGGCTGCAGACGTCCCTGGCGGCCTCGGGACCTTGGGTCACCATGGCAGCCATCAGGTTCAGGCAGGCTCGAGCCATCCTGTTCAGGACAAGTGGGGCCTGGTGTCGGGACGGCAGGACCACAAAGGCCCCTCGCCTCGAGCCAGCTGCAACCTGTCTGTGCGGTCTGCTGGCCCCATACCAGAAAACAGGAGGAAGGAAACACATGCCCTTTCTTTAAGAAAAAAAAATATCCTAACAAAATCTTCAAAGAAAGCTAAACAAGTGAGTCTGAGGATAATCCAAGAACACAAGATGAAGACAGAAGGTGGCAATGTCTCTCTCCAGTAAATCATCATGGAGCTGGACCCCCATCCCCAACCCAGTGCGGGTCAGGAGAAGACTTTTGCACAGGGGACATCTCTAGATGCAAGTGCCTGGCGGCCGTTCCCCCCTGCGGTAGGTTACCCAGAATCCACGGTGACCAAGCACCTACCACGTCCTATTTAAGTGCTGGGAAAACAGCAATTTACAAGACAGTCAAGGCCCCACCCTTGTGCACCCTGCATCCCAGCGGAGGGAGACAGTGGGTCAGGAGATGGCTATGGATATTATGGCACATGTTCAGCTGTGGATGGGATGGTCAGAGAGGGACTCCCTGAGGTGACACCTCTGCAAGGCCATGAAGTGGAGAGGGACGGAGTCTGCGAGGACCTAGGAGACGAGCTGTCAGGGTTAAAAGGACAGGCAGGAGGTCTGGGGTGTTCTCCAGACCGCGGGGGTGGGCGGGGGGGAGTGGCAGGGCGGGAGCAGAGGGACACACAGCAACAGAGGAGTCGGTGACAGCGAGGGGACAGTCAACAGGAGGAGCAGGGGGCACTGCCATAGCCTCGGAAGCAGCTCAGCTCTGCGGGTGAGCAGAGGAAAGGTCAAGTGCCCTCATGGAGAGCTGAACGCTGACCAAGTCCAAGGCTAGTCCTGCCACGTACAGGCGGTCAACTTACCTGTAACCCGAGGCATACAGGGACTCACAAATGAGCTTCATGTGGTTATTCATTAGCTTCTTCACGATGTTGGTCCCCACCACGTGAAAATGGGAAAGGTCACTGGCTGTCCGCAATAATATGGCCTCGAAAACTTGAAATACTAAAAGCATCTGCAAAGACACAATCGAAGTACTTACAAATCACCTCCTTTCTTTTCCTCCTCTACAAACACTTGTCTTAGCCACAGTCACCTGCAGGTTTAACAGATCCCGAATCAGACACAGGGATCTTCCAGGCCCTGAGCTCTGGAATTAGCCTTGCTCCAGGAGCCTAGCTAAACACAGAACAGCTTGCTTACAAGTAAACCAAATGAAATTAAAAGAGAAATTTCTAGTAATGATTCCGCCTCACTGCTTTGGGGATATTCATGTCTACAGCCTTACAGCAATAATCCTGAGACTTCAACAGGTTCATAAACACCTCAAATTCTGAACCTCTTTGGAAGCAGAAAACAACTGACAACTCAATATACATCTGAACCTGGGACACACAGTCTTTACCTATTTCCCTTCCGTTAAAGCAAACCATGCAGAAACCAAGTGCATTTAGACAAGAATATATGATCCTTCCTTCTGCTATCATTCACCAGTAACAAGTTAGCACTTTCCTCTAAAGGCTTTCAAAGGTTACAATGCAAAAATGGATATATCTCTACAGCCCAGGCACAGAGCATCATTTTCAGTAGAAAGCTGGTAATATCTTGGAGATTTATATCACATTTCTCTTCATCAAGGTTAACATAAAAGTTGTTGTTATTCAGTCACTCAGTCATATCCAACTCTGGCGACCCCATGGACTGTAGCCCTCGAGGCTCTTCTGTCCATGGGATTTTCCAGGCTAGAATACTGGAGTGGGCTGCCATTTCTTTCTCCAGGGGATCTTCCCGACCCAGGGATCGAACTTGGGTCTCCTGCTTGGCGGGTGAACTCTTTACCACTGAGACACCAGGGAAGCCCTAACACAACAGTAGCACTAACTTTTTCTTCTCCCCATCAGGCCAGGTAAGGAAGAGCATACTTCACTTTCAGGGCGCTTCTCCCCACTCAGGAGCTGGAACATCTCAGCACACTCCACAGAAATCTTGATGTACCCCTCCACAACATCATACACATCTTCTTGGGGGAGCTTCTTAGCAGCAGAAACAAATGCCTCCAGGGCTGAAATGAGAGTTTCAGATGTTAATAAAGACGGTCTCTTTAGAACAATCCCAGGTGCTACGGTGATAGGGGCAGACTGCTGGCAGGAAACAGCCAGGTGATTGGAAGCGGCCCGTGACAAGATGGAACAGAGGAGTAGGGTGGAGACGGGGAGATCGAGAGGACATATCCTTTTCCCCATCACCAGGAGGTCATGGGGAGCATCTTTCAAGGGCACTGGTTGACAGCAGAACCCCTCCTGATGCAGGAATCCTCCTGACGGGTTGCCATCCAATGCTCCTGAGCATCCTCTGGGTCTTTATCAATCTAACCCTCCTCTCCATCCCTGCCCCTCATCAACATGAAGGGGGCATAATGGATAAAGAGAATGTGGTATGTCTATACACAGAAATACACACAAAAGGGACTTCCAGTGGTTAAACCTTCACCTTCCAATGAAGGGGGGCAGGGCTCAACCCCTGGTCAAGGAGCCAAGATCCCAGAGGCCTCCTGGCCAAAAAAACACAAAACATAAAACAGAAACAATATTGTAACAAATTCAATAAAGACTTTAAAAAGGGTCCACATCAGGGACTATCCTGGTGGTCTACTGGCTAAGACTCTGTGCTTCCACCGCAGGGGGCAGGGGTTGGATCCTTGGCTGGAGAACTAGGCTAGCACATTCTGTACAGTGAGCCATGCATAATATATGCGTGAACAAATAGATAACTAAAGCAAAATGAATTGTTTAAAACTGATCCACATCAAAAAAACAAAAAACAAAGGAAAGAAATACACACAGTGGGCTATTACTCAGCCTTTAAAAAAGAAGGACACGGGGACTTCTCTGCTGGTCCAGCGGTTAAGACTCCAAGCTTCCACTCACAAGGTGCAGGTTCAACCCCAAGACCCCACGTGCCACTCAGTGCAGCCAAAATTAAAAAAAGAAAAAAAAGAAAGTAGGAAACTTTACCTTTTGCAACATTCTACATGAACCCTGAAGCTATTAAATGAAACAAGTTAGGGAAAGACAAATACTGTATGTTCTCATCTACACATTCAATCTAAAAATGGAGGGCCCATCTGATTTTTACTCACCATTTGATCTCTATATCAGCAAATAACACCCCCTTGTAAATAATGAACAAATGAATGAATGAACTATATGTGCTTAGTCACTCAGTCATGTCCAACTCTGCAACCCTGTGGACTGTAGCCCACCAGGCTCCTCTCTCCATGGCATTTTTCAGGCAAGAATACTGGAGTGGGTTGCCATTTCCTTCTCCAAAAACTAATGAACAAATGAATGAATAAAATGTATGCTAAAGCAGATATCCTCTTCCTAGCACTAGCTAGCAGTTGCAGATATCAAACCTTAAAAAAAAAAAATCTGTGGAAGACAAACTAGAAACTGAGGATATTCTGGCCATGAACTTAATAATTTTTCACTTGAGAGAAACACTGTCACTGTTTCACTTTGACACAATGCCAGTGTTTCCACATATTAGCCTAATTCGATTGTGTTTTGACCTCATAATCTAACTACTTTCTAATGGATTATAAGAAATTATGCAGGGTGATTACTTTTCAAAAAGTGAAAAATAGAATCTACTTCGTATCAGTCTCTAATCTTGGCCAACTGACAGGCCCTTCGGTGGCTTTATGTGATAGCTTATTACATGTTCTGGGGTCAGTGTGAGTGGTGGAGAATCAAAGCTATGCAAAAAAGAGCTGACAGGCATGGCAGTAACTGCAAACCGGCTCACTGAACAGCCCCGAACAGACTCTTGCGATCCCATGGCCTATAGCCCTCTGTCCACGGTATTCTCCATGCAGAGTACTGGAGTGGGTTGCCATGCCCTTCTCCAGGGGATCTTCCCGACCCAGGAATCGAACCTGCGTCTTCTGTATTGCAGGCAGATTCTTTACCGATTGAGCTATGAGGGAAGCCCCCGACTCATAGTCAGGACTCCATAAATATTTGCTGTGGTGAATGAGGAGCACATTTATCCACTTTCCTAACAGTTGCAAAAAAAGAAAAAAAAAAACTTTAGAGCTTGCTGACAGATGCTGCCCGGGCAGGGGAAGCAGGGAAAGAGTACACTCGCAGGGAAACTGTCAAAATCAAGCAAATCGTGGCCCTGGACTCCCCTGCACCCAGGTCTCGGTTTCCCGACTGCAAATCGGGAGGCTGGGCTCTGGCCCTCGCTGCAGAAAGGAGGTGCTGCGTCTGCACACGGAGGCCCCACGCAGACAGAAGAAGCCTGGAGATCGCCTCTCAATCTCGCGCTCTCTTCCCCGCTGCACTCACCCGGCCCCGCGCCCTGCGGGTCCCTCAGCTGAGCCTTGAAGCGCACGCCCGTGAGCTCTTCGGTGCGGGCCCGCTTGGCTGCGCCCGCCGGGGCAGCCGCGCCGTCCTGGCCGCCCGAGACCTTCCTCTTGGGGACCCCCATGGCCAAGAGGGCGGGGGCGCGCCGGGATCCACGCACCCGGAGACCTGGCGGAAGCAAACGCGCGACAGGGCTCACACGTGGGCTGAACGGGGGCGGGGTTGGCGGAAGGGGCGGGGCCTCGAGGGAAAAGTCGACGGAAGGGGCGGGGCCTGTGAGAAGCGCGGTCCGGCGGAAATCCGGTAGTGGAGGGTAAGCGGTTTCCGAGTCAGGGGTTCCCGTGTGGTGCTACGGATGCAGGTGGGTCGCTGGTGGCCCGTGAGCGAGGCGACACTCTCTGCAACACGCTCCCCCAAGCTCCGCTCGGCCGCGGCGAGGAGAGGGCCTTCGGCGGCCCTTCTCGAAGGTTCTTGGCAGGAAGAACCCCCAAATCCTCCGCTCCCAAAAGGCGCGAGCCCAGACCCGTGGTCGCAGCACAGTCAGATCCGTTCTTGCCCCGAGGGTGCTGTGCTGTGGCCTCTGGAACGTGATTAACACGCGGCGGGATTCTATGCTTTGCTTAAGGCGAAGCCCTGCGGGTGGGTCGGGAGGGTGAATGCCCCTGACTAATAGATTGAGGGTGGGAGAAGAAGGGGACGACAGAATGAGATGGTTGGATGGCATAACCGACTCCATGGACATGAGTTTGAGTGAACTCCGGGAGTTGGTGATGGACGGGGAAGCCTGGCATGCTGCGGTCCATGGGGTCTCAAGGAGTGGGACATGACTGAGCAACTGAACTGAAAATTGCCAGGCGGGCCTCTGCGGGTAGGTCCCTGCTCAGGCAACCGGCCCGAAGTCGTGCGGATGCCCCTAACCCCGACCCCTAGCTTATCTCACCTCTCGGACAAAGACCGGCTTGTCTGGTGGGATGTCACCGCAGACTGACAAACTAATGTGAGGACAGGCACCCTTTCGGCCGTGCAGGGTGGGAGGAGAGGATCGAATGAAGTCACATCTGTGAAAATCCCTGGTAGACAGCGCAGCGGCCTCCACATCTAAGCCCCGGCCATTAAAATGGAGACAGCGAAGCCAGCTGTTGCTGAGCGGAGAAAATGATGCCCATGAAAAACTGCTTTGACGGGGGGAAAGGGACTGTATCTTTGTGAGATGTTACTCGTTGACTTGAGAGCCACATGAAATGTTCTGAAATAAAATGGAGGCATCAATAAATAAGTAAAAACAGGCAGGTGTGTTAAGGAACACACCTTCATCAATATTTGGTTATGTGTTCAAATAAATCATGAGCCAGATGAGTAGTTTGGTGATTCCTGGAATCATCGGTTAACTCACCCTCTGCTTTGAGGAAATACTCTCCTGTGTTCTTTATGCAGATCTGTATTGAACATCTAAGGACGTGGGTTTTTTGTGACCTGTAGAAGTTCCAGAGTCTCTAATAGGAAAAGTCTATGGGATTGACCCTGAGCCCCTGACCTGGCAAGACTATTGTGCTTGTGAAATGCTTACCTTGTAGGCAGGTCAGAGCGAGTGGCCTGACCAGATATGAGTTCTTGCAGCAATATTAAGAGACAGGGATATGCCCAAAATTCAGCTGTAAAGGGTAATACTCTTGTTAGTAAAGATAGACTTAATTCTTTTTTTAAAAACTTTTTATTTAATATTGGAGTATAACAGATAACAATGTTGTTACAGTTTCAGGTGGACAGCAAAGGGACTCAGCCATACATGTACATGTATCCATTTCCCCCAAACTCCGCTCCCATCCAGGCTGCCACATAACACTGAGCAGAGTTCCCTGTGCTATACAGTGGGTCCTTGTTGGTTATCCGTTTTAAATATAACAGTGTGTAGATGTCCATCTGAAGCTCCCTAACTATCCCTTTCCCCCAACATTCCTTCCTGAGAACCATGAGTTTGTTCTCTAAGTCTAGTGAAAGAAAGCTAAGACAGACTTAATTTTGACTGATTGTCAACACGGGTTCTTTTCTGTGGTTTATTGCTAACCACCAAGTTTGTTTTCAACCAGAGTGGACCTGACCAAAGAAACAGGAGGGAGATGTAGGAAACAGTAAAAAACTATTCAGTTTCTGCCTGTGTGGCCTTGGGCATATTATCAGTTCTCTACAAAAAGGGAGAGAGTGGGAGAACTTGCCAGTACTACCCAGCTGATGGGTGCTGGACCGTTCACCCAGTGTTTCCTAACCTCAGCTTAAAAACAAAGGAAGAGAAGTTGTTGTTGCCCTTCCCAACCTTAGCCAGAGACATACCAGATGGGATATGGCTCAGAAGAACAGGTGGATGCGTCAGACTAAGTCAGCCTGGTGCAGTGGCTCATCGGTCACTAACCCAACTTGTTCAGATGTGAGGCTCACCAGTCAGCCTCTGGATGGTGACATCCTTTCTATGTAACAAGCCTGCATGGAGAGAAAGGACTTTATTTGCCCCAAGAACACTCCAGTCTACTGAAAATAAGCACCATGGTCCCTAGGATATTCTCAGCTGGTGTCCGCTTCAGGGCCTCTGTGCTCGCTGTCCCTCCTCTGAAACTGCCCAGGCCTCACAGGGCTCCTCTGACTGCATGTAGGCGCTTCCTCTCCACTTCTCACTCCCTGTCTTCCTGCCCTCCTCTGTTTTCCTACCGCGCCTTTTTCACCTGCTGTTGTTGTTCAGTCGCTCAGTCGTGTCCGACTCTTTGCGACCCCATGGACTGCAGCACGCCAGGCTTCCCTGTCCTTCACTGTCTCCCAGATTTGCTCAAACTCATGTCCATTGAGTCAGTGATGCCATCCAACCATCTCATCCTCTGTCACCCCCTTCTCCTCACCTACTAGTAATATTAGATATTTGTCAAACTCCTTTACTAAAATGTGCACTGTATAATGACACAAAAGAAAATTCAGTGCTTCATTTTCCAAGCCGAGAACAGGCTTTGGCAGCTCATAGGGCTCAATAAAAATTTGTCAATTAGATAAATGTGTGTATAAATGAATACAGAGACCTGGGTCTTGATGCCAATCTATTCTAAAAGAGTCAACAGGTATGCTGTCAAAAAGCCTCAGAATGCAGGTTTTCCAATCTACAAGCTTATAAATTGGCACCTGGACTGTGCTGAATTAGCCAGAGGAATAGTCCAGCCTCTAATAGCCCACCAGCTCATCTCCTCTGGCCATACTTCTCATTCACATCTGGTGAGTGTGTTTATTTACTCCTATTTCAATATTACAGAGTTAAATTCAAGTTTTAGAAAGGGGTAAAGGGAGATGCTCAATCAAAGACCCTGTCAAGTTCATCTGAAAGCATGTTTATCACAAAATTTATACACATAAACAGAATACATTTTCTTCTTAAATATAATGGAATTGTCATAAAAATGGACAATCTCCTAGGCCACAAAGAAGGCCGAAATTCATTCCTCCAAAATGAATATCATACAGACCATGTTCTCTGACCATCAGGCAGTAAAATTCGACCTTGATAATAAAAGGATAGGCTTTTTAAAATCTCATAAGCCTATGAGAGGGGGAAAAAAATTTTAAATAATCCTTGGGAAGCACTAGGGAATTTATGAAAGACTTGGAATGCAGTAAAATGGGCACTTTACATTGCTTAATCTGTGGCACACAAGTCTTGGAGGAAAATTAATAGCTTGAAGCACATTTATCAGAAAGCAAGAAAGACTAAAAACAAATGAACTGATAATACATATTCAAATCAAGAAATTGGAAAAAGTGCAATAGAATAACCCAAAGAAGTAAGAAGAAAAAGGAGGCAAAGATAAGGAGCCAAATCAATTACAATGAATGAGAAATTACAATTATAATGAGATAATCAATCAAATAATCAATTACAATTAGAATGAGAAAAACAATAAGGAATATTCACAAACCAAAAGCTGATTGCTTTGGTTTTTACATTAAGTAAACATACTTGTGGCCAGATCAGTGAGGATGGAAAAATAAAGGAAGCAAAACAACAAAACACAGGAGTAAAACATTATATAAACATAAATTTTAAATAGTAAATATTTAAATATAATTACAAGCATATTTAGAAACAACTATTCAAAAAAACTTTCAAAACTAAAAGTAATCTCAAAGTTAAAACAGCATCTTTAAGGAGAAGATTGTAAAGAATACCTGACTAACTAGACAGTAAAATACCCATGAAGAATGTCTTCACAGCGCGTGTCTGTTAAGTCTTTCTAAATGAAGCTATAAGAGAAACTATCGCCATTTCAGTCACAGTCAAGAAACTGAAAAAGCCCCTAATAAATTTGTATAGAAAAATAAATGTGAGTAGCTAACTCAAAAAGACTTCTTTTTTTGGATAAAGATATATCTTAAAGTTATAATAATCAAATTAGAATGGTGATGGTGAAAAGAGAAAGTCAAATAACCTTAGGGAACAGAATACAGATTCAAAAAAGACCTCTATCATGGAAGTATAGGTTAACAACTCTGAAACTAGTTTTCGTGTTACTGGAGTTGAATCAATAAGCAAATGGATGGGAGGTAATGGGGGTCAGGTTTCTCACTGCTAAAGAGGGTAGATACTTATAAGCAAAAAGGTTAGGGCTTCCCTGGTAGCTCAGCTTGTAAAGAATCTTCCTGCAGTGCAGGAGACCCAGGTTTAATTCCTGGGTCAGGAAGATCCCCTGGAGAAGGGATAGGCTACCCACTCTAGTATTCATGGGCTTCTCTGGTGGATCAGATGGTAAAGAATCCACCTGCAGTGCAGGGGACCTGGGTTCAAACCCATCTGCAACGTGGGAGACCTGGGTTCGACCCCTGGGGTTGGGAAGACTGGAGGAGGGCATGGCAACCCACTCCAGTATTCTTGCCTGGAGAATCCCCATGGACAGAGGAGCCTGGCGGGCTACAGTCCATGGGCTCGCAAAGAGTCAGACATGACTGAAAGACTAATCACAGCACAGCAAGGCTAGAATGAACCTGTGGGACTGGATAAAGCCTGGAGACATTGGTGGTGTCGTATTTAATCTAATATAAACAGATAAATTGATACAGAAATAAGTATAGATATTTGTTGTACCCGGGTTTGTACACATGCATATATTTCCCAGCTCTTTTCACTGACAGAACTTATAAGTAGTGACACCCCAATAGCATTGAGCATACCCAGCACCCACATCTTGATTTCTAATACCATTATCAAATAAAAGAAACCAGGACTCCTTGGAGAAATGGCTGTGACAGGGCATATAAAATGAGCCCAGAGCATCTGGTAGTACCATAAAGTAAGAAATGCTTTAAGCGGGGAGTGGAGGGCTGGGGGGTAGGTGGGGGTGGGTGGGCAATTATATATCAAAGGGACCTAGGAACCAACCTCAGAGAGTGCCCACTGGAACAATTTGTGACAAAATAATTAACAATTTGAGTGAAAAAATAATCCAAATAATTGGATTATAATCTCAGGTATAAATTAATAAGTCTATACTGATAAAAAAATTATTGAAAAATAAATGGGAGAGAAGATCTTCCTTACAAGGTAAGCTTCCTTACAAATACTTCCTACAAAAGTAATCCCAATAATATATGTAGATATTCCTTGATCCAAGAGGTGGAACTTCGTTCACACACTCCCTCCGCCATCCTCCAGTGTAGGCTTGGTGACCAACGTCCAAAGATTAGAGTATGGCAAAGGAAAAATCGTTGCTTTATAGTGGAGGAACATGACAACCACGACCTTAGCTAAGTGATCGAGGTTAACATCACCAGCAGTAAGTGATGTTGCTTCCATGTGCACTTGATGTGATGAGAAGGGTATTTCACATTTAGAGGATCCTTCCCCAAATCCCTGGCCCCAATCATATTAAAGATGTCAGACAAATCTAAGTGGAGGGACAGTATAAAAAGATACATCACCTGTACTCTTTAAAACTGTCAAGATCATGAAAAACAAGGAAAAACTAGAAAACTGTCAAAGATCAGAAACAAGGAAAAACTAGGAAACTGTCAAAGATCAGGTGTGATTGTGGAGACATGACAAATAAGCACACTTTGATGCCCTGGACTGGATTCTTGGACAGAAAAGGGGATACTAGCAGAAAAGTTAGTGAAATAACGAATAAAGTCTGGAGTTTAGTTAATAGCAATGTACCAAAGTTGGTCTCTTAGTTTGAACAAGAGTACCAAAATATGCATGAAAAATAGGGCCATTAGATGAAACTGGGTGAGGGTGTGCCAAATTCCTCTTTTCAGATATTCTGCAAATCTAGAATTATTCCAAGATAAAAAATGTATTCAAAAGAAAACCAAGACCTGTGCATATATAGGAACTTGATAAATGGTAAAGATGGTACTCCTCGCTAACAATTGGTTTTCCACCAGAACACAGGTGTTGTGAAACCCACCACTGAATCTAAGCCAAGTGGCAAAGGAAAAGACTCACATCAAAACTGTCATCATTGGACACGTAGCTCAGGTAAGTTTGACATTCATGCCCATCTGATCTACAAATGGGGGGGAGGCTGACACAGGAACCATAAAAATTTGAGAAACAGTCTGCTGAGATAGAAAAGGGCTCCTTCAAGGATGCCTATGTCTTGGATAAAGTGAAAGATGGATGTGAGTGTGGTATCCCCATTGATCAGTGGTACCACCATCAACATCTCCCTGTGGCAACGCAAGATCAGCAAGGACATGACCATTGTTGATGTCCCAGGATACAGACTTTATCAAAAAGATGACTGCAAGCACACCTCAGCCAGACCATGCTGTCCTGTTTGCCGCTGATGGTGAATTTGAAGCTAGTCTCTCCAGACCTATGAGCATGTCTTTCTGGCTTACACACTGGGTGTAAAGCAAGTAACTGTTGGTGTTAACAAAAGGGATCCCTACAGCCAGAAAGAGATACGAAGACACTGTCAAGGAAGTCAGCACCTACGTTAGGAAAACCGGCCATAAGCCTGACACAGTAGCATTTGTGCCAGCTCTGGTTGGAATGGTGACACTCTGGAGCCGTGGAAAGTCATCCATAAAGATGGCAGTGCCGGCGGAACCATACCGCCTGAAGCTCTGGATTGCATCCAGCTACCAACTTATCTGACTGACAAGCCCTTCTGTCTGCCCTTCCAGGACGTCTGTAAAGTTGATGGAACTGGTACTGTCCCTGTGGAGACTGCTGTTCTCAGCCCCCAGCACGGCGGTCACTTGGCTCCAGCCAGGGATACAGATGAAGTCCAGTCCCTTGGAATGCACCATGAAGCTTCGGGTGAAGCTCTTCCTGGGGATTCCAGGGGCTTCAGTGTTGAGACGGTATCTATCAAAGATGTTTGCCATGGCACCATTCTTACTGGTGACAGTAAATATGACCCACCAGTGGAAGCAGCTGACTTCCTGACCATCCTGAACCGTTCAGGACAAACCAGTGATGCCACGCATCTGTGCGTGGCTGCCACCCAGCTCACATTGCTTGCAGATTTGTTGAACAGAGGAGTTTTGACTGCCGTTCTTAGAAGCAGCTAGAAGGTGGGTCCGTATTCTGGAAATGTTGCGAGGCTAATATGTGTGTTGAGAGATTCTCTGATCCTCCTTAGGGTCCTTTTACGGTTCGTGACATGGGCTGTGGGTGTCATCAAAGCAGCGGGCTGCTGGAGTGGGCAAGGTCACCGAGTTGGCCTAGAAAGTTCAGGAGGCTAACGTAATATTATCCCCAGTGCCTGCACCCCCGTTTTAATGGATGGTAAAAGAATGATCTCGGAACTGTTTGTCTCAATTAGCCATATAAGTGTAATAGTAAAAAACTGGTTACTGACAACAGTGCTTCACTAAAAACCTTCAGAAGGGAAAGAGAATGTTTGGTGAGCTGGGGAGGTTGTTACTGTTGTTTAGTCGCTAAGTTGTATCCGGTTCTTTTTGCCATCCCATGGTCTACAGCCTGCAGGCTCCTCTGTCCATGGGATTCTCCAGGCAAGAATACTGGGGTGAGTTGCCATGCCCTCCTCCAGGGGATCTTCCCAATCCAGGGATTGAACTCATGTCTCCTGCACTGGCAGGCAGATTCTTTACCACTGAGCCGGGGAGGGGGGAAATTTTAAATTATTAGCATTTAAAATAAACACTTTGTAATGGAAACAACTTGACCAAAACTTAGGCACAGAATTTTGAGACCCCTGAAAACAACATTTAATAAACAAACAAACAAACAAAAAAAGATGGCCCCAAAGATGAATGGGAAAATGATGGTGTGGTGAATTGCAAAGCGCGCACACAAATTCCTCCCAGCCTGGGTAGTAAGATTTTGCAGTTCCTTCCTCCAGACTGGGAAGGGTTTTTTCACCCATCTAGGAACAATCTGGAATTAGAGGTCTCAGCAGCTGAGTACCACTGCTGTCTTCTCCTTCTTTAGGTCTCCTCTCTATTGATGCTCGGTAACATTTTAACTACATCAACACTGCAATTTTACTTTGTTGCTATTGAAGTAGTCCTGGATCACTAATTTCACATGTAATCATATTTCCAAAGAGGTTTGTGTGGGGCAAATCAGCCTTGAAAGTGCAGGAAGACCAACGGAATGTCAGGCAGCTCAAGTTGAATGGTGTACTCTGGGGCCGGCAGCCAGTTCTGAACGAGTTAGAGCGGAGCGCTGTGGCAGTCCAGGGGCGGCGGGACCATTCCAGGCAGAAGCCACAACAAATGCAAAGGCACTGAGATACCATGGTAATCAGAGGGGTCAGGAAGCAGCCAAAGGGCCAGTGTGGCTGCAAGGGAGGCCGGGCCAGAGCCGTAAAAGCGAGGTTGTTGGAGAGTCATCCGGACAGTTCATGCAGTTCTTGTTGACAAAGTAAGGTCTCTGGAGTATTCAAATTGCCTAGATTTTCAGTTCTTAACCTGGGAACCCAGCTGCCCAGAGCACCCCCCCAAAACTCACAGATTGGACGAGTTTTATAAGTGGAGGGAAATGCATGAACTCCTGACACCCGTTACGAAGTATGAACGCAGATAGTTCATAGTTTGAGCATTCGATTGTGCTCCATTTCTTTCTTCTTTTTCTTTCTCTGGTTACTCTTCTGTCAAAGACATCAGAGTTTCTCAAAGCTGGGATTCCAGTGGTTACTGTAATAAGAAGTAAGAGCCAAGAAGAAGCTACATGAAACAGAAAATAAGGGTAAAAGTGTCTAATCTGATTTCAAGCTTAGAAAGAGCAGTATGCCTAACAGGTGCACACATATCCTTAGTAAATAATTGAAGTTATTTAAGAATAAAAGAAAAAATATTTTTTTCTTTTAAATGCTGTGCATTTCCCCCCACATAGCTACTTGTTAGAACATAAATACTTGCTAAATTGTTTGGGTCTAACTATTTCACAAGTTTGTAACAATTTGGTAATTTTATTTTATTTTTTTTGCCTAGGGCCCTGGGAAAAAGTCTCTGAGACCCTAAGGGTGTCATGAATTGAGAAAGTTTGGGAATCTCTGCTCTATACCCTTAATTGGTACTCACTTTTGTGGATTCAGAACTCCTGTCAATGGACTTCAGTGTTTGTTTCTTTTTGATAGCTTTACGTTTCCCCAGTCAACACAACTGAGTGATTAGTACTACTTACTTTAAATGATCATTTAAATTCAATTTTTCTTTCTCCCTTTCTTTTTTTTTCTCTCCCTTTCTTTTTGTATACTCATGTCCATAGCCATATTGTTCACAATATCAAGAAGTAGATGCAACCCAAGTGTCCATCAAAAGATAAAAAGATAATTAAAGTGTGGTGTACACCTACACTAGAATACTATCCAGCCTTAAAAAGGAAGGAAATTCTATACATACTACAACGTGGATGAATCTTGAAGATATGCTAAGTCGGACGTAAGAGGATAAATGCTGTGTGATCACAATTATATGAGGGACTGAGATAATCACAATGGTGTGATCACTCACCTAGAGCCAGACATCCTGGAATGTGAAGTCAAGTGGGCCTTAGAAAGCATCACTATGAACAAAGCTAGTGGATGTGATGGAATTCCAGTTGAGCTATTTCAAATCCTGAAAGATGATGCTGTGAAAGTGCTGCACTCAATATGCCAGCAAATCTGGAAAACTCAGCAGTGGCCACAGGACTGGAAAAGGTCAGTTTTCATTCCAATCCCAAAAAAAAGCAATGCCAAAGAATGCTCAAACTACCGCACAATTGCGCTCATCTCACACGCTAGTAAACTAATGCTCAAAATTCTCCAAGCCAGGCTTCAGCAATATGTGAACCATGAATTTCCAGATGTTCAAGCTGGTTTTAGAAAAGGCAGAGGAACCAGAGATAAAATTGCCAACATCTGCTGGATCATCGAAAAAGCAAGAGAGTTCCAGAAAAACATCTATTTCTCCTTTATTGACTATGCCAAAGCCTTTGACTGTGTGGATCACAACAAACTGTGGAAAATTCTGAAGGAGATGGGAATACCAGACCACCTGACCTGCCTCTTGAGAAACCTATATGCAGGTCAGGAAGCAACAGTTAGAACTGGACGTGGAACAACAGACTGGTTCCAAATAGGAAAAGGAGTACGTCAAGGCTGTATATCGTCACCCTGCTTATTTAGCTTATATGCAGAGTACATCATGAGAAACGCTGGGCTGGAGGAAGCACAAGCTGGAATCAAGATTGCTGGGAGAAATATCAGTAACCTCAGATATGCAGGTGACACCACCCTTCTGGCAGAAAGTGAAGAGGAGCTAAAAAGCCTCTTGATGAAAGTGAAAGAGGAGAGTGAAAACGTCGGCTTAAAGCTCAACATTCAGAAAACTAAGATCATGGCATCTGGTCCCTTCACTTCATGGCAAATAGATGGGGAAACAGTGGAAACAGTGTCAGACTTTATTTTTGGGGCTCCAAAATCACTGCAGATGGAGGTTGCAGCCATAAAATTAAAAGACACTTACTCCTTGGAAGGAAAGTTATGACCAACCTAGACAGCATATTAAAAAGCAGAGATATTACTTTGCCAACAAAGGTCCATCTTGTCAAGGCTATGCTTTTTCCAGTGGTCATGTATGGATGTGAGAGTTGGACCATGAAGAAAGCTGAGCGCTGAAGAATTGATGCTTTTGAACTGTGGTGTTGGAGAAGACTCTTGAGAGTCCCTTGGACTGCAAGGAGATCCAACCAGTCCATCCTAAAGGAGATCAGTCCTCAGTGTTCATTGGAAGGACTGATGCTGAAGCTGAAGCTCTAATACTTTGGCCACCTTATGTGAAGAGCTGGGAGGAATTGGGGGCAGGAGGAGAAGGGGACAACAGAGGATGAGATGGCTGGATGGCATCACCGACTCGACGGACATGAGTTTGGGTGGACTCCGGGAGTTGGTGATGGACAGGGAGGCCTGGCGTGCTGCAGTCCATGGGGTTGCAAAGAGTCAGACACGACTGAGTGATTGAACAAAACAGTGAATTCTGTAGCTGGTCCCAGTCAGTATTCCAGAGCTTAGGTATTTGATGGTTTATTTTCAGAGAGGGAAATGGGAGCGGGGGTAACTGTTGCGATTTATGGGGTCACAAAGAGTCGGACACGACTGAGTGACTGAACTGAACTGGGAGTAGTTATATCCATAGAGACAGAAGGTAAAATGTTGACTGTCAGGACCTGGGGAGAGCGGAGAAAGGAGAGCTCTTGTTTAATGGGGAAAGAGTTATAGCTTTTGAAGATGCAGAATGTTAGGGAGACAGATGGGAGCAATGGTTGCACAACAATGTGAATGTAACAAATGCCATTAAACTGTACACTTAAAATGGTAAACTTTAGCTTAGATGTGTTTTACCACAATTAAAAAAAAAAATGATTTATGAATTTCAGTCCAGGGTTCTCATTCCTAAGACGTAAATTAAGATTCTCACCTACAGAGGGCGCCCTTGTCAGTTCCTGGTACTTTCCCTCGTGGGGTTGCAGGAACCGTACCTTCATTTGAAAATGGTGAAGATGTTTGGTAGAAACCAACGCAATACTGTAAAGCAATTATCCTTCAGTTAGAAATAAGTGAATTTTAAAAAATGGTGAAGATGCTACATTTTATGTTATACGTATTTTATCACAGTAAAAGCTAATTTTAAAAAAGCAAGATTACATAGTGTGAGGCCTTTTAGGATTGGAAGAGCTGATGTCAGATTTGGCTGAATTTAATCATTCACAATGCTCCAAGAACCAAACAGCCCTCCAGAAAAAAATTTCTCATACTATATTCTTCATCTACAAAGAGAAAAATATGAACAACATAGAAACAGCATGCAAAAAAAAAGAAGAAAGAAATGAAAATATGTATTTAAGAAAACATTGGGATAAAAGAAAACATCGGGCTTCCCTGCCATTCTGGAGGAAAGCAAGGTCCCAAGAACGCAGGTGTGTCACAGAGGGCTGGGCAACAGGGCTGCTTCTTGGCAGAGGAGAAGAGTAAGGAGTCTGACAGAGTGGGCCAGAGGTTGGGAGAAAAGAGGGGGATTCAGAAACCAGGGTCAGGGACAGTTCAAAGAAAGAAAAAAACCAAAATTCTGGTGAAAAATAGCTAGCCATGTCTCCTGACAAAACGGAAATCATCTCCATCCTTACCTAACAAGGCAAGGAGCATTTGATTACAGAGACATCCCTGGTTTGAATGGAAACCAGACACTGTATCATGCTCAAGCAAAAACAATACACAGAGGCCTTAAAATGGTCATGCTTATGCCCATGTGTGGGGCTGCCGCTCTATACTCTACCACCACCCACAGCACAAGCGCCAGTAGGGGCAGGGCTGGGATGGGAGCCCGTGAGAGCTGCCCGCGGAGCCCCTACAATCACCCACTGCACGACAGCCGGAGGGGCAAGCGTCTTCCCAGCCTCCTACGGAGCTTTCTCCTATCAGCACGCTTCCTCTCTGATGGAAGAAAGTGAGGTATGAAGAGTGGTTTAGTCGCTAAGTCGTGTCTGACTCTTGCAACCCCAAGGACTATAGCTGGCCAGGCTCCTCTGTCCATGGGGATTCTCTAGGCGAGAGTACTGCAGTGGGCTGCCATTCTCTGGAGCAAACTGCCCTGCTCTCAGGTAGGGCTCTAGAGGCACTTGTGAAGGCAGCGTGTCACTGGCAGTGGGCTGCAGCCTCAGGGCTTCTAAGGGAACCCAGAACTCCCAGCCTTAGAGAGCGAGATGGTGTCCGCTCCCTCCAAGACGGAGTCATGCGCTCCTCCAGGAGCTGAATTTACCACTTTGAACACTCCCACGGATCAGAATTTAATCATTCACAATGCCCCAAGAACCAAACTGCCCCCCCCCCCCAGGAAAAAATATGCTCATAGTATATTCTTCATCTACAAAGAGAAAAATATGAACAACATAGAAACAGCATGCAAAAAAAAAAGAAATGAAAATATGTATTTAAGAAAATATTGGGCTTCCCTGGTGGTTCAGATGGTAAAGAATCTGCCTGTGGCACAGGAGACTCAGGTTCAATCCCTGGATCGGGAAGATCCCGTGCAGAAGGGAAGGGCTACCCACTGCAGCATTCTTGCCTGGAGACATCCATAAACAGAGGAGCCTGGCAGGCTACAGTCCATGGGGTCACAAAGAGCCAGACACGACTGAGCAACTAAGCGGACACACACACACACACACACAGACACTCCTTAATAGGAATGTCAAGGAACCAGTAGAGATTTAGCCCAGTTTCCTGAAATCCTACATCTAATTTAGAGTGTGGGCTTTTAGAGCCAAAGTGGAATTTTGAGTCCAGCATTTTCCTTTTGCAAAACTTGAAAAATGAAAGGCAGGGAGGTCCAATGCCTCTGTGGGTGGCAGGGGCCAGGTACAGACTACTGCACCTGACGCCTTGGACCTTGGACCACCCCCAGTGTTGAGCCCATATCCTTCAAGGCCTCCTCTCAAGGACTTTTGGGTCAAACATTCCCCTCGCAGCCTCTCTCCGCTACATCCCCAGCTTTCACAGTCCTCAGCGAGCATGCTGTTTGCTATTGATGTGGCTCTTTGGTGCCAGCTCTATAAACAAACCACCGTTTGTTGCTGTCTAAAAATAAGCCTTTTTAGCTCTGGATGACATTCAGCCTCAGTATCCTGAGCTGAAAGGTTGGTTTCTTTGCAGCTGACAGATGGTGGCTTATGTCTTCTCAGAGCAGCTACAGCCCATCTTTGTTGAGCGGCCCAAAGCCTTACCTTGATGGCTCGGGGCTGGGAGTTGATGTGCCTAGCACACAAACATCCTCCAAAATAGATTTGGCTACATGGGGAGGGAAGTAGCCAGGATCTCAAGGAAGGAGGAAAATAAGGAGGAAGCTTAGAGCCGAGAAGAAGGAACAGGGTGGCTTCAAAAGGAAAAAATTAAAAAGACAGGAATTAAGGTACGTAATTTACAATGTCTGGCAAAGATGCATCTTAGACCAATTATTCCAGGTACGGAGGCACTTCTCAAACTCATGTGCAAGAAGGGGCAAGATGGCCAATGGTCCATCCAATAGAAAGCGACACTTTTATTTTATTCCATCTTAGCATCCATCCCCTAATTCCTGTGCCTTGGCAGTTTAAGAAGACTGCTCTGCATGAGTTAGGTTGTCGGCTTCTGTGTCTGAGACAAGGACACACTGGTAGTGCCTGGGCCAGCTTCATGGGCACATGGCCTGTGTGGCTGCTCAGGGCCCTCTGTTCGAAGAGACCATGCTGGGTTTACTGCCCTACCATCACTACCTTGAAATTCGTAATAATTTTTGAGCAAGGAGCCATGCGTTTTCATTTTGCACTGAAGCTGAAGCTCCAATACTTTGGCCACCTGACGTGAAGAGCTGACTCTGGAAAGGACACTGATGCTGGGAAAGATTGAAGGCAGGAGGGGAAGGGGACGACAGAGGCTGAGATGGTTGGGTGACATCACTGACTCAATGGACATGAGTTTGAGCAAACTCCGGGAGATGATGAAGGCCAGGGAAGACTGGCGTGCTGCAGTCCGTGGGGTTGCCGAGTCGGACACAACTGAGTGACTGAACAAGACTGAATTCTGTAGCTGGTCCCAGTCAGTACCCCAGAGCTTGGGTACTGTAGTCAGTACCCCAGAGCTTGGGTATTGATGGTTTATTTTCAGAGAGGGAAATGGGAGCAGGGGGTAACTGGCTTCCATTTTGCTGGCAGCACACAAAGTATGAGGAACAGAGAGGCAAATAAGTAGAATGCATTAATTCTCTAGCAAGATGTCAAAATTCTTAAAGAGATCAGATTAGGACTAAGACGTGATTTAACAGGGAGCAAGTGAAGGGCACAGCAGAGAGCAGGCAGGGTCTCGTCCTCCAGCCTCATCACTCACATCCCGCAGCCGCGTGGCTCCACCCTCCCTGAACACCTTTCCAATCTCGCCACTTCCCCTTCTCTCTGGGCCTGCAAAGCCCCAGGCCAGCGTGCAGTCACAGCCTCCCTGTCACTCTCCCCTCCTGACCATCTCCCTGGACCCACTCGTGGTCTTTGCACTTTTTAAAAAAGAAAGAAAGTAAAGTTGCTCAGTCGTGTCTGACTCTTTGTGACCCCATGGGCTGTAGCCTACAAGGGTCCTCTGTCCATAGGATTTTCCAGGAAAGAATACCAGAGTGGGTAGCCATTTCCATCTCCAGGGGATCTTCCCCACCCGGGGATCGAAGCCAGGTCTCTAGCATTGCGGGCAGATGCTTTTCCATCTAAGCCACCAGGGAAGCCCTATAAAAAACAGTCCTACTGTGTAACACAGTGAACTATATTCAATATCTTGTAATAAACTAAATTGGAAAAGAATATGAAAAAGAAAAAAATTGCAAAGAATGTTTATATATGTATAATTATTTTATATATATATGCTGTTGTTCAGTTGTTAAGTCGCTTTTGTGACCCCATGGAGTAGAGCCCACCAGGCTCCTCTGTCCATAGGACTCCCCAGGCAAGAATATGGGAGTGGGTTGCCATCTCCTTCTGCAGGGGATCTTCCCAACCCAGGGATCAAACACATATCTCCTGCATTGTCAGGTGGGTTCTTTACCACTGAGTCACCAGGCAGCCTATGCAGATATGCCAGCGCAGAAGACCTAAAAGACTTGGGTTGGATCCCTGGGTTGGGAAGATCCCTGGAGGAGACCATGGCAACCCACTCCAGTATTGCTGCCTGGAGAATTCCATGGACGGAGGAGACTGTTGGGTTACAGTCCATAGGGTCGCAGAGTCAGACACGACTGAATCGACTTAGCAAGCAAGAGTCACTTCACTGTACAGCAGTAATGAACACAACATTGTAAATCAACTACATGTCAATAAAAACTTTAAATAAAAAGATTTTAAATGAACAAGCAGCTTTATGGGGAATTCCTTAGGAGCCCAGCAGTTAAGTCTCTCTGCCTCCACTGTAGGGGGCTTGGGTTTGATCCCTGTGAATTGAGATCCCACATGCCTTGCAGCATTGCCAAAAAAGAAAAAAAGCTTTATGGAGATATAATCCACATACCACACAACTTACCCACTGACGGTTCAGTATGCTTTGGCATACTACATTATTTGTCTTTTTGAGGTTATGGTAACTACACAGCATAAGAACTGCCACTTTAAGTGTACAATTCAGTGATATTAATTACATCCAGAGTGTTATATACCCATCATCACCATCTATTTCCAGAACTTTTTCATTGCCCCAAACAGAAGCCCCATATCCATTAAGAGATAATTTTCTGTTCTCCTTTACCCCACCTCTCAGTAACCTCTCTGTCTCTATAACTTGGTCTGCTATGGATATTTCATGTCAGTGGTATTTATGCAATGCTCACCACTTTCTTATTTCACCTAGCATGCTTTTTAAGCTGTTTCCATGCTGTAGCATGTATCAGAAGTTCATTCCTTTTTATGACTGGGTAATATTCCACACTTGGTTCATCCATTCATCCATCCATGGACACCTAGGTTGCTCTACATTTGGCTACTGTGAATAAAGCTGCCATGAACACAGATGCACAAATATCTCTTGAATTTGATTCTTTTGGGTGTATTATCACCCCTGGGCCCATTGTTGACCACTCCAGTCCAGCTGCACGCAGCAGAGTCATCTTTTACCAACACACACTTGATTGTGTCACTCATCTGCTTACAGCAGTTTGCTAGCTTAAGATGGAAATGCTCACAAAGCTTAGGACAAAGATGGCCACGCTCAGCAGGGTCTCTGGTCCCTGAGCTCCAGCGGCTGACCTCTCCATATCACCTCACCCTACCTTTTTCTCTCTGTTCCATTCCCTCCATGCCTCTCTGTGGAGCTGTGTTCCATTTGGATTTCACATGTGCTCATTCATTTTCCTAAGATGTCGTGTGTGCGTGTGCGCATGTGTGTGTGCTCAGTTGTGTCTGACTCTTTGCAACCCCATGGACTGCAACCCCAGCCAGGCTCCTCTGTCCATGGAATTTCTCAGGCAAGAATACTGGAGTGGGTTGCCATTTCCTATTCCAGAGGATCTTCCCAACCCAGGGATGGAACCTGCATCTCTTGCATCGCCTACATTAAAAGGTAGATTCCTTACCACTGCACCACCTGAGACTTGGTGTTCTCCTAAGAACACTCCTAAGATGTTCATCCTCCCCAAATACCTAGCTTTTGCTTGGCCAACTCTTCCCATGTAATCTTAAGGGCTCCCCAGGTGGCTCAGTATTAAAAAGGTTGCTAACACCTGCCTTCCTCACTCCCTTCCTCCCACCCTCCCTCTGTCTTGCTCCTGCGGTCCCTCACTGTTCATTTGGTATTACCAGTTCAAAGTCTGTCTTCCTCACCTGTTGGTTGTTGTTTAGTTGCTAATCGTGTGCCACCCCGTGGACTGTTGCCTGCTAGGCTCCTCTGTCCATGGGATTTCCCAGGCAAGAATACTGGAGTGGGTTGTCATTTCCTACTCCAGGGGATCTTCCCAACCCAGGGATCCAACCCGAGCCTGGGGCATTGACAGGTGGGTTCTTTATCACCGAGCCACTAGGGAAGCCTCTTCCTCACTGTGCCAATGACTAATGTTGACTGAGCGCTTACTCCTTCCAGGCCCAGTTCCTATTCTCCTTACCTGTATCAACCCCTTAAATCTTCACAGTAGGCCTGCCACCTTTACAGATAAGGAAGCCTGGGGATGCTGTCCCCGTTAGAGGCAGTACCCACGCTGGCATCCTTGCAGGACAGTGGTGGGAGCCCCCGGCCCTGAGGGAGCATGGTTCCCCTCCTGGGGCAGATATTCAGCTCCTAGCAGAGGATCCAGCCCACATAGGTACCTAACTCCTATCCAAACTAGATGGATCAATGGAATGCAATGTACATGGAGGAAACAGTTTTGAGCAAAGGTCACTTACTGAATGGCTGCTAGGTGCTAGGCATCCTTACCCACCCCATCTCCCCCCACCCCCGGCCGCCCCCCCTCCCCCCCCCCCCCCACCGCTTCAGTTTCCCCAACCTTGAAAGCGCACAAGAATACTGAGGTTCAAGGGTTATTGAGAAGGCTGAACGTTTTCACGTAGGTTTTAAAAATCCTGGTGCCTGGCTGACTGGGTCCCACAAACACATTTGATGGTTACATCTGCCGCGCTCCCCGCCCCCGCAACCGCACCCCCTCCAGACAGAAGAGGAAATGGCTGGAATTTTCCCTTCCCGAGCCCAGAGTGGGACGCGATGACATCCAGCCCCGGGGTCCTTGCGGCCCACCTCTAAGAGGTTCCCGCAGGTAGGCCAGCGGGTCGCTCGGGGATTCCCTCTCCAGGCCTTCCCGGCACGAGGTACGGCGCGTCTCCCCTCCTCCGGCAGTTCAGAGCCTGGGGGCCCGCAGGGCGCCTGGGCCCGCCCTTGGGCCTCATTATCTACGTTTCCGCGTCAGGCCCGCTGCGAACTTGGCAGGCGCTCCCGCGGTGTTCGGGAACACTCTGTGCCGAGCGCGCTCCCGCGCGGCCCGCCTCCCTCCCCGCCGGCCCGGATGCCCCGCGCAGTCCGCGGGCTTTGGGTCGGTGGACCCCAGGTTCGGCACCCGGCGCGCATCCACAGAGCCCCGGTGCTCTTGTCCTCGATGCCCCCCGAGCCCGGGCGGTGAGAAAATCCACTGCTCGCCCACTGCCTGGGCGTCCAAACGTAGGTTACCCCGCGCGTCATCGAGAGGTTCGGAAAGATGCTGTGGCCCCATTTTAAAACAAAGCCCGTTTATTAGCGTTCGGCCGCGGGCTGGGCCGGCCCAGCGTCAGATCCTGAGCGCGGCCGACACCCAGCACCCACAGGAAAAGTGGGCAGCTGAAAGAAACCTGTTCTGGACCCTGTGACCCGTTCGGAGCACAACGCCTCCCCTTTCCGCTCCCCCTTCGCCCCGCTGTGGTTCCCGTCAGGGCTGCGTCCGCTTTGGCGATCGCCAGGGCTCCGGGGTCTCAGTCTCCTCTCCTGTGAAATGGGGATAACTGCGTGCTCGGTGATTCTGCACGTGGAGCGCGGCCGGTCGCCAAAGATGTCAGTGCTGCGGTCCCGCACCTCCCGGACCCCACCTTCCCACCACCCCGGCCTCGGCCCCGCCCCGGGGCTCCCGGGCTCAGCGCGCGGCGCTGGCTCCAAAGTGCGTCACGGGCGCTCCTCCGGCGGCCAGGGCGAGGCTGGCACGGGGCCAGCGCGGGCCTGGCAGCGGATGCCTGGCCGTCTCGGAGGGGCTGGGACCCGGGGTGTGCAAGGCGCTCCAGTCGCGCGCTGTTGGGGGCGCCCTCCGCGGCGGGCAGTGCGCCAGGGCCCCGGCCTCGGGCAGCCTCGAGGGCGCAGAGGGGCTACACTTTCCCTTCGCCCCCCGCCCTCGTTTCCTCCCGCGCGGCCCGCAGCGGAGATTTCCTCTCGGGGAAACTACGCGGATCCTTCCCGGGGCTCCTCGCCCCGCCCCAGGTCTCCGCCCCCTCCTCTTCGCTGGGGAGCCGGTGCTCGCCCGCGGCGGAGAGGAGGCGCTGGCAGCCTGGACCGGGAGGTGGCAGGGGGCCGCGGAGACGTCGTCCTGCCATGTGACGCCGCCCTCCGCCCGGCGATCCCCAGTGCGCCCCGGGCCCGAGCCCGCGCTCTGTCGCGCGGCACATCATGCTGCTGCCCGGCCACGCGCGCCCACCCTCCGCCGCGCAACCCGCGCAGCATCCCGGCCTCCGCAGGCAGGTGGAGCCTCCCGGGCAGCTCCTACGTCTCTTTTGCTGCACCGTCCTGGTCTGCTCCAGAGAGATCTCGGCGCTCACCGACTTCTCCGGTAAGAGGCCACCTCCCTCGCTGAGCGCCCCCCTGCGCCGCGGGGCGCTAAGGTGAGCCCTCGGTTGGGGGCCGGAGCCCGAGGGGGCAAGGCCGGGTTGTTAGAAAGTTAGGGCGAGCTAGGAGCCCGTTTTCTTACCTGATGCGAACTCTTCGCATATAAGTAGCTGCATGTGGGATGCCGGCAGAGGAGTCCCCCAAGAAGGAAGGGTGGGTAGAGTGTTTGGAGTTTGTCTCCCGATGAATTGACTTCGTCAGTTTCCTAGGGTCGGGGACCAGACTCCGAAGGATGCGTTACAGCACCTTACGCTGAGTCTTGTGCGCCGAGAGCTCAGCGCTGTTGGTACACGTGTTGTGGTCTACGTGGTACTTGGTTTACTTTACACGCAGTTTGGGTGTGCCCCAGCCGACCTCGCGGGTGCCCACGTAAGGAGACCAATCCAGGAGACATTTGGCCTGAAGTCTTTGCCAACAGACCTGAGGGAATCCCGGGGGTGGGGTGGTGGAAGGTCCGATGGAGATGCAATGAGAGATGAATAGAAGCTTGCAGAACAGAGAGAGGAGACTCAGGGGTAAGACTTTACCGCCAAAAGGCACCAGAGTTGGTCCCTTCCAGCCCCTATCACCTTAAAAAAGAAAAGAATAACGATTTCCCCTCCCAGTAACCGATGAGGCTTTTCTTTGGGGGAAGACTGAGACCAAGGCTCCCACAGCCGATCTCAGATCATTCTAGGGTTGTAGGTGTGGCGCCACAAAGGGAGAGAGGTTTCTGAATTGATGGGGGCTAGAGGGACCGCGTTCTTAAATTACTTTCCCCGTTGCTGAGAGTAACCAGACGTCCCTGCATAGGTGGATCAGACCTGGGTCTCCATCTCTCGAGGTTGGAGGCCTTTCACCCTTTCCTCGCCCCTGCCCAGCCCAGAAAGCAGCTCTGAGTCCCATTCTTTGCCTTCTCCAGCATCTCCTGTCAAGTCCAGGCTTCCTGCATCTCTGCCTTGAAGGTCTTTTGCGGCATAATCACAGTCAGCAAGCCTCCTTCCTCAGTCCTGTTTGTGCAGTACACTAGTTCATGGTGAGGGACACTGGCAAACCCGAAGCTGAGCTGGGTTTCTCGTTTACTTACAGAGAATGTCATTGTTAGCTCAGAGCCCTCGGGTCAGAGGTTCTTTGCTTTGAATATTTAATATCAAGGCAGTGTTTCTACCTCGCAAAGGAAGCCAAGACATGCTTATTTGGCAAGGAAACTGAGGTCCTTAAGACTGAGGGTCAGAGCGCTGTGGTAAATGTGCTGGGAAAAATGCTGAATTTCAAGTGCTATTGACTTTTTTTTTTTTTTTTTTTTTGGTAATAGAACTTTCTTGGCTGCTAGAAAAGTTCTGTCTTTGCTGATTTAAGCTATGGAAAGCAGTCTGAATTCAGCCACCGGCAGGCTGTGCGTATTGTTGAGGAAAGAACAGAAAGCCAAGGAGCCTTTCTTTTGTGACATCATTGTAACTGAGCAAATGTTGCGTTAGGTGCTGTTGCGGTGTAACCATTAGATTGTTCTCACAGATTATAGGCACTTAGAGCTGTTTCTTTAGTGAAGCGGTTGCAATCCTTGAAGCAGTCTATAGGTTACCACCCAAGTTTGGAACTGTCTGAAGGTAACAGCTGTTTCAGAGGGTGAACTTGAGATGTCAAACAGGGGTGCTCTAAACTTGGAAATGGGTGTTTTCATGTATTTCTCTAAATGATTAAATGATAAAAGGAATTTTCTTGTGCTTTTAGTGGGCACCTAGATTCCAGGGTCTGAGACTCCCTGAGCTGATATTCGGTCGATGGTGACGTTGCCAGGTCCACCCACAGGCAACCTCCATGATTTCTCTGGTCAACCTTGCTCTTTAGAGATCTGAAGACCAGGGAGAAAGTGTCTGGGAGCCTTTTGGGGAGAAGAAAAGAAAAATAACCTTGTCTGAAACCACAGACACACTCACGTTTAGATCTAAATTCTAGCTTGTATGGCTTTAGGGAAATATTAGAAAAGGCTCAGGGATAATGTCTTCCAAAGTTGACTCATTTGACTTGAAACTTAATGAACCTTTAGGGACCCCCCAAGCCACGTGACATGCAGCATCCAAGAAAATGCCTAAGCTCCAAAGATGACAGTCTGAGGGTTCAGTTGAAAGCTAGTTGACACAGTGGATCCTGGTCATGTGACTCCAACACACACACACACACACCCTTCCCCAGCTCCCACCTCTGTGGCCTCAAAGCCTGATTCCTGCTCTCCTGGGAACAAGAGGCCCTGTTCCTGAACTTGGAGGGGTGTGTAGAAACCAGTGCCTGAAAAGAGACAGTGGACCACCGCCCCCCCCCCCCCCCCCCCCCCCCGCCTTCAGAGCCTGACAGCAGTAGCTGAGCATTGGAGAGCAGCATTTGATGCTGTCTTTGCTTGCTTGTTTTTCTAAACGAGGAAACATCAAAAATCCAGCCAGAGGGAGGGTGGAGGGAACTTGGGACCCTTTCAGCCTTCGTGAAGAAGGGGATGGAAGCAGGATGGTGAATTCAGGTGGAAGAACATGCTGAAATGAAAGGGGTCCTAGCCTTTGTCTGTACAGTATTGGGCCTCCCGGGAGATTAGCAGCACAGAATTTTGGAAAGTTACTTAAGCCTTTCTCTTCTCTGCAACTCTTCCTTGAGCCTTTTTTTTTTTTTCCCTGAGGCTGTCAGCTGGTGTAGTTTTCCTGGGTCATTGATTTTTTTGCCCCGGGGATTCCAGCATCAGATCTCACTCTTAATAAGCCAGAGGCTGCATCAGGGCCTTCTCCTCTCCTCCCCCTTCATGCTCGTGACTTGTGCTAATCACCTCCAAGCCTGCTAGGAAACAGGCTCCCTAAACACCCCCTTCCCTCTCCTCCCTGAAGACATTGAGATGCTGCCAGCGGCCACTGGAAGGCTATCATCACTGCATTAAAAACACATCCCAGGAAGGCAAGAACAGTTCATGCAAAATTAGTGCCTCTGATCCTTAATCCCAAACTCAAATGCGCTTGGCTTTCATCCATTTTCCTCTTTGGGATCGCGTTCTGTTCTTTTGACTGCATTCCCAACTTGAGGATTTAGCCTGAGAGGTCCGAACTGATCATTGATTTTTTTTCGTATATAGAAATACAATGTCAGCATCATCTTTGTCCAGAGAACACGGCAGGATGAGGGCAGAGGGGAGGGAGCGGTGCCATTTCGCTTCCGATGATTAAAAAGATCCTAAAGATCCTTTCTACACGTGGTCCGGCTTTCAAGAGTGATGTTTTAGTGTGTCTCTGAACTGAGTTTGCCGTGTCCCTCAGGTCTTATTCGGTTTTTAAAAAATAATATTTATTTATTTGGCTGCATCAGATCTTAGTTTTGGCACATGGGCTCCTTCGTTATGGCACTTGGACTCTCGGTTGTGGCATTTGGGCTTAGTTGACCCTCAAGTTGTGGCATATGGGCTTCATTGCTCTGAGACATGTGGGATCCTATCAGTAGTTCCCTGACCAGGGATTGAACCCTGCATTGCAAGGCAGATTCTTAACCACTGGACCACCAGGGACGTCCCATCTTGTTTATTTACCTATATATTTTTGATGGTTTTCCTCTCTGTGGAGAGCAGGCATGGTCTTCTCTCTCTGCTCTTTCCTTTTCTCCCTGTTCTTTTTTCTTTTGTTTACTGTCTTCTCAAAGATGTTCAAAGTGATTGATGGACTGATGAGGGAGGGAAGGAAAGGACGGAAAATTCATCACATTCCCACTTGGATTCCTAGAAAACTCCTGACTTTTGACAAAAAGAGTCATGATCATATGTCGACACGTTTGGTTTTACCCTCAGGCACAGAGTGGTAAATGTGGGAAACAGAAATGAAGTGAGAAATAAGGGGAGTGGGGCTGCTTTTAAGGCCTTCCTTGTTCCCAGATGTCCCCAGACCTCAAAGAAAGGGCACTGCATGATCAAAAGGGGTCTCTGGGCTGGTGTCCTATCCCACCTGCCTCCATCAGTAGCCCAAGTGGGCAAGACAAGATGTGGGCTTGTTATCAGATCATTTGCAGCCTAGTGAATAAGCCTGACCCTAACTCCTTATTTCATTGGTCAAGAATTTCAGAATATAGGACTTCCCTGGTGGTCCAGTGGTTAGGAGTCCGCCTGTCAATGCAGGGGACGCAGGTTTGATCCCTGATCTGGGATGATTCCACATGCCTCTGGGTAACTAAGCCAACTACTCAGCCTGTGCTCTAGAACCCTCCAGCTGCAAGTACTGAAACCTGCTTCCCTTAGAGCCTGTACTCTGCAACGAGAGAAGCCACTGCAAAGAGAAGTCCAAGCTCCGCAAATAGAGAGTAACCCCTGCTCATTGCAACTAGGGAAAGCCCATGAGCAGCAAGGGAGACCCAGCGCAGCCAAATTAAAAAAAAAAACAAAAACCTAAAAAAAAAAGAATTTCAGAAAATAGAAAAATGGTCGTTCCCTTGGTTGGGATCCCTGGACTGGGAACTTTGTCCTGATGAAGTGGTCCATTGAGAAGAGGTTGAACCTTCCTTTCCTGCTTAGAGAAACAGTGAGTCTCAACCCTGGTTGACACCTTAGTATCGCTCGAGTCTCAACAAATATATGGATGCTCTAGCAGCAGCCCAGGGCTCCTGATGAAATTCATCTGGGAGATCCAGGCCTGGGTCTCTTTTTCAAAGCCCCCAGGCAATTCTAGAGTGCAGCCAGAGCTGAGGACCACTGCTGCCCGTGTCAGAGGGCAGGGATGAAGCGTGCACAGTTCATCCAGGGGTACGCGGGTGTGACTGGGTCTCACTTCCCCCTCCGCCCATGCCAGGGCTGACTGCCGGGGAGACCGGGATGGATGTTCCCTGCTCTCAGTCTGCCACTGTGTCCCAGCACACAGGTGTTCAGACTTACACAGACACGCACATGTGCCCATGTGCACACACACAGCTCTGCCTTTTATCATCCGTTGGTCACATCATGCTTTAATTCGAGATTGTCTTCACTTTCAAAACTTTGATGGAGCCAAAAGCCAGCTCGTAACCAAAGGAAAACAAAGCGGATGTCTAAAGGAGTTGTCTAGCTGTCATTATAGAAGAAGAGGAATGGAGAGTAAGCATCTCAGAGGTCTAGCCTGTTTCCATGGAAAATAACTACATTCAAAAAGTGTTCTGACGGCTCTTTCTGTAGCCGAGAAGAGGAGTCTGGGCAGGCGAGTGGTCCCGTAATTGATGGCTTTGGTCTCCCAGGCGCTGTATTGGAAAAGGCAGCCTAGCAGTAGTTTCGAGGGAGGAAGAGAAAGGAAGGGAGTGAAAATTAGTTGAGCATAGTGTTATCTGACTTCATCCTCATAGCAACCCTGTGAGTTAAGTAGAAGTCTCACTTTACCCAGCCTCAGAGAGCTTAGTTAACTTGCCGGAGACCCCCAGCTCGGAAGCAGAGGCAGACCCTAACAGGAGACCAGGGGTGGGACCAGGCTGGAACACTTGGCCCACGTGGGTGCTGAGTGGGGGGCAAAGTCAGAAAAAAATGCCACAATTTGCCTGACCTTTTTAGATAGTTTTCCATTTGGGTAAACTCCGGGAGTTGGTGATGGACAGGGAGGCCTGGCGAGCTGCAGTCCGTGGGGTCGCAAAGAGTCGGACACAACTGAGCGACTGAGCTGAACTGAACTGGACTCATCGTAGCGATTTCAATTGTCCTCTGAGTAGACTGACCTGTTCTCGTTTCTTCCTTCAACATCTTCTCAACACTGTTGATCCACAGTCGGTGCAGGCACGAGGCGATCAGTGGGTATAATAGAAAGATGTTAGAGCTTCTCTTCTGTTCATTTCTTCCTTGAAAAAAAGAAGCTATGTCTTGTTTCTGATTAACATACAAGTTGAGGGAGTTCCCTGGAAGTCCAGTGGTTAGGGTTTGGCACTTTGGCTGCCGGGGCCTGGGTTTCATCCCCGGTCAGGGAAATAAGATCCTGTAAGCTATGCAGCATGGCTAACAAAACAGACAAACAAGAAACATACAGTCTGACAGTACAACAGTTTATCATTGCTTTTTTAAACATTTATTTTATTGAAATATAGTTGATTCATGACACAATTTCTAAATGCAGTATATTGGAGATGTGTTCTCAAAATGTTTTTGCTGTTCGGGTTTGTGATTTAAAATTTTTTTGAGACCACTTGTATTCTTAGCCATCCTGTCGGCACTTGCAAAATTCTTGAAAAGGCACCACTTTGGGGGTAATATACACTGAAACAGCAACTGCTCCCCTGTGGCCCAGCCCCATCGCCTCCTTGCCCACTGCGCGAGTTCCCCCAACTGCCAGTAAAATGCAGAGGAAGAATGTGAAGCCAGTAACTATCTTGTTTCAAAAATCCACACTCTTGTCGTTCAAGCTAAGTAATGAATGTGGATGCATAGCGTGAGGCATTCTGAACTTTTATGATACTTTAATGAGGCTAATGTGTTTGTATATTTCTAGAATGCAATAGCTTCCCTGAATAACATCTGTCCTAGAGGCTCCTAGATTTTAGCATTGGAAGGAGACTCTCAGATGGGAGGGTGGCTGACCAGGTGATTCTAAACTGTTTCCTTTGAGCTTCTTTCTTTCCCTTTGGGTGCATGCTCAGTTGTGTCTGACTTTTTGTGACCCCATGGACTGTAGCCTGCCACGCTCCTCTGTCCATGGAATTTTCCAGGCAAGAATACTGGAGTGGGCTGCCATTTCCTCTTCCAGGGGATCTTCCCGACTCAGGGATTGAACCTGTGTCTCCTGCATTGGCAGCTGGATTCTTTATCACTGAGCCACCCGGGAAGCCCTTCTTTCCCCTTGAGGCCTCTAATTCTGCTATTCCTTCACTGGCCCCTGTGTGTGCACCAACTCAGGTTAAACTCTGACCCAACATAAGGGGTAAATTCTTTACTTGGTTTTCTTAGCACAAGTAAGAGAAGTTAGCTAAAAATATTATAGTGTATCAAACACATAAAGTACTTTATGCCACACAGTGTTTTAAAAAACTTCATGTTTATTAACTCATTTAATTCTCACAACGTTATGAAGGAAATTTCTCTATAAGTTGAAGAAATAGTAGCCAGAGAGCTTAAATAACTTTTGGAGATTTGAATGCAGGCAGCTTCTCTAATACTAAAGCAAATCAATTATAAGTTGGTTAAAACAATGTCACTTCTTAATGTTTATCTCTTAATATATCAGATCCAAATCTTTCCCAGGACTTACAGGTATTGTCCATTCCATGTTGCATCTAGAGATAGCACCATCCAACCCCAAATAACTGATTACAAAATAGGGTCTATAATTCATTTCTTGGAAATATGGTGGAACTAGTGTTCTGGAAGTATTTCCCCAACAAAACATCTAAAACTGCTGAATAAAATATAGCAAACATCCTTTAAATGCTTGAGTGAGTGAGTAAACACAAGGAGTAGCCAGGGAATAAAAATGAAGAGAGACCAGAGGTGCCAGAGAAGTAGCTGGCACTGACCCTGTGGCTGCACTGGGGCCTTTGATGCATTTTATATCCAGAATTTACTAGGTACATGAGGGCAAGAGACAAGGCATTAGACCAATATCAAGTGAGGAATTGGAATAAAGATCTCCTTATAAGGCCAGGGCCTGGAAGGGCTAAACACTCATAAAAAGGTGCGTGAGAAACAAATCAGCATTCTTGCAAAGAAAGATGACTAGGGAACATCTCAGCTTGGGCTCAGGATTAGAGGAAAAAATAATCTTTGTTGAAACTATGTAACCACACACTTACCTTTCAAAGAATCTGGGATTTGAATTCACATTGCCTTTATCAGGAAACCCAAGCTAAGAAACTAAAAAAGTTGCCCCAGGGTACCTGGAGAAAACCCCACAAATATTCCCTGTATAGCAACATCAACCCAGGCCCCACGAGATTGAGGTAGATTAAACTCTGCTGATTGTGAACACACAATCCAAAATACACTGTATGAATAACAGTCAGCAGCAAAACCACAGTGTTTAATAAATAAGAGGGAATATAAAACATAAAAAGAAATAAAAGAAAAAATCCAGAAGAAGAAGGAATGAAACACTATCAAGAAAGAGCAGGCCTATTTTTTTTTTTTATAGAATCAAATATATCAACAAACATAAAAAATATATTCACTGAGGTTCAAGGCTTGATGGATAGATTAAGTGTAGCTGAAGAGAGAAATAGTGAGCTGGAAAATAAAGCTAGGAAAATTATCCAGAATGCAGTGAAAGAGATAAAGACATGAAAAAACCCTTATAAGACATAGAAAATGGAATGAAGATTCAACACACAGGTGATCAGTATTCTAGAAAGAGAGAATAGGAAAAATGAGGGAGAGACAACATTCAAAGTGATAATATCTTAGAGTCAATTTTGAAGAGTTGATGAATGATTCAGATTCAAGCATCCCAAGCAAAATAAATTTATGTCTATCATACTAAAACTACAAAATACTAAAACAAAGTGACGGTCTTAAAACAATCAGAGGGAAAGTTTTTCATTTGGAAGGGCTTTGCCATGACAGTGAGAGTCAGAAACCAGTGAAATATTTTACAGGTTCTGGGGGAAAAAAACTGTCAGTGCAGAGCTATATAACCAGCTAAACTATCTGCAAGAGTGAGTGTGAAATAAGGGCATGCTTACCACTGATAAATTCTTACTGAAAGAACTACTAGAGGATATACTTCCTGATGAAGAACAGTAAGTCTAGACAGAAGGCTTGTGATATAAAGACATGATGAGCAAAGAAATGATACAGCTTCTAATGCACTTTACCTATATTCTTTGCTCTTTCCTGCTTAGAGAGTGTCATCTCCTTGCCTTGAGATTTTCTCTAAGATGTCTTGTTCTTTCATCAGCTAAGATCAAGACATAGCTTTTTGTCTTGTTGAACTTTTTGACCCGGTTGAACTCTTCCACTGACTTACGGCTTTCAACCTGAGTAACCCAAGACTTTTTCCTGGTGGGCGTCAGTTCCATTGTGATTATATAGTGGAAGTTCTGTCTGAAAGAACAGAAAATGTTCTCAAGTCTTTCGGGTCTCAGATGCTATGATATCATATAGGCCTGCTCTAAAGAGTCAGTCTGTCTTGGGGAGGCGCCTTTCTCAGTGGTTTCATGGGCACTCATCACAAAGCAGTTTGAGGGATGAAAAATAGATTTGGCAAGTTACATTCTTCAAATGGTACCCAAACCACAGAGCTTAGAATTGAAGGATTAGTAATGTATCCATCCTATGGGGTCAGAGAGTTGGACATGACTTAGCAACTGAATAACAACAACAAGCATATCCGTAGACCTACCAGACAACACTGCCCATGGCTTGATTTTCCACTGCCACACGTGCATTTCTGGACATCTGTATCCCTTGTTCCCTCAGGCTCCTGATGTTGGCTGTCTCCTGCATTAACTAGTTAAGGAATGAAGTGAAGTGATGCTTGGGGTTACTCTTAACCTGAGGGCCTAGTCTTCCACACACACAGAGAACCAGGCAACATTAAAATTCAAAACTCAGGCCACTGAATCTGAAATGTATGTTTGCAAACCGTCTGATTTCATGTCTGCCTCCGATGTCCCACGAATACAAATCACCTCGTTTGGAGTTGGAAGAGCATGGAGGAAGAAACCTAAGAAAGATCTCCAAAACAAATCTTTAATTCGGATGAGGATAATAGAACATAATCCCGTTTCAAGTCTGTCAGCATTCCTTTGATGATTACAAATGAGTCCCTTTTCCCCTGCAATGTGGGGGAATAATCTGGATAAAATAACCCTTTTTGTCTGCAAGGGCCCAAGCGATGCATACTCGTGACAGCTTTCAGAGTAGTGTTTCAGAGTCTGAGAAGGGCGCTCTGCTACCAAGACCTTCCCTTTTTTCTCTTGACTTAGAAGGTTTTTCACTCTTTTCATGTTTGGCGGCTTCCAGAGTTCTCAGGCTTAGAAATCATAAATCAATCATAGTGCTGTACTCTGGAACGAGAGGGACCGGGTCAGGGAGCACTTTCTGGTCTCTGTTTGCTCACTGGGGGACAGGTGGGCATGAGAATGCAGGATCTTATCTAGAAGGCCAATTTGTACAGCTTTTGAGGGATATCCTTAAGGGAGTGCATGAGATTATAGTCTCCTTTCTATTAAAAAAAAAAAATGTACACTGACCCAAGTTCAGGCTCACATGCCTTTTTTGTTCATATGATGGTGAAAATAGGGACAGTTGTTTTTAAAAACCTTCCT
This sequence comes from Cervus canadensis, assembly GCF_019320065.1. NCBI lineage: Eukaryota > Metazoa > Chordata > Mammalia > Artiodactyla > Cervidae > Cervus > Cervus canadensis. The sequence goes on along the minus strand of NC_057412.1, from coordinate 2,315,097 downwards.
CTGTTTTGTGAGGCTAACCATACCAAATGCTTTGTGGGTAAGTCAGACTGGATGTAAAGACATTCTGAGGCTGTCCAATCCACAGCCTCAGGATGGAAAGGGGTCTCCAAGGCCCCGATGCTGCAGGACCTGCTGTGTGGGGTCAGTCCTGCAGGCTGTGAATTCTGCAGAACAGAGCCTGTGGTCTTCTGTGTTTTCACCTCTTTAAAGCTCACTTTAAGTGTCAAGGACTCTTTCTCCTGATTTACTTTTTTTTTTTTTTTAAAAAGCAAAGGGCCCCAGGATTTTTTTCCCCCAGGGTTGTGTGTAAATAGTGTTATGGGTCCCTAAAGCCATAAACTAGCACTTTGAGGAAAAAGGCCTGCTTTTGTCTTGGGCTTGTGTTTCTCTCTGGACGATCAAGGCGGGTTGTTAGGGCTTGTCAGTCTTCACTAAAGATGCCACGTGGTCCTTAGGGTAGATAACTATCTTCACTCAATGCAAATTTTGCTTGTTCTAACATTGAGTCTAAACCAGTGATTCTTAATATTATGCTTAACAAAAGAAGACAAAGACAAATGCTATGTACTACTTACATGTGGAATTGAAAAAATAATACAACTGAATATATATACAGGACAGAAACAGACTCATAGACACAGAAAACAAGTTAGTGGTTACCAGAGTTCAGAGGGGAGGTGAGAGGGGTAAACTAGGGACATGGATTAACAGATACAAACTACTATATATGAAATAGATAAGCAGCAAGCATTTACTCTGTAATAGTGGGAATCATGGGCTCCCCCAGGTGGCTCAGTGGTAAAGAATCCACCTGCCAATGCAGACGATGAAACTTCGATCCCTAGGTTGGGAAGATTCCCTGGAGAAGGAAATGGCAACCCACTCCAGTATTCTTGCCTGGAAAATCCTATGGACAGAGGAGCCTGGTGGGCTGCAGTCCATGGAGCCACCAGCAGCCAGACACAGCTGAACATGCACACATGCTCACACTCACTGGGAAATATACCCATTATCTTGTAATAACCTGTGATGGATTGTATCTGCAAAATACTGAATCACTGTACTGCACATCTGAGACTAACACAACCTTGTACATCAACTGGGTTTCAATAAGCAATAAAATAAACCAACGATTCTCAACCCAGAACAAATTTCTTCCCTGGGGAATATTTGACAATGTCTGGAGGCAATTGGATTTGTTACAACTAGGGGTCCTACTGGTACCTAGTAAGTAGAAGCCAGCGATGCTGATAAACCTCCCACAGTGCACAGGGCGGCCCCCTCAGCAGGCAATGACCTGGTCCTCGGTTCTCACGCTGGGCTTGAGGAATACTGGGCCAGACCAGCCGACATGCCATGATTTTATTTTCTTCATGTTTGGAATCTCAAGAAGGTGTGACATATTTTTAAACACTGAAGTTGAGTCTGGAAAACCTAGAGACAGCTCCGGGATGCTCTTCTCACGGCCAGCTTGCCTCACACAACCACCTGAAACTCTCAGTTCCTCGAAGCCAAGGACATGGCAATCCAGGCACAGTTGTGTGTCCTCACACTCTCACCTAGGGGACTTATATTCATGTTCCTTCCACCCTCATCTTCCTTACAGAACTCGCCTGTGCTGAAAAATTGATGCTTTCAAATTGTGGTGCTGGAGAAGATGCCTGAGAGTCCCTTGGACTGCAAGGAGATCAAACCAGTCCATCCTAAAGGAAATCAACCCTGAATATTCCCTGGAAGGACTGATGCTGAAGCTGCAGTACTTTGGCCACCTGATACAAACAGTCACCTCATCGGAAGAGACCCTGATGCTGGGCAGGATTGGAGGCAGGAAGAGAAGGGGGCGGCAGAGGATGAGGTGGTTGGGTGGCATCATCCACTCAATGGAAATGAGTTTGAACAAACAGGGAGACTGGAGGACAGGGAAGCCTGGCGTGTTGCAGTCCACGGGATCGCAAAGAGCTGAACACGACTCAGTGACCGAACAACAACTGGCCCTTCTGTCCTCCTCATTTCATGCTCAAATACTCACCATCATTAACGTCAACCTGAAATGTCCCTCTAGATGGAGAGGTGTTGAGACTGGAAGTCAGTTGCTCTCTCATAGTGCAAGGATGTCTTTGCAACACACGTCTCAGTTATTTCACAACATCAGCAAGGCAGTTGTGGGCATGGGGTGGGCGGGGGAGCAATTTGATTTGAATTTTTAAAAGGAAGAAAGCAGCAACCTAGATGCCCATCAGCAGATGAATGGATAAGGAAGCTGTGGTACATATACACCATGGAATATTACTCAGCCGTTAAAAAGAATTCATTTGAATCAGTTCTAATGAGATGGATGAAACTGGAGCCCATTATACAGAGTGAAGTAAGCCAGAAAGATAAAGAACATGACAGCATACTAACACATATATATGGAATTTAGAAAGATGGTAATGATAACCCTATATGCAAAACAGAAAAAGAGACACAGAAGTACAGAACAGACTTTTGAACTCTGTGGGAGAAGGTGAGGGTGGGATATTTCGAAAGAACAACATGTATATTATCTATGGTGAAACAGATCACCAGCCCAGGTGGGATGCATGAGACAAGTGCTCGGGCCTGGTGCACTGGGAAGACCCAGAGGAATTGGGTGGAGAGGGAGGTGGGAGGGGGGATCAGGATGGGGAATACGTGTAACTCTATGGCTGATTCATATCAATGTATGACAAAACCCACTGAAATGTTGTGAAGTAATTAGCCTCCAACTAATAAAAATAAATAAATAATTATATGACAACAACAAAAAAATTAAAAAAATAAAAAATAAAAGGAAGACAGCAAGTCTTGAAAACCATGTGCAGGTTTGGTTCCTCCCACTGCCTTCCCCTACTTTCCTCCTTCTCTGTTCCTGCTTCTGTTCCTCTTGCACCTTCTCTGACCACCCCCTCCCACAGCCTTTGCACCCACAGACAGACAGCACATAGATCCGCCGATATTTCTATGGAAGGGCATGTCCTCTTCTACCTGTTGTTCAGTCGCCACGCCGTGTCCAACTGTTTGTGACTGCATGGACTGCAGCACGCCAGTCCTGTCTGTCCTTCACCATCTCTTGGAGTTTGCCCACGTTCACGTCCATTGAATTGGTGGAGGAGGGAATGGCAAACCACCCCAGTATTCTTGCCATGAGAACACCTTCTCTGTACTGCATGTTATATAAAGACTTCCATTCAAAGATGGATCTGAGAGTGTTAATTCCATGGGTGAATCATCTAGTGCTGCTTCAGTGCAACCCCGTCCACTCTTCTGTGCTGAATGTCATCACCTTATCAGGCCACAGTTGCCGTTTCAGTGGTTGTGGGACTTATCGAGCCCACACTGGTAGGAGAATCAAGCGGATTCCTCTGAAATGATAACTACTCACCTCTGCCCAGGGGCCACCGGCCCGGAGGACAGCTACCCATGTCAGAGCTTGCGTTCCTGTCACCCTTCTTTCAAACAGGTTTCAGCTCTAATTAAAATATTTCTTTCCTTCTGCCAAACGCAGAGAAAATATAGTATTGTTTCCAAAAGAGCGGGCAGGGGCACCGGCGGGAATGGGTGTGCAGTATTTGTACAGTTTTGTGACTCAGTACATCTGAATCTCCAAGCATTTTAAGAGCTTTGTCCAAAAAAAAGGTCTATTGTGTGCGTCTTGGCACTGAGGAAAATAGCAGGCCTGTCAGAACTCTGTTTCAGATTTAATTTTAAAGTGGGTGATGTAAGAATGCTGTCCAACAGGAGGGCTTCGCTGCTTTTTCTCATTTCGGCACATTTTGGTGTCAGAGAACTTGAGTTCTCTGAGTCCATTCATATTAAGAAATCAAAGCCTCTTCCCTTGACATCGTTTTAATGAAAAGACATCATGTTCCAAAGCAAAGTACAGTATGTCTCTAAAATGCACATGACTTCTTAGAATAAAAGTAAAAATATATTTGACTGTATTTGTTATTTTTCTCTCTGTGTGTGCACGCTTCAGTCGTGCCCAACTCTTTGCGATCCCATGGACTGTAGCCCCCCAGGCTCCTCTGACCATGGGATTCTCCAGGCAAGAATACTGGAGTGGGTTGCCCCGCCCTCCACCAGGGGATCTTCTTGATCCAGGGATCGAACCTGAGTCTTCTGTGGCTCCTGCATTGGCAGGTGGATTATTTACCACTGAGCCACCAGGGAGGCCCTATGTGTGTATATATAGACATATTTACAGAGCGTCTTCTTACATTATCTTCTCTTTTTTTTAATCCACTTTTTAAAAATTATAATTTTTTCTTTTTTAATTGAAATATAGCTGATTTACAACATTTCAGGTACATATATATATATATATATATTCTTTTTCAGATCATTATAGGTTCTTACAAGATCCTGAGTATAGTTCCCCTAAAACAAATAATTTAGTATATCTACCTAAAGAAACAAAAGACCTATACATAGAAAACTATAAAACACTGATGAAAGAAATCAAAGAGGACACAAACAGATGGAGAAACTTACCGTGTTCATGGATTGGAAGAATCAATATTGTCAAAAGGGGTATTCTACCCAAAGCAATCTATAGATTCAATGCAATCCCTATTAAGTTACCAACGGTATTTTTCACAGAACTAGAACAAATAATTTAGTATATCTACCTGAGTATAGTTTCCTGTAGTAGGTCCTTGCTGTTTATCTCTTTTATAGGTAGTAGTGTGTACCTGTTAACCCCAGACTTCCAGTTTACCCGTCTCTTCCCCTTCCCCCTGTGGTGACCACAGGTTTGTTGTGTATGTCTGTTGAGTCCCTGTTTTATCAGTATACTTTTGAAAATGTAGACATAGAGACATTACTGATTTTCCCAAATGCTCCTCGCACTTCGGATGTACTTCTGGGTACCGTGCTCATCACCAGTTGTGGGTATAGATGCTGTAAAAACAAGCAGAGAAGGGGCTTCCCTGGTGAGCTGGTGGTGGAGAATCTGCCTGCCAGTGCAGGTGACAGGGTTTCGATGCCTGTCTTGGACGATCCCACATGCAACAGGGCCTGTGTGCCCCGGCTGTTGAGCCTGTGCTCTAGAACCTGGGAGCCGCAACTACTGAATCTATGCGCCGCAACTACTGAACTGATGTGCCGAAACTACTGAAGCCCAAGTACCCTGGAGACTGTGTTCTGCAGCCAGAGAAGCCACCGACATAAGAAGCCCAACCACCGCAACAGCAGTGAAGACCCAGCACAGCCAAAAATAAATAAATGAATAAAATTATTTTAAAAATAAGTAGAAAAAAGCTTTTTTGCAATGATGTGCTTTCCTAGTTGTTTCTTTCCCAGGATATTAAACATTGGACAGTGATTTTTTTCTCACCCCATTGACATTTTAATATAGAGTACACATTTATCCTCTATCTCTCTGTGTTAATATTAATAAACATTATATACTGTGCTTTTTGAAAAAAGAACCAAAGCATGGTATTCAACCCTTGGATTCAGCTGAACTGTGAGAACATTGTAAGCTTCTGGGCTGGGAAAATTTTTTATGATGTTGCAAACACCAGTCCACCTTATGGGAGTGACTTTTCACCCAAACCAGTCTTTTGGGCTCTGCACACAGCACCGCTGGTCCTTGACAAAACAGCCTCTATTTCCTTCTTCCTGGTTTCTGGAAAGCTCCCTTAAACACCTGGACAGTCACTGAATTCAAAGTTTGTATTTTTTCCATGATGGGAAATTTAACGTGTAGACCTCATACACAAGACGGATTGCACCATCCGTGTTGCGTATGTGGTCCAAGATGAGAGTCAGACCAGAGAAGACTGGTCCCTGGACGAGCTTTGGAAACCAAACAAAGATAAACCTACGATGATTCTTCATGGCCCCAGGTTGTTACTGCAAGGAAGTCTGGCCAAAGGGAGTGTCTTAGTTATTTGCTCCTGTGTGTAACTGAACGCACATGCATTCACACTTACAGACACACACTCACACAAGTGAGGGGCCTTTCATCCTCAGAATGCAGTCAGACAGTGACCTGTGAACTAAACCCAACCTACAGTCTTCCATGGAACCTTCTGGAATGTGACTTGCTACTCACTTTAGTGTCTTTCTTGAAACTTTGCACCATTCATCTTCATTACTGACATGTATTTTCTTTCTGTGGCACAGGTAAATTATTAGGCGGCATATAAGCAGTCTGATATACTGAGAGTCTTAAGAAGAGCAAATGTTTGTGATTCAGCCTCACAAATTGGGTTAAAATTGCAGGCCTAAGTACTCGGTTGTAAATTTACATCATTATCATTATTATTCCAGCACACTGTGAGGTATGCTGGACATACAGGTTACCTGTCCATATTTGCATTTTCTTGGGCTGTGGTGAAGAGTTAATTTGCTGGAATCACTGAAGCCTGAGAACCAGGGGAAACAGCTAAGCTTTTCTCACTGCAGGGCATTTGGGGCCCAGGGCCGACTCCACTGGGCCTTCCTTCCTCCTTTGGATTTTAATTTAAAACCCTTTCTCAAATGGATTTTAATTTAATTATCACCAGGGAATTGAAATTATGAAAGGACAATGTGCAGACCTTAGAAACAGAGCTATCCAATAGAAATATGATGTAATCCATGGATTAATATTCTTTTGTTGTTGTTGTTGTTGTTGCTGTTCAGGTGGGAAGTCGTGTCCGACTCTTTGTGACCCCATGGACTGCAGCATGCCAGGCTTCCCTGTCCTTTACTATCTCCTGGAGTTCGCTCAAACTCATGTCCATCCAGTTGGTGATGCCATCCAACCATCTCATCATCCGTCATCCCCTTCTCCTCCTGCCTTCAATCTTTCCCCAGCATCAGTCTTTTCCAGTGAGCTGACTCCTCGCATCAGGTGGCCAAAGTATTGGAGTTTCAGCTTCATCATCAGTCCTTTCAGTGAATATTCAGGTAGCCACACTAGAAAAAGTAAAAGAGGTGAAATGACTTTTCATAGAAAATTTTATTTAACCAAATGTTCCCAAAGTATGATCCTTTCCACCTTAATCAGTAGTTTTTATTGTTTTTTTTATTAAAAAATATTTTTATGAGACTTCAAAGCTAACATTTTTATTTCAAGCTTTTAAAAATTTATTATTAATGAGATAGTTTGTTCTCTTTTGCTTATGAGGACTTGACAACCTGGGGTGTATTTTACACTTACAGCTCATCTCAACTCTGACTGGCCTCATCTCAAGGGCTCAGTAGCCACGTGTGACCTGGGGCCACCATTCCGAGCAGCGCAGCATTAGAAGGTTGAGCAGGGCATGGAAGTTTTAGAAGTCCAGCGCAGGGCAGCTTTGAGGTCCGGGATCAGCACGCCACCGTAGTTCCTGGTGAGGACACCTTCCTCTTACAGAGCCCCATCAGGCTGTGTCTCAAAGGGGCCAGTGGCAGCCACCCCAGTCCCCCCTGGGAACTTGGCCTCCCCAGCTGGCCCGCTTTCCCCGTGGATAATAGGTGTCTTCCTGCTTCCTCCAACCCCTTTCCCTGAGAACCATCCTAGACTTCGGTCCTTGGGAAGGGAGAGGGCTGCCGGGAGTCCCTGGCAGAACCTCCCAGCAGTACCAGAAGTTGATCAGCCCTAATCGCCTTCATTTCTTTCTGCCATGAGGATGTCAGGCTGTCCTCAGCATACCCACTGCTTTGGGGCATCAGAGTTCAAGGATGTATCCTCCTCCTGGAACCTCATTTCTCCTGGAAGCTGCTCTCTGTTAACCTCAGCCCACAGCAGAGAGAACCGAGAACCCAGGCTGGAATTCTCCAGGAGGTCTCCCAGCTTATTAGATGCAGGACCAAGACTGGACCCAGGAGGACTCTGCTCCTGTTGGGGTCACTGTGCTGGATCTCAGGATCAGCTCTCAAAAGGAGCAGGTGTGAGGGGTTCAGAAAGACCCCAGCTCAAAGCTCTCCCCTCATCTGACAGTAGCATGGGCTGAACTGGCTCTTTATTATTCCCCTGGGCCTCCCGCTAGAATCACCTTGGGGGTTCTTTCAAATATACTGATGTCTGGAGCTCCTTCCCAGGCTAATTGAATTGGAATTTCTGGGCTGGGACCTGGGCATTGATATTTTTAAATCTCCCGAGGTGGTTCTGCCCTTCAGTCACTGTTGAGACTTGCTGGAAAGCATTGCACACTCTTAAATCTACCATATATTAATTCAGCATTTATTATTTTTCCAGACACAGAAAGTTTGTAATACTAGTACAAAGACTTCCTTTACAGCCTTCATCCAGATTCCCTGAATGTTTCCATTTTATCAGATTCCCCTTATTCTTTCCTAAGTTGCAGATAAGATGTCCTTTACTCCCATGTACTCCCATGTGTTCCTTAAAAACAAGGACACTGTCTTACATAACCAAGAACAATGACCAAAATCAGGATCAAAATAAGAACTTGCTACTCTATTGCTTTCTGATCTACAGACCTCATTCAGATTTCACCGTTTGTTCCCAAAATGTACTTGGGAGCTCAAGAAGATCCCAGATCATGTGTTATTTTCAGTTATCATGTCTCTTTAGCCTCTTTGCAACCTAGAACTGCTCCCCAGGCTGTATATTTCATGACACTGGCATTCTTGAAGATTATGAGATGGTCATTTTATAGAGTATCCCTTAGACTGGCATTTTATAGAGCATCCCTTAGACTGGATTTGTCTGATTTTTGTGTGTGTGTGTGTGGTTTTATCCTTATGTTTGTGCAGGATGTCACAGCAATGAAACTGTGTTCTTTTCAGTGCATTGCATGGGGAGGAATGGGATATTGGCTACCCTGTTACTCTGAAGTGACTTTGATGTTTGGTGAAGATGACTTTTAGGTGAAAGGTGCCATCATCAGCCATTCACACACAGATTGAATCACTGTAGGTAGCAATATGTCTAGCAAAGTTCTTTGGGCCTTGAACTCAGGAGAAGCAAGTCTTAAAGTAGAAGTCGTGCCGTCGCTCAGTCATGTCAGACTCTTTGTTACCCCATGGACAGTAACATGCCAGGCTCCTCTGTCCTACACTTTCTCCCGGAGTTTGCCCAAGCTCATGGCCATTGAGTCGGTGATGCCATCCAACCGTCTCATCCTCTGTCGTCCCCTTCTCCTTCTGCCTTCAATCTTTCCCAGGATCAGGGTCTTTTCAAATGAATGGGCTCTGAGCATCAGGTGGCCAAAATATTAGAACTTCAGCTTCAGCCACAGTCCTTCCAAAGGATATTTGGGGTTGATTTCCTTAGGAGCGACTGGTTTGATCTCCTTGCAGTCTGAGGGACTCTAGAGGGCCTTCTCTAGTGTCACAGTTCAAAAGCTCTTCAGCGCTCAGCCTTCTTTATGATCAAACTCTCACATCTGTACAGAGGGAAAAGAAAAAAAGATTCTAGAACCTGGAGCTTTGGCCAAGGGAGCTAGTCCAGGAAAGGCACTGCCAGTGTTGCTCCTGTTGGGATGAAGTGACAGGAGAGCATTTGTTCTGGAAGGAACTTCAGATTGGGGGGGAGGCGAGGAAGAGAGCCTCCACTCACCTGTGCTTTGGTGAGGACTAACATATTCCTTGTCAATCCTCCATCTAAAACAGAGCAACTCTCTGTCTCTAAGCTCTGATGCACCTCACAGATCCATCTGTTTTCTCCTTTGAGGTTGATGGCTTCCAGTTTAACCCTAGACATAATTCCGGTTAAGATGTTGACCAGTTTGACACTTTTGGCAACTCAACGTGTTTATTATTGACTGCTTATCTCTAGATCAGTTGTGGTTCTTACCACTTCAAAGAACGCTAGAACTTCAGTTGGTGGAAGGCATCCATTTTGCTTCTGGCTCAGAAGACCTTGTGACTCCACAGACGAAGCCTGTTATTTAATAAATGATCAAAACTTGGTTTTCCTTCTGTGTGCATGTATGGAACCATGTATTATTGACTGACTTAGGGAAGGGATGGTATTTATTTCTGGCCATTTGGTATACCAAGTCTCGCTGGGCAGCAAGCAGCTTCCCTCTTGAGCTGCTGTTGCGATTTCTGCTCATGCTTGTCTTTGGCTCGTTATCAGAATGCGTCATTCCCTTTTCTTTGTTCTCTCTCCTTACTTCATATGTTTACCTTCACCTGGGCTGTTGGGGAAACGTCATGTTGTCATGGAGATGGTGGCCACAACAATTTTGTGTTCCCCAAACTCACGTTGTCCCTGGGTCGGTCACTTCCTCATACCTTTGAACCAAACAGCAACTAATGAAGGTAATGACAATAGAGATGAATGTTTATCCTCAATTGACTCTGGATGTCCCCCCTGAAAAGATACTGGAGTCTTTACATGGTACCTGTGCCCTTATTTGGAGATAGAGTCTTTACGGAAGTAATCAAGATGAGGTTGTTATACATTGATGCCTAACCCATTAGTTAGGATTATAAGTTTCCTTTCCCCTCTGTATGGATGTGAGAGTTGGCCCATAAAGATGGCTGAGCACTGAAGAACTGTTGTTTTTGAACTGTGGTGCTGGGGAAGACTCTCGAGAGTCCCTTGGACTGCAAGGAGATCAAACCAGTCAATCCTAAAGGAAATCAACCCTGAACATTCATTGGAAGGACTGTTGCTGAGGCTGAAGTTCCAATACTTTGGCCACCTGATGTGAAGAGCCGATATTTGCCAAGTGTTCTTATAGACGGGAGGTTTGGACACATACACACAGGGCGAGAAGGCCACGTGAGGGTCAGTTACGCCACCACGTGTCAGGAAAGAACCAGAGCTGGGGGAGCGGCCTGGGACACAGCCTTCCCTGGAGCTCTCAGGAGGAGTGGGGCCCCATCCACCCCTTGGCTTTGGACTTCCGGCCTCCAGAACTGCGAAGCAATGCATTTCTGTTCTTCTCAGCCCCAGTCTGTGGCACCTTGTTTCAGAAGCCACGGGAAGTGAATACAAGAGAGTTCTGAGTCCCACACACATAATAGCTCAGTTAATCTTGACGACGGTCCCCTGCGATAAGTGTCATTACTGTTACCTTCATTTTATAGGTGCCCATCTGAGGCTCAGAGAGGTCGGACCGTTTCCTCAAGGTTCCCAGAGCTGGCAGCAGCCGCTTTCCTCAGCCCCATGATACCCACCTCTGACTGTTGTGTTACTTCTTGCATCTCCTTGGCAGCCACTCTGGGCCTCTTCCTCCTTCCCTCCTGCCCTCCTTCCCTCTCTGTCTCCCCTAAAGGGTCTTCCCTGCCCTCCCATCTCCTCAAGTGCCCCTCCCCCGGGGCCCTCGCCCACAGTTCTCACACTAGCCGTCCCCTGTCCCCTGGGGTTTCATTCAGCCACTACCTGTTTGCAGATCGCATCCTGGCTTCCCTCCTCCCAGGTCCCTCTCTGGAGCTTCTGACTCCAGACACTCTGCTGGGACACCCCTTGGGCACTCAGAACGGAATCACAGACCCTGCTTTCGATGCTGAATTTCCCAGGAGGGTGTTTCAGAACCTGGGAGGGATCCCTTCTCTGTTGTTTCTATGTACCTCGTCCCCATCCAATTCTAGGGCTAAATCACTGTCATTTCAGTCTACCAGCTACATCATCAGCAGGCCCCAGTGCAAGGTGAAAATGGGACCTCCTTGTCCAAAAATCAAGGAGGAAGAACTGTTAAAGCTCTAACATTCAGAGCTTGCTTATCATTGCGTTTATTTGCTCTTCAATGTTGTTCTAAGTGAAAAAAGTGGACCCTTTAAATTAGGAGCATGGATTTTATCGATCATCTTCCTATTAGGCGATGCTAGTTTTAAATACAAATATAGGAACATCGAATAGGTGTATGGAATTACAGAAATGATGCGTTCTTGTTTCGTGTGTATACTGCCCATTTGTGTGTATACTGCTGTCTACTTCGTCTTACTGGTATGTAAGCAATGGTTGAAAGGAAAAGAAGCTGTGGGAATCTCTGTCTTTCCCTTTCCTTCTATGCCATCATTTGCAGCATGAGTATCTGGCTAATGCCTGGCACTAACAAGAATAAGAAGATACGCTGGGTTTCTGGGTTGTCCGGATTTCCTATGATGTCCCAGCCAGCTTCCCTCATTCAGAGCCATCCCTGTTCTAAGGGAGAATGTGGTTCTATCAGCGCGTCTGCTTCCCCGGGTGGAGATGCAACATGCTTTCCTGAAGTTCACTTTCAGTTCTGCTGGTGGGATTTCACTTCTGCTGGAATTCTCTGCTCGGGACATCTCACACACTTTATGACAGTGTGATGGCAAGTGACTCTGGGCATCTCCTCTGCCCATACTCATGTCCTCTTGTCCCTTTGGGCTTCATTTGCAAAACACAAGTTCAAGGGTTAAATTGTTAAGACTGTCAAGGAGGTCACAGCAGAGCGTTAAACCGAGAGCCTGGCCCTTCTGAGTGTGGAGCTAGCTCTGTACCCCAGCTCCGGTCGCACACTGGTGCTGTAGACTCTGATCTCCATCCTCTGACCCTGTCCCCCTGCCACTGTCTTAGCTCAGGCCTTCATCCTGGCCCCCCATAGGATGGCGGTCACCTGAATTTCTTCATGGGTCTCTCCAGTCCCTCCAACATGGGCTGCTGGATTCAGGATTTCTCGGAATTGCAGATCTGACCAGCATCACTTGCCTACCTTCAACCTTCAGTGGCTCCCATCGAAACTTCAGGGTAACTTCAAACTCCTTAGGGAAGCCCTGCTAACTTGCCCAGCGTTCGCTCCAGACCTCATACCCTGTCCACCTACCATGCCAAAGGTCTAGAAGTTTCCTTTGAGCCCCTGCATATGTGGCCCCTGCTGCCTGAAGCTCATTTTCACCTGGTTACCGCCTGCTCTTTCTTCAGGCATCACCTCCCATCTGGAAGCCTTCCTGCTTCCTTCTTGGGTAAGTCACATGTTCCTTATTACTATCCCCCTCCCGCCAGACACCCTCTGTGCTCCTCCACCACAGCAGTTAAAATCACTCTGGGGGATTTCCTTGGTGGTCCAGTGGTTAAGACTCCACACTTCCACTGCAAGGGGTATGAGTTCAAACCCTGGCCTGGGAACTATGATCCCACATGCTGTGTGGTGAGGCCAAAAAAATTTTAAATAAGTAAATAAAATCACTCTGAACATAATATTATGACAAAGTATATATAGAGATGCAGAAGGAAATGGCAACCCACTCCAGTATTCTTGCCTGGAGAATCCCAGGGACAGAGGAGCTTGGGGGGCTACAGTCCACGGGGTCACAAGAGTCAGACACGATTTAGTGGCTAAACCACTACCACCACCAGATATAAAGAAGTGAGCGATTCCTCCTTTATTTGATGTCTTGGATTCTGGCAGGGGTTGTGAAGCGCCTTTGAACCTGGAGTAGAGACTCAGGTTGAGAGTCAGAGTGGGAACTCACCCCCATCCCACCACCAGTGGGCCAAGAGATCTCTTGAGTCAGCGAAAGTGGACAACTCCCCTGACATGTCAGAGAGCTGTCATGAGGATAATCATGGCAAGTGAAGTGAAAGTTGCTCAGTCGTGTCCGACTCTTTGTGACCCCATGGACTATATATACAGTCCATGGAATTCTCCAGGCCAGAATACTGGAGTGGGTAGCCTTTCCCATCTGCATGGCAAAGCTTTCATTAAAGGTTGAACATTTCATTTTAAAAAGGAGGAATGACTAATTTTATTTTTTTTAATTAATTAATTTATTTTTGGCTGCGTTGGTCTTGGGTGCTGTGCAGTGGATTTTCCGTTGTGGCACACGGGCTTAACAGCTCTGAGGCATGTAAGATCTTAGTTCCCTGACCAGGGATTGAACCCACGTCCACCGCACTGGAAGGCAGACTCGCAGCCACTGGGCCACTGGGGAGGTCCCTACGTACATGCATGTGTGTGTGTGCTTAGTCGCTAAGTTGTGTCCGACTCTCTGTGACCCCATGGACTGCAGCCCTCCAGGTTCCTCTGTCCCTGGAATTTCCCAGGCAAGAATACTGGAGCGGGTTGCCATTTCCTCCTCCAGGCGGTCTTTCCAACCCAGGGATCCACCTTGAGTCTCCTGTGTTTCCTGCATTGGCCAGTGGATTCTTCATCACTGAGCCACTTGGGTGTTCAGCAAAGACAAAGCTTTTGCTCTGAAGGCAATCCTTGAAAGTAGTTGTGCCTGTTTGAATTATATATAAAGGCTAGCGCTCTGTCCCTAATGTAGAAATACACTGGTTCTCATTATTTGAAGTAATATGTTCTATTTCAGTTTTTAAATTTTTTATTGAAGTATGGTTGATTTACAATATTGTGTTAATTTCTGCTGTACAGCGAAGTAATTCAGTTATATGTGTATATCAATGTATTTGTCATATTTTTTTCCATTATGGTCTATCACAGAACACTGAACACAGTTCCATGTGCTGTCCTATAGGACCTTGTTGTTTATCCGTTCTGAATATACCAGCTTGCATCTGAAATCTCAAACTCCCAACCCATCTCTTTCCCACCCTCCTTCCCCTTGGTGACGACCAGTCTCTTCTCTATGTCTCTGATCCTCTTCCTGTTTCACGGATAGATTCGTTTGTGTCATATTTTAGATTCCACATATAAGTGATATCATCTGGTGTCTGTCTGTCTCTTTCTGACTTTTTCACTCAGTATGACAGTCTCTCAGTCCATCCATGTTGCTACAAATATTTCATTCTTATCAATGACTGAGTAATATTTCATTGTGTGTATATACACACATTATACCACATCTTCTATAAAGAAGTCAGTTCAGTTCAGTTGCTCAGTTGTGTCCAACTCTTTGCGACCCCATGGACTGCAGCCTGCTAGGCCTCCCTGTCCATCACCAACTCCCAGAGCCTACTCAAACTCATGTCCATTGAGTCGGTGATGCCATCCAACCATCTCATCCTCTGTCATCCCCTTCTCCTCCTGCCTTCAATCTTTGCCAGCATCAGGGTCTTTTCCAATGAGTCTGTTCTTCGCATCAGGTGGCCAAAGTATTAGAGTTTCAGCTACAGCATCAGTCCTTCCAATTAATTTTCAGGACTGATTTCCTTTAGGATGAACTGGTTGGATCCCCTTGCAGTCCAAGGGACTTTCTCCAACACCACAGTTCAAAAGTATCAATTCTTTGGCGCTCGGCTTTCTTTATAGCCCAACTCTCACATCCATACATGACCACTGTATGAGAAGGGTATGGAAGAGTAAATAAGGAACCCGTAGGAGAACAAAAAAAACTGTGAGTCCTTGAGGCCGCTGAGTGAAGCTGAGCCCATTGGGGGTTTACACCAGGAGCGAGTGTGCCAGGGACTCAATTAAGGATGAATGTCATGATTAAGGCCCAACCAGTCTGATTATCGTGCGGGCACCCGTATTTCTTTACATTTGCCAGCCTCACCCATTTCTGCAAAATACAAAGGAAGAAATGCTGCTACTTCCCTTAATACCGGGGTGAAACCGAAGAAGGGGGAGGCGAAATGACCTGCCCCCAAATCCTCTGTTAAACCCACCAGGAGGCTGTAATAGATACAGTCAGTCAGCCTGCCGATTCCCTAAGGACAGACTCTTGGAGACATCTGTTGCAAATTTCAGAAACTTCTCTGCTCTTGTTTTGTTAACTGTCGAGGGAGCAAAACATGTTCAGTCATGGCTGGTGAGGGCCTCCTCTATAGTACAGGGGGAGAAAAGGTACGGTCTGGTGGCTCAGACGGTAAAGAATCTGCCCACAGTGCAGGAGATCCAGGTTTGATCCCTGGGTCTGGAAGATTCCCTGGAGAAGGGACTGGCTGCCCACTTGTCTGGAGAATCCCATGGATAGAGGAGCCTGGAAGGCTACAGTCCATGGGGTTGCAAGGAGTCGGACACCACTGAGCAAGTACCACTTTCATTTTCTGTTTGTAGAACATGTATCGTTAGCCTTAAAAATGCATTCCAGTGTACAGTAGGTGCAGACAAATACTGTTTCAGTCCACTTACACAGTTCCTTCCTCGGTGCTCAGACAGTACAGACTCCACTTGCAATGCGGGAGACCTGGGCTCAGTCCCTGAGTTGGGAAGATCCCCTGGAGGAGGGAATGGCAACCCACTCCTGTATTCTTGCCTGGAGAATCCCATGGACAGAGGAGCCTGGCGAGCTGCAGTCCATGGGGTCGCAAAGAGTTGGATACAACTGAGCAACTAACACTTGCCCTAGAATAGTCAAACTGGTAGTCAGAAGGTACATTCATAGATGCCAGGGACAGGGGAGTGGGGAGGTGGGGTGGAGGGGTTGGGGAGGGGCCTGGGTTAGTTCAGTGTTTAATGGGGACAGAGCTTCAGTTGAAGAAGGTGAAAAATTCAGGAGCTGGATGATGGTGATGGTTGCACAACAATGTGAATGTACTTATTGCCGCTGAACTGTATAATTAAATATGGTTAGAATACTATGTCTTATATGACTTCTACCACAATAAAAAAGATTTTTTTAAAAAGTGCAGCAAATCTGCCCTGCCCCTAAATCCGGTCCAGTCATTTTAACCTTCTAGACAACTTTCTGAGGTTTATAGCACTGCTCACCAGTCATCATCATCTTTAAAGTTAAAAGAAAAAGTTTTATTATTATGAGCAGTGAAATCACTATATAATTTTCCAATTAACTGAAGAAAGCTCACAAGGCATGCCCTGAAGTCCTCATTTCTACCTTGAGCGTATCACGTCTACCTTGATCATCCTACACATAACCGTCTGGAGCTGAAAGGCTGTTTTGAGGGGCTCGAGGGGGAGGCGGCACCTGCCCGCCCCCACATGCTCGTGTTGGACTGCGTTGGGCTCTTTGGTTGGTCGGCTTCCCTGAGTGTTTCTGAGAGGCTTTTGTTGTACATAGGGATACAGACACTAATTTGGCCAATTCCAAGCAGGAAAGATCAAGTGTAGATTTCATATCTGAGTTTTAAGTGCTGGTAAAAAGTTGCATTAAGTTATCAAATGCACCTCCATCCTGCCTTAATCGCCAAGTGGCTCTGTAGTTTGGGAGTTACTCTGCACCCCAAAGAAAAGAAAAAGCTTTCCGTGTAAATGCTTTGGGCAAATGGGGATTGATCCAGTTACTTTTAAACAACTCGAATCCAGATGGTATTGGCTGAATAACTTTCCGGGCTGGGTACCTGGTTACTGAATAAAGTGTTCGTTTTTGTAGGATGTGAAATCTTTGGTTGGAAAGGCACAGAGAGGCTCCTGCAGATTGTTTAAAAGTAAAATAGTGAGTGTTGTTATACAACTGTAATTCAAGTGTGACACAGCCCATTTAAAACAATTTGTAATCAATTGATTCCTATTTTTCTCTCTTTCTGTCTGTATATGTGTATATCCATAGGCACACATATATAACGTATGTATGGTGTTGTGGTTTCATCGCTAAGTTGTGTCCGACTCTTTGTGACCCCATGGACTGTAGCCTGCTGGGCTCCTCTGCCCATAGGATTTCCCAGGCAGGAATACTGGAGTGGGCTGCCATTTCCTTCTCCAGGGGATCTTCCCGACCCAGGGATCGACCCTGTGTCTCCTGCTTGGCAGTCGGATTCTTTACCAGGGAGCCACCTGGGAAACCCATAATATGTGCATCTGCTGGGCTGTGCTTAGTCGCTCAGTCATGTCTGACTCTTTGCGACCCCATGGACTGGAGCCCGCCAGGCTCCTCTGTCCATTGGATTCTCCAGGCAAGAATACTGGAGTGGCTTGCCATGCCCTCCTCCAGGGGATCTTCCAACCCAGTGATCGAACCCAGGTTTCCCACATTGCAGGTGGATTCTGTACCGTCTGAGCCACAAGGGAAGCCCAGGAACACTGGAGTGGGTAGCCTATCCCTTCTCCAGGGGAACTTCCCGACCCAGGAATTGAACCGGGGTCTCCTGCATTGCAGGCAAATTCTTTACCAGCTGAGCTATCAGGGAAGCCCAATATATGCATATATGCACATATACAAATTTTTATTGTGTCATAAACAGTGGATAAAGTCCTTCTTCTAGGCTTTATAAGGATCACACCAACATAGCCATGGAAATTACTTGAAGCTAAAGGACTGATTACACATATGGGTCCTATAGGAGGGAGGCACAGTACACCATGGGCTTCCCAGGTAGCTTAGTGGTAAAGAATCTGCCTGGCAATGCAGGATTTGCAGGCGCCTTGCGTTCAATCCCTGGGTTGGGAAGATCCCCTGGAGTAGAAAATCCCATGGACAGAGGAGCCTGGTGGGCTACGTACGGTCCACGGGGTTGTGAAAGAGTTAGACACGACTAAGCACACAGCACACACATAGGGGGCCACGTGGGAGAAGCATCCAGGGAACAGCTCGGCCAAGCAGGTGGGGAATTGGGAGAGAGACAGGACCTGTGGGCAAGTGTCTTCATTGGAGGTCAAGGTAGGGTACGTAACAAAGTCACAAGGGGTTTTGTTGGTGTGTTTGAATGACACTAGGTCAACACTCCATGGCAAATAGATGGGAAACAATGGGATCAGTGACAGACTATCTTTTTGGGCTTCAAAATCACTGCAGATGGTGACTGCAGCCATGAAATTAAAAGACGTTTGCTCCTTGAAAGAAGCGCTATGGAGGAATCGGGTGGAGAGGGAGATGGGAGGGGGGATCGGGATGGGGAATAAGTGTAAATCTATGGCTGATTCATATCAATGTATGACAAAACCCACTGAAATGTTGTGAAGCAATTAGCCTCCAACTAATAAAAAAAATTAAAAAAAAAAAAAAAAAGAAAGAAGCGCTATGAACCACCTAGACAGCATATTAAAAAGCAGGGACATTACTTTACCAACAAAGGTCCATCTAGTCAAGGCTATGGTTTTTCCAGTGGTCATGAATGCATGTGAGAGTTGGACTATAAAGAAAGTTGAGGGCTGAAAAATTGATGCTTTTGAACTGTGGTGTTGGAGAAGAGTCTTGAGAGTCCCTTGGACTGCAAGGAGATCCAACCAGTCAGTCTTAAAGGAAATCAGTCCTGAATATTCATTGGAAGGACTGATGCTGAAGCTGAAACTCCAATACTTTGGCCACCTGATGCGAGGAGCTGACTCATTGGAAAAGACCCTGATGCTGGGAAAGATTGAAGGTGGGAGGAGAAGGGGATGGCCGAGGGTGAGATGGTTGATGGCATCACCGACATGATGGACATGAGTTTGAATAAGCTCCAGGAGTTGGTGATGGACAGGGAGACCTGGCATGCTGCAGTCCATGGGGTCACAAGGAGTCGGACACGACTGAGCGACTGAACTGAACTGAAGTGAGGTCAGACTCAGGAGAGCACGTGGTGGGGACTAGCCTTATCACACCAGTGCACCTGGTTGCCCGGGCGGGATGCTCACGTCCTGCTTGTGGGCGTGTTGAGGCCCATTCCACTAGGAACATAGGTCTTTAAAATTGCCAGCACAGTTACCTAGCAAGATTTGTGAGGACTGGGTGATGTCAGCGCTGTGAGGATTAATCAGAATCTACTACTCAGGCATTCTCCTTTGGTCTTCCTCTGCTGGGCTTACTCTCTCACTCATTTAAAAACTATCCATTGCCTTCCGACTGTATGTCAGACTCTTTCTAGGTTCTGGGGATATAGCAGTTAATAAAGCAGTGTTCCTGCTTACATGCAGAAGGGGCGAAACTGACAGCATGTCTGCATGGAGTGGAAGGCAGCAGGGTCACGGCTGGGGGCAGGCAGTGCCTGTGTCTCAGAGCCGCCAGGGAAGCCGTCTGAGGAGGTCACCTTTGCACAAAGGGCAGGATGAAGCGGGGAGGGAAAAGTGGATATTAGAAGGAAGACGCTTTCTGGTGAACAGAATGGCCAAAACAAAGGTCCTGAGGTGGGAGTGTCCTTGGCAGTTTTGAGAAACAAGAAGACCACGGTGGCCAGAGCTGAGGGAGAGAGCTATAAGGATGAGGTCAGGGACTTCCCTGGTGGTTCAAATGCTAAGACTCCATGCTACCAGTGCAGGAAGCCAAGGTTCGATCCCTGGTCAGGGAACTGGATTCCACATGCCACAACTAACAGTTTACATGTCACAGCTAAAGATCTCCTATGCCACATCTAAGACCCGGCACAGCCAAATAAATAAAGGATGAAGTCAGGTAGGCAGTGGAGGGGGGCCTCGATCTTACACGGACTTTAGATATTTTTGCTTGAGTGGAGTTGAAAGCCATATAATGGATTGACGTATGTAGACAAATGCTTAAGCATAAGGACCTGACCCATAGGTATAAATACACAGCTGGGCTTCACACAGAAAAACCTACTTCATATGTATGAATATACACGGGGATAGTATGCGGTTTGGTGAATCAGAGCACCAGTGTGCAGAGAGAAAAGGAGATGTAGAGAGAAAAACTAACAAAATAAGAGATCATTGAATGGTGATTGCTGGAAACCAGAATTAAATATGAGAATTCAAAGCCCGGGGAAGTGGATAAATGGAACTTGGGTGCCATGTGGCACTCATGGAAAATGAAAAAGTGTTCATTCCTCAGGGCGGAAAAGTCACAGAGAGCTGGGGGCTGTCACTTTTCTTGTCAAATGTTAGCAACTAATTTCCATTTTCTCCATTATTATTGATCAAAATTTGAGAATATTTTCAACGACATACACTTTGGGGTTTCTTTATATGCTATTGAAACAGTGGCAAACATGGAAAATTTTGTAGGTTATGTGCCTTTAGAAATAGTCTGTTTTTTGGGCTTTTTTTTGCTTCCCTGGTGGCTCGGTGGTAAAGAATCCGCCTACCACTGCTGGAGACATGGGTTCGATCCCTGATCCGGTAAGACCTCACATGCCTCAGATCAACTAAGCCCCTGTGCCAGAACTACTGAGCTTGTGCTCTGGAGTCTGTACTCTGCAACAGTAGAAGCCCATGTGCCGCTACTAGAGAGTAGCCCTGGCTCCCTGCCACTAGAGAAAAGCCCACGTGCAGCAGTGAAGACCCAGCACAGCCATAAATAAATAAAGCTTCTTAAAAAATGAGTATTTTTATTTGCTTTGAATAAAATCAGGCATTGAAGATTGAAGGCGGGAGGAGAAGGGGACGACAGAGGATGAGATGGCTGGATGGTATCACCAACTCAATGGACATGAGTTTGAGTAAGCTCCGGGAGTTGGTGATGGACAGGGAGGCCTGGCGTGCCGCGGTCCACAGAGTCGCAAAGAGTCAGACACGACTGAGCAACTGAACTGAACTGAACTGAAGAAAATCAAGCAGCTTTATTGTCAAAGAGAACGTAATGGTTTGAGTTTGCTGAAAATAAATGGTAGAAAACTGGATTTTCTAAATTTGTAGGTTCAAAGGAATATATCAGAAGCCAGCAAACATTTCCAAATTAGCACTCAGCCAGTTCTTTTTGGGGCTCGTGTGTATAAAAAAAGCTTCCATGGGACCCTCAAACCTGGGGACAAATGATTAATGGTATAACCCTCATCGTGTATATGAGCGTGTCCTTGGGCAGTTTTATAGAATGTGAAAACAGGCATCATCTACTGTGCATCCAGATGGCTTTATCTTAAATCCAAACCAAGGCTGAGCTTGGGAGCAGCGGATTTTGCCTGCTTGCCCTTGCCTGTCTCGGGGCTCCCTTTAACACAGAGATGGGACTTCCAGCCTCTGCTTCCGTGTACACTCATGCTGTCCTCAGGGAATGAAACCGACAAGCCCAGTCACTGTGCGAGCTGCTTGTGCGGCGCTAAGTCGCTCAGTCGTGTCTGACTCTGTGCAGCCCCATGGACTGTACCCCACGAGGCTCCTCTGTCCGTGGGATTCTCCAGGCAAGCATACTGGAGCGGGTTGCCATGCCCTCCCCAGGGGATCTTCCCGACCCAGGGATCGAAGCCTTTTCTGTCTAACCTGCACTGGCAGGCGCGTCCTTTACCACCAGCGCCGCCTGGGAAGCCCATAAAGTAGGTATCAGTCAGTTCAGTCGCTCAGTCGCGTCCGACTCTGTGACCCCACGACTGCACGCCAGGCCTCCCTGTCCATCACTGTATCACAGATGAGAACCTGAGATCTAAAGGAGTTAGGCTTAACATGCCTGAAAAGCACCGGGCCTGAGGGGTCTCAAAGCACGAATTCCCTACCTCCCAGCCTGTGGCCTCCACATCTGTGCTTTGGTGCTTTTATCCAGGGCCGGCACTGTGGGGCACCGCCCCACTCTGCCCACAGTCCCGTCTGCCTCCCACACTCACCAGCACCTGGAAACTGGCCTGCTTAATGAGCATTCCACAGAAGCCCACTAAGTCTCTGCTTCACACTTTCGCTGAAAGTCTTTTTAAAAGTTTAAAAAGTCAGTGGCACCATGAAGAATGGTGATTAGTAGGCTAATCAATGAGACCTCTAATCCTTTTTATCTCCTTAGTAATCTAACTCAGGGGCTTCCCAGGTGGCACAGCGGTAAAGAGTCTGCCTGCCAATGCGCAGGTTCGATCCCTGGGTTGGGAAGATCCCCTGGAGGAGGAAATGGCAACCCACTGCAGCATTCGTGCCTGGAGAACCCCGTGGACAGAGGGGCCTGGCGGGGTGCTGTGCCTGGGGCTGCAAAGAGTCGGACACGACTGAGCAACCAAGCGCAGCGCACAGTGCGTTTCACCCTTTAACTCACTTCGAGGACAGCAAGGTCTTAGCTTGAAGAAAGTGTCATCTGCTCAGTCGTGTCTGACTCTTTGTGACCTCATGGACTGCAGCCTGAAGTCTCCTCTGTCCATGGGGATTCTCCAGGCGAGAATACTGGAATGGGTAGCCATTCCCTTCTCCAGGGGATCTTCCCGACCCAGGGATTGAACCCAGGTCTCCCTCACTGCAGACAGATTCTTTCCTGTCTGAGCCACCAGGGAAGCCCTTAGCTCAATGATTCCCTAAATGAGGATTGAAAGTCACGTGGAATGTTGTCAACAGCACCATCACAAATCAGTGAGGTAAACGATAAAATGCTAAAAGTTTTGGTATACTCCTCAAAGACCTAGAAGCTTCCTACTTAACACAAGTCCCAGGTGACAGAATGCCAGAGCATTAGTCAGGGTAGGTTAGCTGCTGAAACCCACAACACAACTGCCAAATCTCGCTGGGACAATGAGGATAAAGCCCTCTCTTCTGCTCATGCCGAGGTCTGGTGGGGCTGGACACGCGGGGGACTGTGCTGCATGTGGTCATTCAGGCGCCCGGTTCCTTCCATCCTGGGCTTTCCCCATCTTCTGGGTCTTCAGGGTTTGTCCTTGTCTCTCTCTTTTTAAGAAAGCAACCGTTTATTTATTTGTCTGTGCTGGGTCTCGGCTGTGGCACTCAGGATCTCCCTTGCATCACGCGGGCTCACGCGTTGCATCTGGAAGGCTCGGTGTTGTGGCACACGGGCTTCATTGCTCCACAGCATGTGGGGTCTTAGTTCCCTAACCAGGACTCGAACTCGTTTCCCCTGCACTGGAGAGTGGATTCTCAACCAGCGGACCACCAGGGAGGTCCCTGTCCTCGTCCGCTTTGCCTGCCCTGTGTGACGGCAGACGGGACAGAGGAGTAGGGGTCACATGAGGAGCTTCCAGCGCCCCGCCGTCAAGTCGCCAGCATCATTTCTGCCCTCTTGCTATTAGCCAGGACTTTCCACTGGCCCACTATATCGTCAGGAGACCTGGAAAACTGCCTCTCCCCAGGGCTCGGGAAGAACTGTATTGTCTCTGCCCTGCCTAGACTCTCACTTCACCTCTGTGCTCCGATGTTTTGTTTCGGGTCCGGGATCTGAGTGCCTCACTTAAGAGCAGCATAGCTACCTCTATCATCCCCCTTTGTGATTGCCTCTCAGACATCTAGGAGACCGCCCGATCTCTCTAGTTCTCCTAATTAAGCTCCGGAGTCAACTTTTTTTGTGCCAAACCTGGCACTGAAGAAGAGACTTAAAGGCTAAACTTGCTTTTTATCTTAATGCTCTTGGGGGTGCAGTGCCCAGCCCTGAGCCCTTTATCCACTGGGGGCCTTTGCTGCGTCCTCAGACTCACTGACTCATTGCTCTAAAGCTGCGTGGGCCGCCCCCTCCTCGTGCTCCAGCCAACTCTTAAACACCCTCGCCAACACAAAAGAAAAAAAAAAATACCCTTTTCTGGAAAAGAACTTCAAACGTGTAGAAACACCTTTGAATATTTGTGAATAAAAGGGTGTAGTCTCTTGTCTAAAGCATTAAGGGACTGCAGGGTGCTGCTTTATTTTAAGAAAATGAGGGGTGGGAGGAGCAAGGACAATACAGTTGAATTCCATTCTCTTCCCAGAAGTAAGGTTGTGAAATTGGCCGCTGGTGATTAGGGGACTTGAGCACGCGGATGTGCAGCCAGGGAGGGATGTATTTACATCCTGAGCTTGGACTGACTCAGGCAACCTCAGCCCTTGGGAAATTTGGACTTTAGTGGAGGGCTTCTGGCTTCAGGGGGAAAAAAAAGAGGAAGAATCTGAAGCGTGTTTGGTCTCTTCTAAATACTGTGTGTGTTCTCAGTCACTAAGTCATGTCTGAATTTTTGCGACCCCATGGACTGTAGACCGCCAGGCTCCTCTGTCCATGGGATTTCCCAGGCAGGAATCCTGGAGTGGGTTGCCATTTCCTCCTCCAGGGGATCTGCCCGACCCAGGATTGGACCCAAGTCTCCTGCATTGGCAGAAGGATTCTTTAGCCCTGAGCTACTAAATATTAGTGGCTTCTTAAACCTTATTTGTTTAAAAGAAGTAAAAAGAGAAAAACAAGAAGGAAGGAGGGGAAGGAAAGAAGGGAGGAAATTTTTCTTTTCCCTCCAAGCTCAGCGGGTGACCTTGCTGACATTTCTGGACATTGCATGACGGCTGCCACTCGGGCTGTTTTTGAGTTGACCATCTAACCGCTGGGGCTCCAAGCAAAGAGGGCTGGCTAGTCTTGTGATTTGCCTTGCATCAGTGAGAGCGCTGAGTAAATCCATGCTCTTCAAGATTTACCGTGTGGTAGGGACTCATTCCCCTGGTGGTCCAGTGGTTAAGACTTTACCTTCTACTGCAGGGGGTGTGGTTTCAATTCCTGGTTGGATTCCTGAGAGCCCATATGTCTTGTGGCCAAAGAACCAAAAGATAAAACAGAGACAATATTGTAACAAATTGAGTAAAGAATTTAAAAATGGTCTACACACACACAGAAAAAGGAAATCTTAAAAAAAAAAAAAAAAAAGATTTACTTTATGATAGCAATACCTTAGTGTCAGGCAGTGGTTTTTGGGTGATGTCAGATACTGTCCCCACCAATTCTGAGAGGGGATGATCACAGTCACTCACCGTAATCCCAGGCTGGACCCTGGCCTCGGGGCTTTTAATCCTCTGTGCTCCTCCCACTTCCTCCTTGTCCATCCCCGGCTTCAGGATGAGGACGTTCCAGCTGTATGGGATTCTGAAATGCCTTCTGAAATTATCTAAGTTAGATCCACCTCTTAGCTCTGACCATGTTTTACAGACACAGTGGATGTTCCTTTCAGAATGATGTGCTTATTAGTAACCCTCAGATGCTTCATGCAAATAAAAAGTGGGAGGGGGGGAACTGGTCAAATATGTGGGTGAGATTCCACCTATATGTCCCTCTTCACATCCCAGTGCACAGAGGGATCTCTGTGATTCGGAGAAGTCCTGAAGGGCAGGAAGAGTTTGCCTT
This sequence comes from Cervus canadensis, assembly GCF_019320065.1. Taxonomy (NCBI): domain Eukaryota; kingdom Metazoa; phylum Chordata; class Mammalia; order Artiodactyla; family Cervidae; genus Cervus; species Cervus canadensis. The sequence goes on along the minus strand of NC_057412.1, from coordinate 2,289,504 downwards.
GGTTTATCGCGTGTGTTCCCAGGTTAATTTTGGATGCATACTTGCTCAGTTGTGTCTGACTCTTATAACCCCATGGAATGTAGCCCACCAGGCTCCTCTGTCCGTGGGATTTCCCAGGCAGGAATACTGGAGTGAGTTGCCATTCCCTTCTCCAGGAGATCTTCCTGATTCAGGGATCGAACCCACGTCTTCTGCATCTCCTACATGGGCAGATGGGTTCTTTACCACCTGGGAAGCCTTAATTTGGATAGACCCTTCTTTCCCCCCAGCATAACACCTGCTCCTCCCATAGAACACTTTGCCTTCCCGCTCCCCGCCACCCCCGCCCGCCCCGGCTCCCTGATTCTTTGAAAATCCGTCATTCACATTTTGGTCCTTCAGGGCTCCCTGGATTATTTGTATATAAATGGGTTTTTTCCTTGGAAATGCAATGGGCATGATGATTCCAAGAATGTCTTCCCTGGGTCTTTCTGAAGATGGAGAAGAGCTTCTGTTCTTCGTAGGGGTTCTTTCCCATGAACCTGTCACCCACCTTTAGAAACAGGAAAACATCAAAGCCTTTATCTAAAGTCCTCTAGGATTTGCCCAGCTGAAGCCTCTGGACGTGCCTCTGTGGAAGGGGCGAGCTGTGACCGGGGCTGTAGGAGTTTCTGCTGCCTGCCAGGGAAGAGAGCGGACACTTCCCACTGCTCCCCCTCCCCCAGTTTAAACAAGGGTCAAGGGAGCATTTCCAGGACATTCCAGATTCCGAGGAGCGATTTCTTAATAGTGTGTGCACTTTTGCCTTCTTTCAGAGTAGTAAATATTTGCCCACAAATAGGCAATCAGACAGTGAAAACTGGCTGAGAGTATTAACACATAAAGCGTTTTTGACTGACCCAACGTGATGGGGCATTTGATCCATATAGAACTGTTAACAAAACTGCATCTTTAAAAAGGATCCCATCTGGGGACTTCCCTGGCAGTCCAGTGGTTAAAATTCTGTGCTTCTAATTCATGGGGCACGGATTTGATCCCTGGTCAGAAAACTAAGATCCCACATGCTATGTGGAGGGGCAAAAAAAAATAAGAAACAACACAAATTAAATAAAATTAGATTGTTATATTAATTTTTTTTTAAGGATCCCAGCCAAGAAACCAAGGTATGGGGGAAGCTAAGTGCCACAGTCTGAATGTGTATGTACTCCCCACACCCCTCCCCCCCCACCCCAACATATTGAAATCCTAACTCCCAAAGGGATGGTATTAAGTGGTGGGGCCAAGGGTGGAGCTTAAGTCATGAATTGTCATTTAGTCTCCAAGTTGTGTCTGACTCTTTAGGACCACATGGACTGCAGCATGCCAGGCCTCCCTGTCCCTCACTGTCTCCTGGAGTTTGCCAAAGTTTATGTCCATTGAGTGGGTGACGCTATCCAATCATCTCATCCTCTGCCGCCCTTTTCTCCTTTTGCCTTCAGTCTTCCCCAGCCTTCGTGAATGGGATTCACTAATCCCATGAATCTCTTACAGAAGAGACCCAGGGAGTGCCCCTGACCCTTCCACAGTGAGAAGAGGCCATCTGTGAGCCAGGAAATGGCATCTGGGCTCTCCCTGGATCTTGGACCTCCAGCCCCCAGAACTGTGAGAAATGAACTCCACTGTTCATAAGCCACCCTGTCCGTGGCTTTCATTAGTGCATCCTGAACTGCATGGGGGCCAAGCCGCCTCAGTCCTGTCTGACTCTTTGTGACCCCATGGGCCCCGCCAGTCTCCTCTGTCCGTGGGGATTCTCCAGGCTAGAATGCTGCAGTGGGTTACCATTTCCTCCTCTAAGGGATCTTCCCAACCCAGGGATCGAACCTGTGTCTCCTGCATCTCCTACATGGGCAGGTGGGTCCTCTCTAACCCTAGAGGCACCTGGGAGGCCCATCCTGAATGAAGTAAGGTACTCAGTAATGTGTTGACTCAACCCAACACATTGGAAAGAGTGGACGTGCTCAGTGGGGAAGGTGATTGCATGCTGGAGGGGGCTTTAGGTCATCTGCTCTCTGCCCTTTGTTCAAGGTCAGCCTTGGCAGTGGACTCTTGCTCCCCCACAGTTCCTACCTTTTCCTGTGAGATGTCTGATCCAGAGGGCATCTTCCCAGCTCCTGGGGTCCTCTTTCCCAAGAATCTTTTCCTACGCTGACTTCTTACACCCTCTGCCATGGCCATTTCCATCACTTGTAACTGTTCCACCTTGGAATCTGATCAAGCAACTTGTCTGATCAAGCTGTCCTCTCCCTCCAGCTTGCTGGTATAACTGCCCCCACTCTGACCTTGGTGGATCTCAGCAGACCTCTGTTCCCCTGGTCCTCTCCTGTGACCATCTCTTTCCCTGTATTTCTTGGTTTATTTTTTAAAATGTACTTATTGATTTATTTTTTGGCTACACTGGATCTTCACCGTTCCAAGCGGGCTTTTCTCTAGTTGTGGTGACTGGGGGCTACTCTCAGCTTCCTATTGTGGTGGCTTCTCTTGTTGCAGAACACAGGCTCTAGGTGCTTAGATTTCAGTAGTTCTAGCACATGGGCTTAGTTGACCCTCAGCATGTGAGATCTTCCCGGACCAGGGATCGAACCCATGTCCCCTGCATTGGCAGATGGATTCTTAACCACTGGACCTCCAGTGAAGTCCCGCCTCACCTATATTTAGCTTAGAGCCCACAGTTCATCATTTCAAGCTCTTTCTTGCTAACACTGCGTTTCAAATTTGTCTGATTCTAACCCACAGTGAGAAATGTAATTTAAATATGACCTCGGACTCCTGTGTCTGTGTATTTATACCCACACACATGTACATACATAGGTTCTCTCCCAACCTCAACCCAATCGTAATTATTGAAAAATCTCTCCCTGGTCATCAGTTCTTATGACTAAGCCTCATTTCTCTCCTCACCTCACCAAGTCATTATAAGGGTCATCTGTACAAACTCTTAGTTTCCTCACCCAGCACAGGCTTGGTCTCTTACAGTTCTGGAGGTCAGAAGTCTAAAATCAAGGTGTTAGCAAACCTGCGTCCTTTCGGGGGGCTTCAGGGTACCATCTGCTTCCTTGTCTTTCCCAATTTCTAGATACCGCCTGCATTTTTGGCTCATGGCTGCTTCATTCCAACCTCTAGGTCTATGGCCACACCTCCTTCCTCTGACGCTGACCTTCTTGCCTCCATCTTATAAGGACCTTGGAGTTATATTGGTGTCTCCCAGGTCATCCAAGGTGTCTTGCCATCTCAAGATCTTTAAATTAATCATAACTGCAAAATCCCCTTTGTGATGTAAAGTAACATATTTAGATTCTGTGGACATTTGCGGGGGATTCTTCTGTCTACCAGGTGAGCCATTTGCTTATTTTTTATTTATTCATTTGGCTGCGTGGGGTCTTAGTTATAGGACTCAGAATCTTTCACTGCAGCCTGCGGATTCTCTAGTTGCGGCTCGTGGGCTCAGTAGTTGTGGCATCTGGGCTTAGCTGCATTGTGGCATGTAGGATTTTAGTTCTCCAACCAGGGATTAAACCCATGTCCTCTGCATTGCAGGGCAGATTCTTAACCACTGGACCACCAGGGAAGTCCTCATTTTCTTAATTTCTGCCCACTTTGAACCTTTTCTAAACAAGCTCCTGTTACCCACTCATCATCCCAAATGCCCCTCAAAGTGATCCTTGATGACCCTCATGTTGCTGAAAGCAGTGGTAGTTCTAACTGTCCTTCTTTTGATCTCTTAGCAGCTTCTGACACAGCCAATCAGAATGGGGCATAGAAAGCACCTCTGGGGCCCATAAGGTGGGTAGGCAGGTGGGTAGGTCCTCACGAGCTTTTCCTATATTTCCATTTATTAACGTTCGTAAGGGAATCTCTGACGCAAGAACTGTAAGACCATCAGCTCAGGGTTCTCCTTTCAGGTGGATAATGTCATGCAGAGTCTCAAATTACAGCCTACAGGTTTGCATCATGGTAAGCATAGAGTTGGGTTTCCCCAGTGGCTCAGGGGTAAAGAGTCTGCCTGCCAATGCAGGAGATGTGGGCTCAATCCCTGGGCCAGGAAGATCCCCTGGAGAAGGAAATGGCAACCCACTCCAGGATTCTTGCCTGGAAAATTCCATGGACAGAGGAACCTGGCAGGCTGCAGTCCATGGGGTCGCAAAGAGTGGGACACGACTTAGTGGCTAAACAACAACAAGCAGAGTTAGAGATAGAGGCATAGGATAGTTTTAAGGGCTTTTCTTAGACTTTCTTTATTAGTATAAAGTATTGGTCATGAAGCTGCAGGCAAAGGTTTTTTAAACAAACATTTATCTACCAACTAAAACTTGCACAGATCCTAAGTGCATAGCCAGGTGAACTTAGAACACAGTGAAATGTGTAGCCACCCTTCACGTAAAGAAAGAGCTTTGCCAGTTCACATACACTCCCCCTTATGTCCCCTCCCTGGCACCTAACCCTCTCTTCCCTAAGGTCATGCTATCCTGGGGATGCATGGGTGGTTTTTAAACTTTTTCCTTTTTTTTTTTTTTTAAACTGCATACAAATGTTTCATATTATCTTATTTTAAAGTTTTAAAAATTCTTTTGACCACACCAAATGGCATGTGGGGTCTCACCTCCCTGACCAGGGCTCAAACCCGTTCCCCCTGCATTGGAAGGGCAGAGTCTTAACCAGTGGACCACCAGGGAAGTCCAGATTTTTTCCCCTTTTAAATAGACTTTCTTTCTGAGAAGATTTAGGTTCACAGCGAAATTGAGCAGAAAGTTCAGGAATTTCACCCACAGCTTCCCCCACCATCCCACACCCCCCACACCAGCAGTGCACTTGTCACAACCAGGGAACCTGCTGTGATACCAGATTGCCACCCAGAGTCCGTAGTCCATACTAAGGGTCTCTCTTGATGCTGGGCCTCCTTTGATGGTTTCATCGCCCTACAGTTCCTCTGTGCTCCACCTATTCATCCCTCTCTCCCCCGCAAACCTCTGGCAACCACTTATATTTTCACTGTCTCCATAGTTTCACCTTTTCCTGAATGACATATAGTTGGAATCATGCAGCATGGAGCCTTTTCAAATTGGCTTCTTTCACCGAATCACATACGTCTTATTTCCTCCACGTCTTTTGTGGCTTCATAGCTCATTTCACTTTTTGTTGTTGTTCAGTCACTAAGTCATGTCTGATTCTTTGTGACCCCGTAGACTGCCGCACGCCAAACTCCTCTGTCCTCCACTATCTCCCAGAGTTTGCTCAAGCTTATGTGCGTTGAATCAGCGATGCCATACAACCATCTCATTGTCTGCCGCTCTCTTCTCCTCCTGCCCTCAATCTTTTCCAGCATCAGGGTCTTTTCCAATGAGTCAATCTTCACATCAGGTGGCCAAAGTATTGCAGCTTCAGCTTCAGTGTCAGTCTTTCCAATGAATATTGAAGGATGCTTTCCTTTAGGATTGACTGGTTTGATCTCCTTGCAGTCCAAGGACTGAATAATATTCCACTGCTGGACTTAGGCCTAGTTTCCAAAGAAGGAATTGGACTGAGTCTAGAGCAAGTTTTACTGCTGAGCTTGTACAGTGTCAGAACTGATGTATTGGGAAGGAGGCTCCTCTCTCTCCTCAAAGTGCAAGAGGGCCAGAAAGACCTCCCGTTAATCAATTCTGTGCATCGAGCTTATGTCTCCAGAACATCACTCTCAGGATATGAAGATGGTAGCAGGGAGGCTCTGGCCACTGCTCTGCATCCGGCTGTATTCTGATGCAAACAGTCCCACGGAGATCAAGTTTGTTTCCTGAAGACAAACTATTAACACATGACAAATTGGGTGATGAAAGGTGATAGTCCGAACACAGCAGAAGTTTCTTTCTCACTCACATGACAGTCTGTGCAGCAGGCAGCAACTCACTTTGTCAATCTGGGAATCAGGCCCCTTTGGCCTTGTGGCTCAATCTGCCCCAGGGCCGTAACATCACCTTCATTTAACCAGAGTAACACATGGCCTTTCAGACAGATCATAAACACTAAGCTGAGGTCATGCTCCCAGAACTGATTTAAGATTTCAGCCAGCTGAGCATCCCCATGAAGGATGGGGTATGATTGACAAGAACATTTTATTGACAAAGTCGAAGAGACCCAAGGATGATAGTACCAGCCTGGGAAGCTTCAGGGTGGGTACTGGCCTGGGGGCAGCCTCAGAACCACCCTGAGTTCCCTGGATCCTAAGACCTCACAAAGAATCTTGCATAAATCATGGCTTCATCAGGGCTCACCTGTGCATCCTACAGGATGACACTGACCTGGGGCCCCAGAACCACCAAGGGATCTCTGCCTGGTCCCTCTCAGTGCCCCGAGGGGTTCACCTTATAAGCAACAACATTCCAACAAGCAGGGTCCTGACTCACAATGCATGCGTGCATGCTAAATCATTTCAGTCGTGTCCAACTCTTTGTGATCCTATGGACCACAGCCCACCAGGCTCCTCTGTCCATGGGATTCTCCAGACAAAGATACCGGAGTGGGTTGCCGTGCCCTCCTCCAGGGAATCTTCCTGACCCAGGGGTCAAACCCACGTCTCTTACATTTACTGCATTGGCAAGCGGGTTCCCAGGTTAATGTCACCTGGGAAGCCCTGACTCACAGGCCTGCTGCTAAACGGCAGTTTTGCTGCTCAAAGCTAGACTTCGCTTCTCGGGGTGGCTGATTCCTTGGCCGATCTTATGATGGTGGTTATGGGTGGGAAGGAAAAAAGGAATTACAGCCGGACACCTAAGGGCTGGGTGCAGAGCGCCGGGGAGGGCGCCCGGTCCTCACTTTCAATGGACAGGTGTGCTTCGGTAGGTGAGCCCATCTAGGCAGAGCACCTCAGTCCCTTCTCTGCGACCGTCAGGGGAGCCCAGGGACCTGGACTGGGCACCGTTTGTCAAGCATGACAGTTCAGAGAGGATTTTGAAACCCAAGCAGGAGCAGCTTGAGCACAGCCCGTCCCTGTGGGGACTGGGGCGCCTGGAGGCCGCCTTCCTCCACACCCCTCCTCCCCTCGAAGGCCGACGCTGCCAAAGCGTCTCCTACACACCTCCCCAGAAAGTCCCTGGCTTCCCTCCCAGCCGCCTCGCGATTGACCTCATGAGGTGTGAGAAGGAGGAAAGGAATCTGCATCTCAGATGAGCCTTCCTTCCTCCTTTCTGAGAAAACATCCAGGCCGCTAGTGCCTGCCAGGCCATCCATGGCTCCTCCGAGCCCAGGGCCTTCTCAACTCAGCCAGCCTCGCTGCAGGTGTGGTGACAGGGAGCCGGTATAAATCTCCTGGGGCTGCTATAACCAATGACTGAACTCGGATGACTGAAGACAGTAGAAATACATTCTCTCATAGTTCTGGAGGCCAGAAGTCTAGATCAGATGTCAGCAGGGTCGTGCTGTCTTCAGAGTTTCTCAGGAAGAATCTTTTCTGGGACTTCCCTGGTGGTCTGGGAGTTAAGACTCTTCCATTGCAGGTGACACAGGTTTGATCCCTGGTCAGGGAACTAAGATCCCACAGACTGTGCAGCACAGCTCCCCCCCCCCCCAAATATATATATATACACACACACATATATACATATATATTATATATAAAATATATAATATATATATTTTTTTAACTAAAAAAAAAAAGAATCTTTCCTACTGTCTTCCAGCTCCCATTGATTCCTGGCCACCCTGGAGGTTCTTGGCTTGCAAAGACATCACTGTAGTCTTTACATGACTGCTGTCCTGTGTCTCTTCTCTTCTCATCAGGACACCAGTCATATAGGATTCAGGGACCTTCTCACACCTGATCTCAGCTTAACTAATTACATCTGCCGTGACCCTATGTCCAAACAAGGTCACATTCTGAGGTCCCTGGTGAAGGTCAGTTTGGGGGGAGACACTATTGGACCCATAACCGAGTCACACCATCCCCTCTACCCTCCCTTCAGAGAAGTCCCTTACCCTAGGCAGGATGCCTGCCTTGCTTTCTTCTCCAGGACGGAGGCTGGCCCAGGACTGGTTTCCTAAAATAAAACGGGCATCCCCCCGCTCCAGGAAGGCCTGGCCCAGCTAGTGGGGGATCAGAGAAGCCAAGTCTCCCTTAGGACAGGCATTTACATGCCCCAGGGACACCCACTCGCATTTCTTCCTACGTTATAGAGATGCTTCAGGACTTCTTGCCTCCTGGCCAGCCCTTCAGTGCTTCCTGGAGGGAACACGCTCTCGGAGCCTTGCCACGGGCCAGCCCAGACCCAGGGCTCCAGCCCAGACAGAAAAGCCGGCTCCCTTTCGGGCCCCCAGCTCTGTCTGATATCGTGTCCTGGGGAGCAAGGGAGGAAGCCCCGCCCATAGCACAGAAAGCCCCGCCCACAACGGAGGAAGCTCCGCCCACACCTTCCTCACTGCCCAGCCCCCGCCCCAGGGGAGCCGAGGTCCTCCCGCTCTGAAATCCATGAAGGAGTGGTGAACTCCTATACCCCTTGTAACCCAGCTGAATATTTTCCAGGTTACCTAACCAAACTCCTGCAAAACCACACCGCCTATGCCTGTGATGGGGACCATTTGAATCTGCAGTGTCCTCGGCATTCCACGATAAGTGTCCAGTCGGCATTTTATGGGCAAGATTACCAAAAGTGTAGTCCGCAGCAGCCTGCCTCCCAGAGGGAAGACAGCCTAACCTGTGTGGTGCCCACCACACTGCAGGTATTGCCTTTCCTAAGATGTTCTAAGATGACAAAATGGTTTTCTCTTTCTCTGCCTCTGCCTGTCTGTCCCTCTCTCTGTGTATATACTTGTGATTCCACAGTTCACTCCAAGCAAACCTGATCCCTGAAAATCTCCATGTAGACAGATCACGAATTTGGCAAGTGAGCTATTCTTTGCTTCTGAGTCTATATAGAATGCCTACTTATTGGAGCCCTCCCTTAATACATTTGCAGAATGAATTTATTCAAAGGCACGCTGCTCCCTGCAATAAAGCTAAGTCATACCATTATGCTGGGTTTCAACCTCGAGGCTTAACATCTCTCGTCAGCCCCTCTACCCCCCACCCCACCCCCAGGAGATGAGGGAAGGCCATGCCTGTTTCAGTAGAAACCGCAAGGCAGACATCAGAGGTCATGGTCAGATTCTTAGAGAATGCACTCAAGGAAGAGAAATATCAATAATTATCTTTGTTATTTTTTATGGGTTGCTTCTCCAGTTGTAGATAATCGTGTTATTCTGGTTTGGATCTGTGTTGAGCAGTCTCTGCTGGTTTATTCTTGATAGTACCAGGAATTGGGGGTGGAGGCGGGGAGCTGACTCATTCTTTTTTTGATTGGCATTGGGGAAATACTTGGTCTATGAGGAGGTCAAAACAAATGTATTCTGTAACAGCGTACAGAAAACCTGAAAGAACTCTTTTGGCCAACCCCAGTATCCATGATGACTTTCGACTATTCTTGCTTTCAGTTATCCAAACAACCTCCATCCTGCTTTCCTGGCCCCTCAACATCTATAACTAGTTGGCCAAGGTTATGGAGTCACTTGGGTTTGGATTTTTTTTTAATGACTCTGAAGTTCCCTATGAATCCGTTGACATCAAGGCGGTTAGAGTAGTTGGTGAATTAGATGTCAGCTTGATTTTTGTCCGTTGTGAGAAATGAGGGTAACGGTAAATTTCCAAAGAGGACTGAGGAGAAATGGAATCAGCCTCAACACGGCGCAGCTCTCCCTGAGGCTGGAAGAGGAGAAGCAAGCCTAATGTGATAACGTAAGGGTTTTTCTGTTGCCTGGACTGTTTATTGCCTCATGCCAAGCGCTGTAGTATCTGGGTGGTCACGTGATTGGTGAAGACACCCACTGAGAAACCACATAAATGTGTTTGAATGAATCCCCTGGTTTCCACGCCCTGAGGAGAGACAGCATGCTTCTTCTGGAGACCAGCGGTTCCTTTCCTTGCGTGCCCCACCCTCCCTCCAGCCCTCCCCCTTGCCCTGAGAACTCCCCGTTCCTCAGCCCGAGCCCACCTGCCTGGTGTCAGGCTCTCCCCTGGGTTTGCGAAGAACGGTGGCCAGTGCCTCCAGGGCGGAAGTGCCTGCTTGGGGAGGCGTGAGCTCCTGGCACACGCGGGAGCCAACCTCATCCTCCGATCAGGGCGCCTGCCTCTGCCAGGCAACCCCGAGGGAAGAGGATGTTCCCGTAACCAGGCGGACGACTCAGCATTTGTAAACACAGCCCGGATGTTGTTCGGAGAGCTCGTTTGCCAGAAGCGTCCCTGCGCGCTGCTGTTTTTCCTCCAGAGGTTAAGAGATTCTTTCCTCTGTCTTTTAACCTGTGTTTGAGAGCTGACGCAAGGGGCTTCCTCAGAGAGCGGTTGCCCGACGTAGAAGGGGACGGGTTGACGTCTGCCCATCCCACCTCATCCCATGACTAAATGGCTACAGCGTCTCTCAGCTCTGACACACTTCGGAAAGAGCGCTGCCTTGGGTCCCGTGGTTGTAACACAAGGAGCCATGCAAGGGCTGATGATTCCCTCAGCCAAGGAATATGCACCATCCTTTGGGGGTCCTTGGGGGTTTCCCTGGGCATTTTTCCTGATTTTATGCACAACTGTGAGGCCCCTAAGGTGACAGAGAATACCCAGTAGGGCCAGCATCCTGCGCGGAGATATTCCATGGGCTACCGTGAGAACATGGAGACTCTAGACAGGCTTGTGAATCGGCACTAAATTCAGTCCAACAGGAATAAGTAGATTCTTGGGAGCGTTTTTCCTATTCTTGGCGTGGAGGACCTCTGTGTTCATGATGGGCAGCGGGGGGGGAGTCCTGACCCATGTGGGAACTGAAAGGGCGGCAGTGGGATGGGGGTCCACCTGCGACCCAGTGGTGGGTGATCCCCGAGCTTGCCCAGAGCAGACTCACTCACAAAGGTGTGATCAGCCTGGGAAAGGTCAGGAGAGGTTTGAAGAAAAGTGTTTAAAGCCAGCTCAACAGCAAGCCTGAGTGTTCGCTGGGTGGGATACCGCCCAGAAGCGGGTGGGTCCTGTGTCCTTGAGGTTGGTGAGGGTGAGGATCAACTTTTTAATTTTCATGTGTTGACCTGCATTTGGGTCGGGGTTTCCAAAAACTGCAAGTGAAAGTGTTAGTCGCTCAGTCGTGTCTGTCTCTTTGTGATCCCATGGACTGTGGCCCTCCAGACTCCTCTGTCCATGGGATTCTCCAGGCAAGAATACTGGAGTGGGTAGCCATTTCCTTCCCCAGGGGATCTTCCCAACCCAGGGACTGAACCCAGGTCACCTGCCTTGCAGGTGGATTCTTTTACCATCTGAGCCACCAAGGAAGCCCAGAAGTCTTCCAAATGCTGACCGTTCCTGTGACCCATGTTGGGTGTTTCTAAGGATGCGTAGCTGTGATTGTTTCACACAGCAGTGGTGGGTAGGGGTGGACATCTGCGTTTCTTCCAGTCCACAGTCTCTGGTACCTTGATATGGCTTATGTCCCCAGGACACCACAATGTCACTCTTTTGCTAGAACTTCAGTAGTGGTGCCAGGCAAGGCTAATTGGAGACTGGTTTTCTGTGGGAGGCCTGGCACTGTTGGAGCAGATATTCTTTTGTGAGGAGTGATGGGGAGACAGAGAGCCAATCTGATCAGTCCCTTGTGGGTGTGTCCGTCTTAGACTCAGCTGATACCAGCGTGAAGGCTTTAAGTGTGAGCCCCAGGCCAGGCAGGCAGGCGCCCCTCCCTCCAGAGCAGCCCAGGTGTGGGGTCCCGCAGACGCTGCGTGTGATTCTCAAGCCTGTCCCTTTTCTACCCCCTCCTTTTAGAAGGTGCTGGACGAGTGTCAGAACCAGCGGGCCTGCCACCTCCTGGTCAATAGCCGTGTTTTTGGACCTGACCTTTGTCCAGGAAGCAGTAAATACCTCTTGGTCTCCTTTAAATGCCAACCTAGTAAGTAACTGCTGAGGGGGACAGAGTGTGTGGGGGGTGTGGGCTCTCGGTTTCATTCATAGCCTGATGAAAATGCTCCGCCAGTGGACCAGTTGGCATTCGTCCCACTTTGAAACTCTTATTAGTAGAAATGCCAAAAAAAAAAAAAAAAGAAATGCCAGGGTCCCAGCCTCATGTGTGGGCAAACTTATCTGTGTATGTTCTTGCAACCCCCTGAGTTTTTTGCTTTTTAATTCTTTTATTTATTTAGCTATGCTGGGGTCTTCGTTACTGCATGCGGGCTTTTTCTTGCTGCATGCAGGCTTTCTCTAGTTGAGGGGAACAGGGGGCTACTCTTCAATTCAGGGCACCGGCTTCTCGTTGCAGTGGCTTCTCTTGTTGCAGAACGCGGGCTCTAGGGCACTCGGGCTTCAGTAGTTGTGGCTCGGGGGCTCAGTAGTTACCGCTTGTAGGCTCTAGAGCACAGGCTCAGTAGTCATGGCATCTGGGCTTAGTTACTGTGTGACATGTGGGATCCTCCCAGGCCAGGGATCAAACCCGTGTCCCCTGCATTGGCAGCCAGATTCTTAGCCACTGGACCACCAGGGAAGCCCACCTCTGAGTGTTTTTAGAAATCCCTCCGACTATGTAAAATTCGGTGGTACTGATGCTAAAGGTACCGGGTGACAAGAGACTGCAATTGATTTTCCCAAGTATGGGGAGCTGGTTCTCCGTTTCAGAGGAGGGCTTGTTGTAAGGTTCCCCCCACCCCCTCAGCCGCAGGGCAGCTTGTTCTTCTGGGGTGGCCGATGGCACAGCTGCCGCCTGAGCCCACGATGACAGACCTTTACGAGCTGGCTTCTTCCCACTTTCGTCTTCAGCGGGTCATCCTGAAGCGGCATCTTTCCTAAGGAAAAGAAGAGGACTTGGTAGGAGCAACCTTTCCTATTCTTTTTTTTTTTCCCGGCCATTCTGTGCAGCATGTGAGATCTCAGTTCCCCGACCAAGGATTGAACCTGCACCCCCTGCAGTGGGAGCTTGGAGTGTTAACCACTGGACTGCCAAGGAAGTCTCCAACTTCTTCCATGCTGATTCTTGCAATTTTCTCCACTGACTTCCCCCTTTCTAACGCACACCAGTTTTGTGGTTAACCGGTTGCAGTCCCCAAATAATTGCTGTTCCGTGAGGAGGTCCCACCTCCAGGCGTGGAGGGCCTGAGAGAAGCGTAGGTAATTACAGGTTCCTGGTAATACTTGAAAAACTTGTTGGAAAGACAGCAGTGTGCTAGCAACATTTGGCCAACGGTCGGGGAAGAAATTTTGTAAAATTCTGCACTGCCACCACAATGCAGCACTTCATCCAGACACACACTCAGACTCACACTCACATGTGCCCCCACCCACTGTCACTCACAGTGCACACACCTGGACTCTCACACGTGCGTACCATCACACCCATAGTACACACATAGGCGTTGTCACTCATGTAGCCACACACTCACTCGCAAGTACACACAATCACAGACTCCCACAAATAGGCCCAAACTTTGCAGAACAGTCTACCCCCGCCCCCCAGGAATTCTCACCAACTCCTCCCCCAAACTTTGCAGAACAGTCTACCCCCGCCCCCCAGGAATTCTCACCAACTCCTCCCCCAAACTTTGCAGAACAGTCTACCCCCGCCCCCCAGGAATTCTCACCAACTCCTCCCCAACTCAGTAGAGTCAGGAAATTCACTTCTAGATGCCCACGCTCTTAGAGGCACCTGATCTCAGAAATGACCACACCAGGGGCTTCCCTGGTGGCCTGGTGGTTAAAACTCTGTGTTCCCAATGCAGGGGGCCTGGGTTCAATCCCTGGTCCGGGAACTAGATCCCACATGCGGCAACTAAAGATCCCTCGTGCCCTAACAAAGTCCCAGCACAGCCAAAAAAAGAGCCACCCCCACCCAAAAAAAGACGACACCCTTGGCCACACCTTGTCTGCCTAAGCTTCGCCTTCTTTTCCCCTTCTGCCGATTTGTTGTGATAGTCTCTGACCTTTTCTGTCTGTTGGAAAATTGCTTATGATAAAAAGCTGGGCAGGACCAGCATCTAAAAGAAGTGAAAAGGCCCTTATGAAATCAGCAGGACCCCAGAAAAGCTAGTGCTGGTCACAGCATGTTTCTACAGTGGGCAGTGAGGTCTGTCTGCTCATTTCACTTCGTCAGACCCTTACTAACTAACCGCTGTGCACAGGTGTGGGCCAGGTCTTGCTTATGAAGAGAACTCACGTCTGGCAGAGGATTCCTTGATGGTTGTTCTGTCTTGGGTGATTTCCATTGTCCCTTCATCCAGAAAACATTTATTGAGATCTTTACATACTTGCTTGTGTCTTAGATTCTAGGCCAAATATCTCCTTTCCCCAGAAAGACCCTCTCTTAAAAACATACCTAAAGAAGACCCCTGTGCCCTTGATACTGTGCAAGAAGCTCAAAGGAGGAATTGATTGACCTCAGTTCAGGGAAGACTTTCCCAACAAGTGATGAGGAACTCCTGGGGTCAGGTCAGGGCACAGGAAGCTCACTCCTTAGAGAAGCCTGTGGCCGGAGGTGCAGGGGCCTGGAGGGAGCAAAAAGGAGCACCAGGCAGAGAGCTGGAGCAGGATTCAGGGCCCTGAGGGCCAGGGAAGGAGGTGGAGTCTTCCCGTAGGGCAGCATTTAAGCAGGGAGGGCCCTCGGATGGGCTTGTAAAGCCCCCTCTGGCTGCCTCATGTATAACACTAGAGGGCCAAGCCCTGTGTCTTAGTCCGTCTGAGTTACTATCACAAAATGCCATCAATGAGGTGGTTTACAATCAACAGAAATTTTTTCCTCTCAATTCTGGGTGCTGGGAAGGCCAGGATCAAGGTGCAGACTTGGTATCTTCTGACAGCCTGCTTCTCATAGACAGCTGTCCTTTTTACTCTAACCACACTTGGCAGAAAGGCAAGGAATCTCTCTGGGGTCCCATATGTAAGGGCACTAACCCCATTCATGAGGGGTGCACCCGTGAAGCTTAGGTGCTTCATCATCTAAGCACCTTCCAAAGGCCCCACCTTCTGATGTCTAATCCCACCTCCCAATCACGTGGGCATTAGGATTTCAGCAAGCGAATTTTAGCGGGACAAAGATTCAGACCAGAGCATCTTATGTGACCTGGATGGACATTGGTGACCTGGGGCACTGAAGTGTTCTGGTAGTTCCTATGGGCTGTTATGAAATAGTGGTGGAAGTGAGGTTGTTCCCACACCTGCCTCCCTCTTTTTCTGCAACACTCTCACCTCCAGAGGTTCTTCCCCATGGCCCCAGTTCCAGTTCCTGCATAACACTCTGATTGTCCAAGGCCCCACTGCTGAACCCAGGGCACATGGAGCCATCTTCACCACAGGAGCCAATTTACCCCTCTCTGCCCAGCATTACCTGTGTGCAGTGACACCTGCCTTGATGGAAGTATTTACACCAGGGAACTTGGCTGAGGCTACAAATCAGGGCACATTCATGTATTTGTTTTTTTGGAGAGTATTTTATCAGCAGTCCTCACTAGAATCTTCTTTCCTTGATTGTGTGCCATGCTTTACCTCATCCTTAAATCTCATTCCTTTGGAGAATTTTTGGTTTCAGCAAGTTTTTGAATTTAGGGTTCATGTTCTTGTCTGCTGTGGAGCTGCCGTGTGATCTTGGGCAGTGGAGGGAAATGTTCTGAGCCTCCGTAACTCAATTATAAAATAAAGATAACACACATTACACTTTCTATGCAGGGCTGCTGCAAAGAATAAAAATATAGTTCTGTGTGTAAAATGCTTAGGACCTGTCAGGGAGTTGAGTTCAGGCACTGGTAGCTATTATCCCCAAGTGGCAGATTAAAGTAAGTCTTTTAAATTTTTTTAATTTATTTGTTTATTTTATTTTTGACTGCAGTGGGTCTTCATTGCTGTGTGGGGGCTTTCTCTAGTTGCAGTGAGAGGGACCACTCTCTAGGTGAGTGGGCTTCGCACTGCAGTGACTGCTCTTGTGGCAGAGCATGGGATCCAGAGCATCCAGGCTTCAGTGGTTGCAGCTCTCAGGCTGTGAAGCATGGGCACCATAGTTTTGGTGCGTGGATTTAGTTGCCCCATGGTGTGGAATCTTCCTGGACCAGGGATCAAACGCATGTCTCCTGCATTGGCAGGCAGATTCTTAACCACTGGACCAGCAGGGAAGTCCTTAAGTAATTCTTGCTAAAGATATGAATGACTGCAAGGCAGTGACATACCAGTGGTTGGGGTGGGCTGTGTGTGCTCTGCCCCAGGTAATAGTGGGGTGCATTGTCCGTTGAGGACTTAAAAACACAACGTGCGTGTGTGTGTACTCATTCGCTTCAGTTGTGTCTGACTCTGTGACACTCTAGACTCTAGCCTGCCAGGCTCCTCTGCCCATGGGATTCTCCAGGCAAGAATACTGGAGTGGGTTGCTGTTTCCTTCTCCAGGAGAAGCCCCTAAAAACACAATAAAAGAGGCTAAATAGTTGTCTTCACGTTAACATTGTCATGCTTTGGCAGCTGTAAATAATGTCAATAATAACATATTCCCATCAGGGCAAAGCACCGATGCTGAAAGCTTGGCTTCTGAGCACTGGTGCTGAATCGAATCTCAGAGGCAGAGTTTTGAGTGAAGTAGAAAAAGGATGGCTTTACTGCTTTGCCAGGGAAAGGGGGACACAGCACGCTGCTGCCTCAAAAAACTGCAAGTCCCAGCCCGTGGGGGTCTGGTGAGGCGTTTCATAGCAGTGGTTCAAGGGGGCTTGCTGATAAGGTTAGGGTGAATGCAGGGCCTGTACTCCTTTAATCGGGCCTCAGGTGGTGTTCTTTGAATGAAGAATGCTAACACCTTCCAAAAGCTCCAAAGGATTGATGCTTTTGAACTGTGGTGTTGGAGAAGAGTCTTGAGAGTCCCTTGGACTGCAAGGAGATCCAACCAGTCCATCCTAAAGGACATCAACCCTGAATATTCACTGGGAGGACTGATGCTGAAGCTGAAACTCCAATCCTTTGGCCACCTGATGCGAAGAACTGACTCATTGGAAAAGACCCTGATGCTGGGAAAGATTGAAGGCGGGAGAAGAAGGGGACGACAGAGGATGAGATGGTTGGATGGCATCACTGACTCCATGGACATGAGTCTGAGTAAACTCCGAGAGTTGGTGATGAACAGGGAGGCCTGGCGTGCTGCAGTCCATGTGGTCGCAAAGAGTCGGACACGACTGAGCAACTGAACTGAGCTGAACACCTTCCATTCATTGCGGATTTTATTTCTGTAAAGAGCTCAAAGATATTGCTGTGTGTATCCCCGGAGAAGGAACCAGGACCTGCCCCAAGGCTGCACTGTTGTTTCTTGGCTACTCTTCTCTAGTTTCCGCATGTCCTCTCTTCTCTGATTAGCAACTGTTCTGATCTGCCCTTTGCAGTTCAGGGAATATCGTGGAGGCTGGAGTCTATTCCCTCCAAACAAGAAGCAGGGGCCAGAAAGACTTCCATGCCCAGGAGTCCCTGCTCGGATTCATCACTCCCACTACCCATCTCTGAAAGGCCGCTGGTGATGTGCAGATCCGCTGATGTGCAGATCCGTGTTAAAGAGGAATGAATCGCACACATCGGCCTCTAATTAGGAGGGAGAATTTGCCACCTTTAAACCTGGGTGGTTGTAACTCCACCCAGGCTCCTGGGTAAAGCATCCAAACCCACACGGATGTTGGCAATACGTTTCTGCAAAGGCTGCCCACACCTTTTCTTTTCTGATGCCATCCAGCACTCTGACTCACTTCTGACACAAGTTCTAGTTCTCCAAGAAAAGCGGCAATTATGTTACTAGTACCATTGTTTTTAGAACCCAGAAATGTCACTCTTCGATGACAGTGAATTAATACATTCCCAAGGAACCAAGAGACTCAGCAGCATACAGTGGTAACCCCAAGCGTGTAACATGACACGCACAGGTCCCTCCATTCCAGGAAGTGATTTGCCCGTAATCTGGGGACAGAAACCACTGGAGGCCTTACATGGGGGTGTTGCGTTACTCTGGGTGAGTTTTTGGCTTATACCGAGGCTGGTACCTTTAATCTATGAATCTTAAAAACCAGGCAGGTGGGGACTACTAAATACTGCACTCCATGGGACCGCAGGAGTTGGACATGACTTAGCAACTAAACCACCACCACCACCAAATGCATTTCATGACATGCCTTAAAAAAGCTCTTCTAATTTTAAAAAGTTCTGATAAAGAAGAAAGAAACCATTCCTGTTCAAAAATTTCCGGAATACTGAGATAAGGCTTAGGTTTTCGTCCTGCCTTTTCCCTCCTCCTTTTTTGGTGAGCTCTGCCAATGGAGGGCATTCTTAGCATTTTTGGTATTCTTCTAGTTGGAAGGGTGCTTGGACTCATTTGGTGTGTCTACCCGAGCCCTCTGTTCTGCATCAAAGGCTGTCTCTCACACTGGACCTTTGAAGTCAGGCAGTATTTTGGTGTTGGTGGGATTTAGTGTTTGCTCATCAAAATCTCTGAAGAACTCATAGCAGTGCGGATATGACTCACCGAAATCAAACCTTCCAATGTCAAGGTCAGACTCCGTGTTCTTTTTATTAAGAAAAAGAAAACAAAACTTTTCTTGGCTCTAAGTTTAAACTGCTTTATTAAGATTTTAACGTTGGGTAAAGGGCTTCCGAAACATTTGCTTAGTCATCACTTGACTTTTTCCTCCTCTGATGGGTCCTTGCAGGTATGTGGAAATCCTAGACAGGATAAGGATTCTGGGAACATCTGTAACTTGCTTTCTGCTCTACATCTCTCATTCATGAATTTTCCCATCAACATGTTCTAAAGAACCATTGCCCAAGTTTTCTAGCACCGGAGCTGATGGTAATCTTGAGATACTAAAATTTTTCCTTCAAGCACTTCAAAAGCTTGGCCTCACTGCTCCTTCTGTGTTTTTAGGCATGGGGATTTACAAGTTACCGAAAGGTGGAATTTCTATTAGGAAATTATTTTCTTTCATGTTTTAAGATTGGGACTTAAGCATCGGTAATTCCAGGATATGAAGGTCCCGCTGGCCACCTTTGCCCTGATGTTTACTGCTCATGCCTTCTCCTTCAGGGAATTTCAGAATGGTTTGATCGCAACCCAGAGTAAGAAAAACATTTTGCCTCTTGGCGCAACATAACCACACACAACTAAAAGGAATCCTTTATTAAATAGTGTTTATCTTTACTTTATATGATGCACTTTGAAGTTTTCTGAACTGTTCTTTTTTTTTTGATTTCTAATCATGACTCATTAAATTGATTTCATGATGGGCCTCAGGCGACAACTGGAAAACTTTGATTTGAGGGATCAGCCTGCACCTCCAATCCAGGGAAGAAAAGTGGAATAAAAACATGAGTGGGAGAGAGAAATAAAATGGTGGGTGTGGGGGTGATGGGAGGTGTGGACTAGTTTTCCTTGTTCTTCCTCCCCATCCTGGAATTTAGCTCATGTTTGCTGGTGACACCAGTGCTTGTCTGGCTGTAAGATGTGCCCCTGGTTGCCATTTCAAAGTATAAAAAAACTAGGATTGGAGTGACAGAGTGGGGCTAGCATTTTTTCATGGTTTTTCTTATAAAAACATTTGGAGGGGGCAGGAGAGAACCACACATGCAAAGAAATAACCTTGGTCCCCTTTAGGTTTTCCTTTGCTTTTATTTTGCAGAGTCCAAAATCAGTGGGAGGCTAGGAAAAGATATTTATCGCATGTAAGAGACAAAAGTTCAAAAGTTAGCATCCAGCATCTATGAATGCTTCCTACAAATGATTTTCTAAAAATCCAAAACATAACATGCAAAGGATAAGAAGAGGTGGTTCGCAGAAGGGCTGTTTTGATGATTAAATTCACTGAGACATACCAAGATCATAGAACAAGCCCCAAGTTCAGAGAAACGGCTCAGTAAATATTAGCGATTGTTGTTTTAAAAATATCTTTGTTGGGACTTCCCTAGTGGTCCAGTGGCTGAGACTCCACACTCTCAATGCAGGTGGCCTGGGGTTCAATTCCTGGCCAGGGAACTAGATCCCACATGCCAAAGCTAAGAGTTTGCATGTTGCAACTAAAGATCCCACATGCCAACGTAGACAGAAGATCCCACAACTAAGACCCAGCACAGCCAAATAAATAAAAATAAGGCAGAAATGTCTTTGCTGAGATATAACTTACACAGCATTGCACTCACTTGTTTTAAGTGTCCAGCTCAACTATTTTTAGTAACTGTACTGAGTTGTGCAACCACAACATCAGACCAGCTACAGAACATTTCCATCATCTCAAAATACTTCCGTGTCCACTTGTCATTGTCACTTCCTGTCCCCAACCCTCAGCCTCAGAAAACCACCAACCTTCATTCTGTCTCTAGAGGTTTGCCTTTACTGGATATCTCACAGAAATGGAATCACATATTAGGTAGTCTTTTGTGTCTGTGGTGTTATTATTTTTAATACTACTATTATAATAATAGTGTTATTATTTAATATTATTTTAAATACTATTATTACTTCAAAAATACTAAAAAAAATCCATTCATTAGTAAACATTTAAATTAATTGAATTTTTTTTTTTGGTACAGTCAATAAAAAAAAACAATAAACTCTATTTTCTCCAGGGTGCGTTTATAATGTCACCTCTGTGTAATGTTGCAAAGAGAATTTCACTGTGGTACTCAGATTAAACAAATAAACTTTTTGTAAATTCTTTGAGGACTAACCATGAGCTGGAATCTTCCTCTCCTGGGACCTACACCAGCCTGAGGGCCCGTTGTTCCGGAACTGCCAAACTTGGAACCAGCTCTTCACACCTCCAAAGAGGGATTCTTTTTTTTCATATTCTTTTCCGTTCGGGTTTATCACACGCTGTCGGATGTCGTTCCCTATGCTGTGTAATAGGACCTTGTGTTTCCAGGAGGAATTGTTCACAGACACGGCTCCTTGTTTTTTGTTCCTTTCCTGGAAAAGGAAATAATTTGCTTGTGCGTAGTTTCTCTGTCTCTTGGTAGATACACCAATGGGACGTGAGAATGTTGTGAAGTTGGGTGGTAAGGTTTCACTGGACTCCCTCTGAGATTATTCTTGGTCTTTACCTGTGTGGGGGCTTCCCAGATGACACTAATGGTAAAGAACCCTCCGGCCAATACAGGAGACTCAAGAGATGCGGGTTCAATTCCCGGGCCAGGAAGATCCCTGGAGGAGGAAACGGCAACCCCCTCCAGTGTTCTTGCCTGGCAGATCCCACGGACAGAGGAGCCTGGTGGGCTACAGTCCAAGGGTCACAAAGAGTTGGACACGACTGGGGGACTAAGCATGCAGCTGTGGGGGTCCCGAGATGACCTTTGAGAAAAGGCTCCCTGGAATCAAGGAACCTGTGTGTTCAGGTGGGGAGGGAGAGTGAAGTCCCTCCGTGGCCAGGCTTGTCCTAGGGCTGGCCCAGTGCGCCCTGCCCTCTCCACCCCGACGTCCCTCCTCCTCCGTTTGGTCCTCAGTGTCGTCCCTGGGTCTCTACCCTGATCCACTCATTGCTCCCCCCCGCAGAAGGATCGCAGGGTCAGAGTGCCATGCCGTCTGTCCCTTTCCGGGGGTGCAGCCCCGCAGGGGATGGGAGCTGCCCAGGACGCGGGCGATGCTCACGGAGTCCTTCTGGGGAAGCTGATGGTGCCGCTGATTTTGGTTTCTGCTTCAGATGAATTAAAAAACAAAACCGTGTGTGAAGACCACGAGCTGAAACTGCACTGCCACGAGTCCAAGTTCCTCAACATCTACTCTGCGACCTACGGCAGGAGGACCCAGGAGAGGGACGTCTGCACCTCGGAAGCCGGGCGGCTCCCCCCCTTTGGTAGGTGTCTTATGTGGGTGCTGTCAGGGTGCTGTCCGAGGAGCCTGGGGCTCCGGTCTCCACTGGCTGGTACCCTGGCTAGAGGGAAAGTCAAGGGCGAGGGGAACCCCTCACCAGGGTCTGCCTCCTTCTGCCCCCAACCCATTGCATAATCCGTCTGGCGTTGTCATTATTGAGTGCCTGCTGTATGCAAGGCCCATCCCAGGCTTGGGAGAGTCGTTAGTGACCGACAGTCTACCTGGAGCTGACCTTCCCGCGGTGGACGAGGACGCGATGTGAAAGCAGATAATGCACGAGCGCATACCTCAGATTTCAGGTGCTGATCAGCATTAAGGGCACAAGCCGGTGTGGAAAGGAGAGGGCAGGCTGGCAGGTGGGGGGCTGCAGGGAGGCACAGGGTAAACGGGTGAAGGCGTGCTGAGCAGAGACGCGAGGAGGAGAGCCTGCAGACCTTGGGGAAGGTGTCCAAGTGGAGAGAAGAGCCAGGGGAAGGCTCTGAGCCTGCAGGCTGAAGAAGAGCTCAACGAGTCACTCTGAGAAATCTGCAGTGTGGAGCTAAGACATGTCTGAAAGGCCCATCCTTCAAGTGAAGGTGAAGGGGTTAGTCGCTCAATTGTGTCCAGCTCTTTGCAATCCCATGGACTCTTTGCAATCCCACCAGTGTCCTCTGTCCATGGGATTCTCCAGGCAAGAATATTGGAGTGGGTTGCCATGCCCTCCTCCAGTGGATCTTCCCGACACAGGGATCGAACCCAGGTCTCCCGCCTTGCAGGAAGATTCTTTACCATCTGAGCCACCAGGGAAACATTCCACCCTTCAAAGTCACCTGTTATTATTAGGGCTCTCCAGAGAAACAGCATCATTAGGTGATAATTAAGACAGATAGATAGACTGCTTTGAAAGATTGACTCACGCAGTTGTGTGGCCTGGCAAGTTTGAATCTGTAGGGCAGGTTAGTGGTCTGAAAATGCAGGTAAGAGTTGATGTTCGGTCTTGAGTCTGAATTCCACAGGACAGCAGACTGGAAATACTGGTAGAGTTTTGTATTTCAGCCTGGAGAAAAGCTTTTTCAGATGACCTGTCTTTGCGCTTGAAGCCTTCCATGGATCAGTTGAGGTCCACTCAGGTTATGGAGGGTGACCTGCTTTACTCAAAGTTTGCTGATTTAGTGTTAGTCGTATCTTTTTAAAATTTAAATGCAGGTGATTTACAATGTTTCAGGTGTACGACAAAGTGATTCAGCTTTATAGACACGTGTGCTCACTCGGTCGTGTCTGACTCTGCGACCCCACGGGCCACAGCCCACAGCGCTCCTCTGTCCATGGGGTTCTCCAGGCAAGAATACCAGAGTGGGTTGCCATTTCCTCCTCCAGGGGATCTCCCCACCCAAGGATCAAATCTGCGTCTCTTGCATCTCCTGCATTGACAGGTGGATTCTTTACCTTTTGCCACCTTTTACAGATTCTTTCCCATTGTAGGTTATTACAAGATGTTGAATATAATTCCCTGTGCTGTACAGTAGGTCCTTGTTGTTTATCTATTTTAGATGTAATGTATCTGTTAACTCCAAATTCCTAATCTATCCTGCCTCTTTACTCCTGTGATAATCATAAGTTTATTCTCTATGTCTAATGTTAGCCATATCTTTAAAATGCCTTCAAAACAACATCTAGACTGGTGTCTGACCAAACCCCTGGGCACCGTAGTCTGGCCAAAATGACACACGAAGTTAACGATCCCAGTCCCCAATCTGCGGTGGTGAAACAACCTCGCCTAGACCTGCCATGTTACCAGGGAGAACAGACTCGATAGTGAAACAGCAAAAAAGGTGCACTTCACTCATCAAATTTCAAATGAGCTCCTTATTGTGTTAAATTGTTGCAGCGGATCCCCGGATCACATGTGAAATGAAACATTAATTTTAAAAAGAAGTTTATGAGTAAGTAATACCTTGGATCTGGGGGTAAAAAAAGGAAAGAAAGTGACCTAGCCACACAGGCAGACTCTCAGGCAAGACTAGAGAGAGAGCCAAACACCATTTCACAAGGAACACGTGTCCCTTGTCTCTGAGGCCCCTCGCCCAGCATTCAGGGAAGGAAGGCCCTTGGTCAGGAGCGTGGAGGGTGTCTGAAGGACAGCCCAGCAGACAGCAGAAGCAGCCTGAAGTGGGCATCCAACCTCTCTTAATTAGCCCCCATCTTAACAGGCTTGGCTGCCACGTGGGTGGAGAGACACTCACGGGGTGGCTCCCCCGTCTGTCCGTGCCCGGGGCCCCGGAAGGTGACCTGTGAGTTTGGAAACTCCAGCCTCCCTCTCATATAACATCTGCATGCGTTCATGTCTCGACCCGGTCCTCCCTTTGTCCCTGCTGCTGCATTAGATCAAGGGACCATTGCCTGGTCACCTCAGGAGGCCCCCTGTCCCTGGACATGGCTTTCCCCCCAGGGTGGCCAGAGGCAGCCTTCTAAAGGGCCAGTCTGATCACTGCCCCCCGGCATGTCCTCCAGGGGCTCCCTATGTCCTCTGGTTTGCTTAGCTGAACAAGGCACCCGGATGACCTGACCTCTATCTACAGAAAGGTATTACACTGCTTAACCTCAGTGTGGGGTCACTTAATATTAATCAGGGGTTCTTCTGAGCAGAAGTTGGTAGATGCACATGCAGGCTGAATGACTGATGTTCTGAAAGTTGCTGCCTTACGTTCCTGGGAAGTTGGATTCAGGAGTTAGGGTTAAAGAGATAAGTCATCAGCCAAAGAAAACAGTAGCAGACACCGTGGCTAAAAGACAGGTTCCCATGGAGAGTTCAAGGAATCCTCGAGTCAGTCATGAATAAGCCTTGTTGACTCGGGCAAAGTCTGTGAATGGGACACTGAGCCCTTTGCTTGGCTGGTCAGTTTTAAAAGCTTGAAGCCCTGGCTGAGTCACATGGCGAAACCCCTGCCCTCTTCCCCCACCTCCCTCCCTGCCCCACAAGTGCATTCATGACCCAACACCCCGTGTCAGAGACCTACAGGCCCCAGGCTCTGCAGTGTGAACGGGTCCAGGCAAAAATGAAAGGGTCCTTGAAAGTGCCCATTCATCTCACCATCTTGGGTCCCCACCCACTCACCATCTCAAATGCCCATTGATTTCTTTTTTAGCAGCAGAAACTTTTTGTATTAGGGTATAGCCAATCAACAGTGTTGTGGTAGTCTCAGGGGAAGAGCAGAGGGACTCAGTCATACATACACATGTATCCGTTCTCCCCCAAAACCTTCTCCCGTCCAGGCTGGAAGTGCCCACTCATCTTGTCCCCCAGCTCTCTATGGAGGTCTCAACCCGGTTCTCACCTTTCAGGTCAGCACTGCAGGGCGGAACTGTACATGTGTGTGGCGCCAGGAAACCTTGGCTGCCAGTGCCAATGAGTTTTCTTAATCTTACTGAACGCTAAGAAATTCTCTACTCCTCGGTGCAGGTGAGCTGTCCATGAAGGCTTTAAACTGCACTTGGCATGTCTGTCCCACAGAATCGTCAGTTTCCCATCTGGTGTAAGCACACTTTAATGTCCCCCACTTTAGAAAGCTGGACTCCCTCTTTTGACCCCCAGCCCCCTTCCGCTGCGTCTGAAAGTCTTGTGGGCACTCCCTGCACTCAGGATCCCAAATCCAGCCCGTTTGCTCCCAGCCCGCTCTGGACTTCTCTCATCTAGACTATCTGGGCCTCCTCCCTTCTCCTTGATTCTGTTCCCTCCCTTAGCCGCTTCTTTGCTTAGCAGTCAGAGGGAGTTTTTATCTAAGGCAACTCAGATCACAGCCCCCATCCCACTTGAAGCCCCCAACTCTGTCTTCTGTAATTAGAATGAATCCCATCCCCAGTCGTGGTCCTGCGTCCCTCTCTCCTTCCTTCTCTGCCTCTGGAGCCCTGCTCACTCATTCACACTGTCGTGCCTTTGCACACGCTCTGCCTTTGGGCTGGGATGTTCTCAGCCCACATCTTCACATGGCCAGCTTCGTTTCATCACTCGGGAATCCACTCGGACGTCATCTCAGGGATCTTCCCAGGCACCCTGCCAGCGTGGCACCTCGTCCGGGTCTCCGCCTCGAGCTGTCCTTGTCTGATGGTCTCCACAGTCTGGAGTCACTTAGGTGCCTGGTCTCTCTACCCAGGAGAAGGCCAGCACTGCAGAGGTGACGTGTGTCTGTGCCATGAGGATTCCCAGCCAGCAGAGCAGGGCCTGGCACAGAGTAGGTGCCCGAGTGAATCTTGAGCCCCGTGAATGAATCAGAACCACCAACACCCCCCCCCTTCCTAAGTGGGGTGAGCCACACTGGGCTCAGCAAGTGGATGGTTGCCGGCTGGTACATGGGCCTGGTGTTGTCGTAGCTTCCAACCTCTCGTGAGATGCTGGAAATCTGATTTTTTTTCTAATGTGAAGTTTTCCAACTTTTAAAACACTGTGAGAGCCAAACAAAATATGCCTACAGGCCACATCCGGTCCACGGCCCCCGGCGTGAGATCTCTGCTCTCGGTTCCCAGTTATTACGGCGGCTCAGCCTTAGTGCTTTGAAGAAGGAGAAAGCGCTGTTTATTTTTGGCCCTGGAACCTGGCTTGAACTTGGAAGGATAGTTGCCTGGAGGCCAAGTGGTCAGGGCTCACCGTGGGCCTCTGCAAGGGGATGTGTGCGCTTTTCCTCTTGCGATATAAGCTAACGTCTGGGGCAGTCCCGCAGGCTGAGTCTGGGTACCCAGGGCAGCTCGTCACACGCAGTCAGGAAGCAGAGCGGAGCAAGGCTTTACCTCTCAATTACTCGGCAAGAGGATGAGACAGCTAGGTAGCATCACCGACTCAGTGGACATGAACTTGAGCAAACTCTGGGAGCCAGTGAAGGACGGGAAGCCTGGCGTGCTGCGGTGTTACCAGCCACTGCACCCCAGTTGCTATTGCATTGTAATGAAATACTCCCAAGTTTAATGACTTAAAAGCAAAAATGAGCGATTAGCACCTCACAGTTTCTGGGGGTCAGGGGTTCCAGGGCAGCCTGGTTGGGAAGTTCTTACTTAGGGTCTCGTGAGGCCTCGTCAGGCTACTGGCTCGGGGTGTGGTCATCTGAGGGCTGGGCATCCAAGGAGGCTCCCTTACGCGATGGACAAGTTGGTGCTGGCTGTTGATGGGTGGCCTTGGTCTCCCCACTTGGGTCTCTTGAGCGTCCTTGCAGCATGGCAGCCAGCTTCTTCTTCCAGAGCCCAAGCGGCAGAGGAGCAAACGGAAGCCACACCCTGTCACCTCTCGAGTCTGCCGTCACAGAGAGCAGCTGGTTCCTCAAGGGAGGAGGCTACACACGGGCGTGAGTTCCGTGGTGGGCCGTCCAGAAGGCCGTTATGGGCTGAACTGTGTCCCCCTAAAACCCCCTTGCGGACGTCCTAACCCCCTCAGAATGTGACCGTGTGAGGAGGTGGGCCTTTAAAGCAGTGACTAATTTGAGGTAATATAGGAGGGCCTGCATCCAGTGTGACTGCTGTCCTCACAAGAAGGGGAGCTCGGGACATGGACGCACAGGAGGGAAGATGACATGAGGACGCAGGGAGAGGTGCAAGAGAGGAAGCCTCAGAAGGCGCCCACCCACTGGACAGCACCAACTTCCCACCTCAGAACTGAGAGGACACAAAATTCTATGGTTTAAGGCACCCAGGGTGTGGCCTTTGTTACCGCAGCCCTAGGAACTAACACAAAGGCTGATCATCACAGCTTTCAAGCAAAAAAATTAGAAAGAGCATCAAGGCTGATGACCATGCCAGCTGTCAAAAGTGATACTTTTGAACTGTGGTGTTGGAGAAGACTCTTGAGAGTCCCTTGGACTGCAAGGAGATCCAACCAGTCCATCCTAAAGGAGATCAGTCCTGGGTGTTCATTGGAAGGACTGATGCTGAAGCTGCAACTCCAATCCTTTGGCCACCTGATGCGAAGAGTTGACTCATTGGAAAAGACCCTGATGCTGGGAAAGATTGAAGGCGGGAGGAGAAGGGGACGAAAGAGGATGAGATGGTTGGATGGCATCACCAACTCAATGAACATGAGTTTGAGTAAACTCCGGGAGATGCTGAAGGACAGGGAAGCCTGGTGTGCTGCAGTCCATGGGGTCGCAGAGAGTCAGACACGACTGAGCGACTGAACTGAACTGAACTGAACTGTCATACAGGTTTAAACACAATCTGGTGTCTCTGGTGTCTCTCTTG
Organism: Cervus canadensis; assembly: GCF_019320065.1. Lineage (NCBI taxonomy): Eukaryota > Metazoa > Chordata > Mammalia > Artiodactyla > Cervidae > Cervus > Cervus canadensis. The sequence goes on along the minus strand of NC_057412.1, from coordinate 2,261,476 downwards.
AAGGTGATGACCCAAAGACATTTCTGAAAGGTCTTCAGGCAAGTCAGATCCTTCAGAACTTACAGCTCCTCTTGGGACTCCCCTGGAGGTTCAGTGGTTAAGACTCTGCGCTTCCAATGCAGGGGGCACAGGTTTGATTCCTGGTCAGGGAACTAAGATCCGACATGTCACGTGGTGCAGCCAAAATTTTTTTTTTAAAAGGAAGAAGTTATGGCTCCTCTATTGGAAAAGAAACTGAAAGAAAATAGGAAAGTGACTGATCAGCGCTGGTCGCAGAGAAACCCCAGTGGAGCAGCATCTGACACAAGAAAGGATAAGCCTTCCCACAGACCTGGGAAAGCAGGCTTCCAGAAAGCTACTTTGGCCGGGTGTCCACCGTGGCACGTCATTTCCTGCAGCAGTTACACTTTCTGGGTGGGCTCCAAGGGTGCTATTTCCTTAATAAGAGAGTGAGAAAAACCACACAATGGGTCTCAAAGGCTGGACTAAGGCCACCCCAAGGCCAAGTGTGGGCAGGCCTGGACTTTTCAGCCAAAGATCAAGGTGCCAGGTGCTCCCACTGCCAAGACAGTCTCGTAAGAGCAACCAGCCTAATTATCTAAATAAACACAGGTTGTAAAGAGCGATTAACTGCAGTTTCAGTGTGAAACGGTAGCCAAAAATATAAAAATTAAACAGTTGAGTATCTTGTTATCACATGTATTGGGGCGGAGGGTAGTTTGCCAGGCAGAGAGGTGCAAACAAAGTCAGCCTGGGAGGGAAATAACCACTTAAAAAAAAAGAATCCTGCCAATGGTTCAGAGCTCAGTGTCAACAAGGAAATGGTCAGAGCTACATAGGACCTGAACTGCCTTGGGCCTCTTCCTAAAAATACACCATGGGTTCTTTCACTCTCACCAGTATAAATTCTTTTGCTCCCAGGGTAACTATGAGTGCAGAAGCCTGTCTCTGTAAATCACGCTGGTCACAGGACCTCCTGGGTCCAAGAAGATTGTGGTCTTACAAATGGAGTCTTCCCTACCCCCTTCCTCTGTTAGCCTTAAGAAATATGATCAGGCACGCGTCCTAAGAAAATATAAAGCTTCTGGGGCTCTCATACAGTTCTGGCAAGAGTGTGAATTGATACAACCCTTCTGAACGGCTTGGCAGTGTATATCAAAAGCTTTAATATTTTGAATACCCTCTGACAAAGCAATCTACTTCCAAGAGTTAGAAACCGTCATGCTTGTGTGCAAGTATTTAGCTCTAAGGATGTTTCACGCAGAATTCTTTATGGCATTAAACAATGGAAACCATTGGAACATCTACCAATAGGGTATTGTAAATAGAGCTGGTACATTTATAAAGTGAGAAACTATACAACTCTTTAAAATGATGCTTATGTTAAAGTTTTTCATAAATATGCTAATAAATGAGGAAAAGTAGCATACAGAGTCATATGTATACGATCCATTGAGGGGGAAGGACATTTAAATATAGAAAAGTGACTAGAAAGATGCTCTTTAAAGGTTAACCACTGTTTTTCTTGATTAGTGGAATTTACTGAGGATTTTTATTTTCCTGGTTTAGGAGTATTTGTGGTTTTCAAGTTTTCAGCTATAAACATGTATTTGAAACAGAAAAAAATAGTAGCTTACAGAAAAAACGATAATAGGTGTTGGACTTCCAAGAATAACTTCATAATTCTTTTGTTACTTCTTTTCAATATAGGTGGCTTGTCCAGAAATCATACAACTCATTCTCAATCTTGAGATATAAGGGTTTTTTCCAATTGATAGATATGCTAATAATAGATGAATTTCCAATTGATAAATGTCCAAATAATAATAAGGCTCCTAAAGACAGAAAAATATTCACAATCAACCCTGTGCACCCACAAAGCAATGAAAAATAGTAATAAAAATGAACTACAGGGGGCTGAGGAGAGATAAATTAGGGGATGGGATTAACAGATACACACTACTTTATATAAAGCAGGTAAACAACGAGGACCTACTGTATAGCACAGGAAACTATATTCAATATTGTGTAATAACGTATAATGGCAAAGAATCTGAAAAAGAATATATATTATAACTGAATCACTTTGCTATACACTTGAAACTAACACAACATTGTAAATTAATCCTACTTCAATACAAAATTTTAAATAAACTGGAAGAAAATTCAAAGGATATATCTTTACTCCTAGATAAACTTCCCGTAGCTTCTGGGGCAAATTGAGGTATACAAAAGGATCATTTATCATTACATTTGCAGAAAAATTTACATTTCTGAAAAAAATTACCCCAGAGACACTCATATTGAAAAGCTGTCTTCTATCCAGATACGAATTTTGTTTTTCTTTTTAAGAAAGTTCATTTTGTATGCTTTCATTTCAAAGCAGTGTAAACTCACAAAAACTTGGAAAGTATCTTAAAATCAATAGGGGGGAAAAAATTCTTTCTCATCAGCCAAAAATAGCACCCTGAGAATCTTAGTAATTCTCCTTCCAGTATTTGTGTGTGTGTGTGTTTATTTGCAGATTAAGCTGTAGTATATAGGTTTCATCATTCCATATGCCTGTTTTCACTTGAAAGAACCAAAGAAGGCATTTAGTTTAGACTATAAATTATCTAAGTCCCAAAGGCCTTTTGTGGAGGTACCACGTTCCCATCTAAGGTGATGGCCTGATGTCAGTAATGGAAACTGACAGACACTGGGCGCTGCATTGGACCCTCCAAATGTAACATCGTTCAGTGGTCATGCCAGCCAGTAAACCAGCATGGCTGTCCGTATCGTCGCCGTCCAGTGAGGACACAGGCTCAGCAAGGGAGCTCATTCACCCTCAGCGACAGCTGGTGAGAACAGTTCACGTGTATGCGGGCTTTGACTCCTGCAGTTGCTTAGCACAGGTCTCACGGAAAGATGGTAAAAATGATGTTCCTCAAGCTATGGGGGAGGAGCACAGAGTCTCAGTGAGTTGAACAGATAGTAGGTGCTGGGCAAACAGCAGAGAAACCCCAGTGCCCTCCGGGAGCTCCCCATCCAATGAGAGATCCAGGCACAAAAGCAACTGACAGAACACAGCGTGACTCACTGTGAGCATCACGAGTGCCCACTGCAGACCCCAGCTCCATGCAGCAGCCCGCCCGATGGGGCAGCCCACTCTGTGCTCTGGAAACCACTGCCTTCGCCCCTCAGGCTTGGGGCTGGTAGCCTCTCTCTGCTGTTTCTCGCCTCAGGGCCCTGCACCGTCCTTTGAGGTGTTCATGTCCCATTCACGCCTTTGTAAAGTCTCTTTATCAAGCCCACTTTACGTGGCCCGATTTGAGCCCTGGGTGGACCGCCAGAACACCCTTCAGGCTGTTAGTCTTTACTCTTCACAGAGACCTGCTTGATGCTCCGGCACTTCAAACCATTTCATTCCATCCTCATTGGCTGCCTGACTTGCTCTGTTTACTTTTCTGTCATTCATGAAAACCCACCAAATTCGGTCCAGCAAGACACATCCTTTAGGCAGAAATATCAGAAGCAGTCAGAAAACAGATGCAAGTTGCCAAGTAGAACTGATCCAGGGGCCAACAAAAGGATGACAGCTTCCGGCGGCCCCTCCAGGCAGCTTTTCTCAGCATAGATTCGAACTCAGGGGTCATCCTCCCAGAACACATTCCAAAGCCACATGTATGGGCTGTTTGCATTTCCTGGTGTCCATGGCAGTCCACCAGTCCATTCATTGGATGCATCATTGTTGGGCGCCTACCGTGTGCCCTGCACTCCAGTGATCAGGCGTCGTGGGCTTGGACTTGGCAAATAAACCCGAACCTTTATGAAGATATTCAGATCAAGTGCCTTCATGATAATGTTCCTCATTATTTGTTGGGATATACATAGTACATACTTTTAGATATATAACATGGAGAAGGAAATGGCAACCCACTCCAGTGTTCTTGCCTGGAAAATCCAACGGACAGAGGAGCCTGGTGGACTACAGTCCATGGGCTAATAAAAGAGTTGGACATGACTTAGCAACTAAACCAAACAAGATATATAACAAAAATATGTAATATATAGCCATACATATGCACATGTATATACACACACATTTATACATATATGTTTATATGGTCCATATAAGCATGCCCCATATATTATTATATGTGGGAATATAAAATATACACATATAAATAAATATATCTAAGTTATATGTTTTATATGTGTGTGTGTATTTATTTAATTGTCATTTCCTTAAGATCGTTGTCTTCCCACCTTTCTGGTGTTTCCCAAAGATTCTTGCTTTCAACTAGACTCTTAGAGATCTCTAAAGTATTAATACAAGAGAGAGAGATGGAACTTCCCTGAGATGTGAGCTTCCCCACCTTTATCTAGCTGCATACTGTTATATAAACAACTTATGATACTAATAATGTATCATATTCTCTGTATATTTTCTATGAAATATAAGATGTGTAATAAACAACCTATCTCATGAGACACACAAGCGCTGAGAACACAGCCTCGGCAGAATGTTTGTTGTAAGTGAGCTGAACTTTGCAAGGTCTCTAGAATTCTCTCCTTCTCTGTTCCCTGCTCTTCAAGCCCTTAACTCCTCCCAACGTGTATGATTAAAATTGCTTCCAAACCAGTCTCCCTGCCTTTGGTTCCTTGACTCTCCCAGGGCAACCAATAATGATGTCGCCAAAGGACCCACGCATCAGGGCGTTTCTTAGGCTCCCTGGTACTTGCAGAATAAAGTTCAAAGTCTCTAGCTCAGCGTTCAGAAGAAGTTGGATCTTGCTCTCCTTTACTTTTCCTGGTCACGTACCGCAGCTTCCCTGCCCGCACCTCAGGCTCAGCCCCTAGACGCCCACTAAGTGCTTCTGGCTCACTGACTTTGGTGCTTATACTTTTCTCTCTTGGCCTGCCGATACCCAGTTCATGATCCTTCTGCAAGGACCAAGCCCCCTCCTCTGTAAAGCCTGCCTTGACCACTCTGGTCCCCAGCAATCTCCCCCTCCTCCGACCCCATCACGTCCTGTCTGAGCCAGTCACTGCTGGTACTCACTCTGTCTCATGTTAGATGTCGGGTCGCCTGTGTGGGCTTTGTCTTTCAGCCCCATCACACATCCTGTGGACGCAAGGTGGGCTTCTCTTGGCTGTTTTCTTCTGACTGCATGTAGCACAGTGCCTCACTCTTCAAACGTGTTCAGTTAATGTTTAGTAACTGTGAAGGCCTTGTGCCAGGGTCCTGAAAAAGTGATGCACATGTTTATTCATCCACCTGTCCGTTTTTCATTCATTCATTCATCAGCTATTGGATTTGCACAGCAGGTCAGGCCGGAAAAATTAGATGATGAACAAAATAAAAATAGCCTCTGTCCTCATCGTGCTTATGTTCACATAGAAGAGAAGGATTCTCAAAATCAACCAATAACTAAACTGTTTCAAAGAGCAGTAACCAATAACTAAACTAAAAGAATAAAAGAAAGAATCTTTATTCAGCGTTCTACATGTTTTGCCTGTTGTGTATGCAAGACCAGTTACATGACTGGGCCGGGGCAGTGTAAAATGCAAATCTAGGGCCCCTTGTTCAAAAATGCGTAAGGATTTCTGATTGGCTTGTTTGTAGAGACGTGGGTCCACCTAGAGTCTGTCACACAGAGTAAAGTCAAAAAGAGAAAAACAGATATTGCACGTTAATGCATATACACAGAGTCTAGAAAAATGGTACAGATGAACCTATTTGCAGGGCAGAAATCGAGACAGGGATGCAGAGAACTGAAGTGTGGACACAGCGGGGGGAAGCAAGAGGGGCGATGGATCGGAAGAGGAGCGCTCCTGCCAGACGCACACCGCTCTGTGTAAAATAAGCAGTGGGCGGCTGCCGAGCGGCACAGCCAGCGCAGTCTGGAGCTCGGCGCTGACCCAGGGGGCTGGGGTGCGGGGTGGCGAGAGGGAAGCTCGGGGGAGGGGACGGGTGTGTGTGTGTAGCTGGTTCACGTTGTGCAGCAGAAACTAACACAGTATATAAGGCAATTATATTCCAATAAAAACTAAAAGAGAAAAGAAAATTTTAGTAAGTCTCTCATCTTATATAACACAATATAATATACAGATAGATTTTCAGACGATGACAGCAGGGTATTAGAGCAAGCTGATTAAAGCAAGCCCTTCCAGCACTGCCTGTATAGTGCTCAGCCCACTGTGGGTGCTTTAATGAGACGGAAAATAATCAAGTAATCACAGCTGATCTCCATGAACTGTGAAGTCCAGCTCAGAAAATAACCGAAGCAGTACATGGATTCTAACCTAAAGGTTTTTGATGTCTCCTGCCTCTCAGACTGTCTGTCTTACTCGGCTCTGCACGTGTTATCCAGGAGATGTTATGGGAAGCAGAGATGCAAAGTCCTCGTCAACAACCACCACTTCGGAAGCCCCTGTCTGCCAGGAGTGAAAAAATACCTCTCGGTCTTCTACGCATGTGGTAAGGATACACCCTCGGCCAGCTGTTTGGAGACCTGCCTCCTGGGGGGGCAGTGGTCGTCTGAACAGAAGGAGGTTTGGAGCAAGTCGCGGCAATCCGCCCAACACATCCTGACACTGGGTTGTCTTCCCTCATGCTCATGAGCCTTCCTCCTGTCCTTCATCCTTGTTTATAACGTCCGTGTCAGATAGGTGATAGAATTTTCTTGGGTCAAAAGTGCTTTTAGCTGGACTTCCCTGCGGTTCAGTGGTTAGGACTCTGCCCTTCCACTGCAAGGGACATGGGTTCGATCCCTAGTAGGGAAACTAAGATCTTGCATGCCACCTGGCCAAAAAAAAAAAAAAAAAAGAGAAGTGCTTTTAGTAATCAGATTGGCAACAAGAGGGAAGGGAAGGAGAAGAATAAGGAAATGGGATAAACTGGATGTCACTGAGAAGAACGAGTTTAATCTGAGTTTTCAGGAGGCTCTAGAATTTATGGATATGTCATGTAAGTTTACGGAGTATTGCTTGACTCCTAGTTAATCTTCCAGTCTTGTGTTTGGGCTCTAAAATGACTAATTCTCTGGACTGCCAACAGGCATTTTATCAATGTATCCCTAGGGTTAAGCCAACAGATCAAGTGCTTACCTACAGCCTTTAAATATGTTACGTGACAGCCTTACTTTGTTTTCCTAGTGTCTTCAAATCATAAAATGAAATTCTTAGTTCATTTGATTCCAATTTTATAAAGCTACTTTTAAAAATCAAGTGTTAATTACCCTCTGAGGATACCATGGATTTCTGGTTTGTAATCCTGACACATGGATTGGTATGGGGTTTTTTGTTTTTTTTTTTCAAATAAGTATAGAAGCAAAGGAAAAGCAAAGAACGTCATAACTGAAGAACCCAATACTTGTGCTCATGGAAGCCTCGTTCCCCCTGCCAGATACCCCTAGCCTTTTCTTCTTCTTCTTCTTCTTTTTTAACAGCTTTATTGAGCTATAAATCACAAACTATACAGTTCACCCCTTAATCATACAAATCAGTGGTCTCAATAGAGTCACAGAATTGTGCAACTCGCATTGCAATTAACTTAAGAACATTCGTGGGAATTCCCTAGCGGTCCAGTGGTTAAGATTCCAAGCTTGTACTGAAGGGGTAGAAGTCCGATCCCTGGTCAGGGAACTAAGATCACATATGCACAGTCAGTAAAATAAATGAAAATTTTTTAAAAATTTAAGAAGAGTCTCTTCAACTCCCAAAGAAACCCTGGACCGTTTAGCAGTCACCTCCCAATCTACCCCTCGCCCCCCAGCCCCACCCCAAGCAACTACCACTTTCCGTCTTATGAATTTATCTCTTCTGGACATTTCATATGAATGGAATTGGACAATGTGTGATTCTCTGTGACTTGCTTCTTTACCTAGTGTGTTTTCAAGGTGCATCTATGTTGGAGTATGTGCCAATACATCATTCCTTTTTACAGCTCAATAATATTTTGTTGCAACCCCAGCCTTTTATATCCTGAGCTAAATATGTCCTCTCCAAATCAGAGCTGGAATAGGTACAGTGAAGTAGATGTAGAAATATATTCCCAAAATAATAGCGCCCACATTCACGTTCCAGGAGGCATGGTTTTATTTGCCCTCCAGTCTTTACTGGTTCCCGTGTGAAGCAGCTCTGGGTAGCCTGGAACCTATTCTGGTTGAGTTTCCTCAAGAAACTCAAGAAGTCACATGTGCATTCTAAATCGCTTCCAACTCTGTGCTACCCCATGGGCTGCAGCCCTGCCAGGCTCCTCTGTCCATGGGATTCTCCAGGCAAGAACACTGGAGTGGGTTGCCATGCCCTCCTCCAGGGGATCTTCCCCACTCAGGGATGGAACCTGTGTCTCTTGTGTCTCCTGCATTAGCAGGCGAGTTCTTTACCACTAGCACCACCTGGGAAACCCCAGGAAGCCACACAGAACAGTCTGAAGTTCTAGTAACTGCCGGTCTCTCTAGCTGAGCGTGGAAGGAAGGGCAGGATGTTAACCTGCAAATAAGGTGGATTTCCTGGTATGCCTTCCCGGGCGAGGCAAGGGCAATGCCCAGGCTGAGGCTCCTTTTAGCTAAGACAGGGTGGGCTTTCAGGGCCTGAGGAGTCACACATCCCAGCCCAAGCTTCCTCTCCTTCATTCACTCGTTCAGCACGTTGTGGGTGTGTTTTAGTTAAAAAAGAAAAGACGCTGTTATGAATTATCAGTGGAGGAAGAGAAATGTGCCTAACGGCTCAGTCATGTCAGACTCTTTGCGACCCCATGGACTGTAGCCCACCAGGCTCCTCTGACCATGGGATTCTCCAGGCAAGAAGTGGGTTGCCATGACCTCCTCCAGGGAAAAAGATCAAATCCAGGTCTCCCACATAGCAGACAGATTCTTTACCGTCTGAGCCATGAGGGAAGTCCTGGGGGAAGAGAGATGAGCATTAAACAAATAACCAGAGAAATCTGTCTTTACCCATTGTGATGAACGATGCTTCAGCAAAGGGCAGGATGGAACTTCCCTGGTGGTCCAGTGGCTAAGACTCAGCTCCCAATGGGGGGCTACCGAGGTTAGATCCCTGGTCAGGGAGAACCCACATGCCGCAACTAAGACCCAGTGCAGCCAGATAATTTTATTTTTTTAAAGGCCAGGATGCTGTGCAGAAGGATAATGGTAGAGGGGCTGTTTTAATTTGGCGGGAGAGTTGAGAAATCTTCTAAAGAGTACCTTCCTTGGGGGTGAATTTGCCCCTGTGCTCTGAGGGGTGGGCAGGCGTGAGCTGGCAGATGCTGAGTGGGAGAGGAGGAGTGAGTGGGTGAGGAAGCAGGTGGGTGAGGTGGTACAAGAGGGGGCCAGGATCAGGTCCTGTGGGGCCTGGGAGGAGGTGCCAGCAGGAGACTCATTCAGTGATGATGTTTAGACTCTTAAAGGACAGCTCCGGCTGAAAGGTAGAGGGGGGGCTGGGCACAGACCAGTTAGACCAGAAACGGGCCCGAAGACATGGTAAAAATTGGGCGGATTGGAGAGTTTTGGGAAAGTAGGAAGATAATTTGAGATGCTGGGGGCACCTGGCCTATTTGGAAAGATTGGGGTCCAGAGAAGGTGATGAGGGCCAGAAGTATGTGTCCTTTGTCACCATGGGGTGGGAGCAGAGGCTCTGGGGATGGATGGAGGGACGGCTTAGAGTTCCAACCACACGGCTCTGGCTCTCGTCTTCTCAAAAGAAGTGTGAGCTGAGGTGGTCGGCTGTGAGGATGGGGCGTGGGGAAGGGGAGAGGGGATGGAGGAGGTGCAAGTCTGAAGTGAGGGCCGTGGGGGCCGGAGGGCAGGCTGACTTCAGAAAGGACAGTGGTGGTGCTAGCTTGGTGTGCCGAGGGCCTGTGAGGTTAGTGGTCGAAGTTCTTGGGGACGCTGGTCTGCCTGGTTGGTGGGTGCGTCCAGCTAGATGCATGAGGGCTGGCTGGGGGACATGGGCTCCTCCAGGCTTACTGGTTCGGATGAGGTCAGAGGATGGCCGGGGAGGCATCTGAGTGAGTTCACTGGAGGAAGGAGGCCGAGGTCAGAGAGGGGGCTTTGTGTCTTGGTTTCGGATGTTGGACCTTGGACAGTTCCCTCCTTGTCTTCCCTCTGGGTCCCCAGGAGTTATTCTAAAGGAGAGGAGGTGACTCTCACTCTGAGCAACTCAGCGTCCCCAACCCCTCCTCCCTGCTCCCCCATCCAAACAAATGCCTTCTCAGGCAACTTCTTATCACTTCTAATCACCTTCTAAGTGGTTGACATTTTTAAATCATTTCTCCCCCTGACAGATGGGTCGTCACTGTGAAATTGGATCATTAGAAAGTGATTTGCAATGTCTGTATTTTTTTTTTAGATCACCAAATGGGGCATGGAATGTGGGCATTTTGTGTTTAAAAAAAAATATTCCCACTCATGTGGAAGTTCATACAGAAATGAAGGATGTCAGGAATTAATTTCTAAGCGGATCTGTCTTACTTCTTTGGATATGAGTGAAGAAACCAATTTGAGCTGGTTTAAGCCAAAAGTGAGTTGGGTTGGGGAGGTAGCCTATGGCTAGAAGGCCATCTTCAGAAGCCAGACCAGGAAGGAAAGGCTCAGGGTGGGACTAAACCGGAAACTTCTTGAGCATGAAGTCTCTCTGTCTCTCTCTCCTCTCGCTCGCCTCTACAGCTTTTCTCTGAGCCTGGGCTAGATGGCCTACAGTCATTCCCACAACCCAGGTGATTCTTACGTTACACTTTTATGTTCTAATAATGTGAAGACTCCCAATCTGGCAACTTCCTTCCAGATTCCTACCAGAGAGCTGTTTCTTTGACTGGTCTGGGGTCAGGTAGCCCCCTCCTGTGATCTGCCTTGGCCAGGGACCATGTGACATGATATGATTATAAACTTGGCTGCCAGAGAGCAGCCCAGCCAACCTCCCACCCTAATCTAGATGCTCGTACGTAAGAGGCTCAGGGAAGTGAAGGAAAGTCGCTCAGTCGCGTCCGCCTCTTTGCGACCCCGTGGACTATACAGTCCATGGAATTCTCCAGGCCAGAATCCTGGAGTGGGTAGCCTTTCCCTTCTCGGGGGGGATCTTCCCAACCCAGGGATCGAACCCAGGCCTCCTGCATTGCAGGCAGATTCTTTACCAGCTGAGCCACCAGGGAAGCCCAAGAATACTGGAGTGGGTAGCTATCCCTTCTCCAGCGGATCTTTCCAACCCAGGAATCGAACCAGGGGTCTCCTGCATTGCAGGTGGATCCTTTACCGACCGAGCTTTCAGGGGAGCCCGAGACCCAGAGAAGGTCCACCCCACTGATGTCTGTTCCAATACCCGTCTCCTAACTGCGGTCTCCTCTCGGGCTTTGCTGTCCTGCCCAGCAGTCTTGAGGTGCCCACCCAGGAGGTTACCCCACCCCTTGGGTTGGGGGGAGTGAGCACTGTGGCCCTGCCCTCATTGGGTGGAATGTGGTGATTCCAGGCCCCAGTGATGTAGCGGACCAGGAGGGCTTCCCAGGGGGGTGGGTCAAGTGAGACAAGGTGAGTGAGAGTCAGCAAGGTGAAGGGCAGGCAGATATTGGGAGGTGAGCACAGGGCCTCGGGGCCTTGGAGATGGGAGACTAAGGATTGGCTTGTAGCTGAGGGCGCCTGGTGGCTCAGATGGCAAAAGAATCTGCCTGCAATGCAGGAGACCTAGGTTCAATCCCTGGGTCAGGAAAATCCCCTGGAGAAGGCCGTGACAACGCTCTCCAGCATTCTTGCCTGGGAAATCCCACGGACAGAGGAGCCTGGTGGGCTACAGTCCAGGGGTCACAGAGAGCTGGATGTGGCTTACCAACTTAACACTAAGGGCAGAGGGGAGCCTTTGGAGGGTTTTCTTTGAGAACGTAAGTAATTTACATTTTAATAAGAACATGCCTCCTATTTTTTGGCTTCAGTTAATCCTGCCTCTCCCTCCCTCACTGCTCTTTGGCTGGGCTAGAGTTTCAGCTCTCCATGTACCCTCAGGGGAATGATCCAGGCTGCAGGCCTTCTGCTCTTTGAACTGTAGGCAGCAGGTCTGGCTGATGTCAGACCCTTGGTCATTGATTGTGCTGGGAGATGTTTTGCTTGAGCACTCTTCTTTAATGCATGGCTAGATGAGGTCCTGGCTCTCAATTTTTATCCAGCTTTTGTTATTTGCCACACTTCTTGGATGGGATTAGGTTTTAGACTTTCTTCCTCATAGGAGGGGGCAGACCCAGAGAACTCGGTCAGCTTTTCCCCTCTCCTTCTCGGAGAGGGCTTCTCCCTGGGCCCAAAGCCAGTGATCCTTGAGGGTCACGGAGACAGAGGAACATCCCGCATCCCTGCCCTGACAGTTCCTGAGAGGGACAGGGAACATGCGGACCTCAGCCAGGCGTCTGCGGCTCTTCCCAGGGGCTGGGCGCCCAGAGGATGTGGGGACGAGAGGGACGGTGGTGCCGGAATGCGGGGTGCCCCCTTCAGCAGGCGCTGCACTGGGGGACAGGAGGGAGGGGTGGTGCAGGTTTGGGACCGGCAGGATGAGGGGGTGCCAGGATTCAGAGATGCACGTGCAGTGTGGGTACCTAGTGAAAAGCAACGACAGTGAAGCAGAGGTCTCTTGTCTCTGATGTGAGAAATTACTTGGGGCTCTAATTTCAACCCATGGAGGCTGCTTTATTAAAGCCGCTCTGGCCCAGGCTTGACACAGACTTATTCCGGGAGAAAATAAACTCAGGAAGGGGCCTGCCTAAATTTAGCGAACTGTTGGAGCCCATTGGAATGGTCATCTCTGGTCTTATGTAACAGACTTGAGAGGGACTGTCTGAGTGGGACTCGCTTAACGTCTTGGTTGTTGTGTGCAGTCGCTTAGTCGTGCCCGACTCTTTGGGACCCCCCGGGCTGCAGCACGCCAGGCTTCCCTGTCCTTCACCATCTCCCAGAGCTTGCTCACACTCGAGTCGGTGATGCCGTCCAACCGTCTCGTCCTCTCCTTTATCCAGTTGCCAGAGGCTTAATGTCCCAGGGTCACAGAAGAGAGCAAGGGCATATGTGAGTGAGACTAGGAATTGAAGCTTCACTCTTTACTAGGTGATGGTGCGCTCTGAGCCTCAGTTTTCCCATCTGCAGGAATGGGAATGTTACACATCCTCACTAAGAGGACTCAGTCACTAAGAGGACTTCACACGATCCCACACTTAATGGGAGCCTTGTGAAAAGTGGTTTGCTGGCTCCCCCAGTGGTTCAGACAGTAAAGAATTCACCTGCAATGCAGGAAACCCAGGTTTGATCCCTGGGTCTGGAAGATCCCCTGGAGGAGGGCATGGCAACTCACTCCAGTGTTCTTGCCTGGAGAATTCCATGGGCAGAATGGTGGGCTGTAGTCCATGGGGTCGCAAAGAGTTGGACAGGACTGAGCGACCAACACTTTTCACCTCAAATGGAGGGGGCTGGGTTTGTGGGGTGGTAATAATTCATACCCAGTGTCTGTCCTTATTCTAAATCAGTTTGAAACAGGATATAAGAATCTGACAGGTGTGTTCATAACTGTTGTCATTTTAAAGGTCTGAAAGAGTCTCCCACCGTGAGAGCCATTTTCCAGCAGTAAATGGGCAAGTTCCCTGTACCTATAGCATGTGGAGAAAGTGAAAGTCGCTCAGCTGTGTCCGACTCTTTGTGACCCCATAGACTATTCAGTCCAAGGAATTCTCCAGGCCAGAATACTGGAGTGGGTAGCCTTCCCCTTCTCCAGGGGATCTTCCCAACCCAGGGATCGAACCAGGTCTCCCACACTGCAGGCGGATTCTTTACCAGCTGAGCCACAAGGGAAGCCCAACCTATAGCATACACAGGCGATTTCATGTTTTATTCTGCAGAACTCATCCCACAATGCCCTTCGTCTCCGAGCAGTCCGTCTTGCCTGCATTGAAAAGCCTCCGGCATGTTCAGGGATCCCAGCTCTCCTCCCACTGTATCTTGGGAACAAGCCAAGAGATAAGACACAGAAAAGAAGCACCACTCATTTAGAGAAAGCTCACTCCTGCCGACGGGTCAGGGTGTAGGGGTGACGCAGAGCCTGTCCCATCAGGAAGCATCCGGGGCCACACAGCTCAGCAACCCGGGGCACCACCAGGGGTCCCGGGATCAGCAGCTTGCTGGCCAAGGGGCATTTCTAGGGAAGGGCTGGACAGCGTCCACCACCTCCAGCAATGCCACCCTGCCGCCCTGAAAAGTGACCCCCGCTGCTGACGGTCACAAAGGCACCGGGGCCTCCTGCCCATGGAATATTCACAATGTAGGAACGTCCTGGGACATCCCCCAAAAGACTTCTGTTAAGCACTTTGAGAATGTAAATGAAGTTTTCTTGCTGCTAGAAGTGTCTTACCACTGCTTTGGCAAAAAAAAAAAAAAAAAAAAGTCAGCACAGTTGAACTTGCCCAGTTTGTATTGGCTTCACTTCTATTTCCCGTTGCCACTTCTCCCAGATCCCAGCTGGGCCGAAGAACAAATAAAAACAAACAGTTTTCTGCAGCAAAAACACTTGGCTTCCTCTCCCTTCTCCCAGCTGGGCTGCAGTGCGGGGGTCTTCAGAACTCATGCTTTGCTCTCCGGTTTTGACTCCTGCTACCATCGCCTCTGCCTTGCCTGGAGGGTCTTGAGATCCGGATAGTTTATTCTTAGGGTCAATTTAGCAGACTCTTGAACCATCTTCTATGGGAATCTGTTACACTGCCCTCTCACTTTATCGTTCTGTCATCCTTTCTTACAATATGGAGAGCTGCATTCTAGCACGGAGCCTTCAGATTCTCTGTAGGCTTATTAAGAAAGTGAAGAGTTAAGAGCTGTGGGCAGAAAGCAGAATTGCAGCCGGGAGAGGTCAGTGCTGGGTTTTGAGTTGGTTCCATTCCTTTTGTTTCACCGTATCTCGGGGAAGTTGATGTTCAGCATTAACGTTCTTAAGGTGTGAGTTACACACCTTAAAATTCACCCAGTTCATGTAGAAACAATTCAGTGATTTCTGACAAATGTACAGAGCTGTCAGCCTTCACCTGGCTTCCCAGGTGGCTCAGTGGTAAAGAATTCGCCTGCCAAGGTAGGAGACGTGGGTTTGATCCCTGGCTCAGAAAGATCCCATGAAGAAGGAAATGATGACCCACTCCAGCATTCTTGCCTGGGAAACCTATGGACGGAGGAGCCTGGGGTCACAAAGAGTCGGACACGACTGCGCATGCACACAAGTGCAGGTTTCACCATACTCCAATTTTAAAACACCTCCGTGATCCCCCAAAGTTCCCTCATGGGCACACGTGGTCACTCCCCTTCCCCACCTCGGTCTTGAGGTGCTCAGTCGTTCAGTCCTGTCCTACTCTTTTGCAACTCCCTGGCCTGTAGCTCGCCAGGCTCTCTTGTCCATGAGATTTCCCAGGCAAGAATACTGGAGTGGGTTGCCATTTCTCCTTCAGGAGATCTTCCGGCCCCAGGGATAGAACCCATGTCTCCCTTCTCTCCTGCAATGCAGGCAGATTCTTACCACTGAGTCAACGGGAACCACTAGCTTACTTTCTGTCCCTATAAACTTGGCTTTGTCTGGAGATTTCATATGAACGGAATCATGCCGTATGTGTTCTTGTGTCTGGCTTCCTTCACTGAGCGTAATGTTTTCGAGGTTTATCCATGTTGTAGCAGTTGGCCTTCTGTATCTGTGGGTTCCACATGCGTGGATTCAACCAACCACAGAACTGAACATATTTGAAAAAGAGTTCCTGAAAATTCCAAAAAGCAAAACTTGAATTTACTCCACATTGACAAACTATTTACTATAATACATTTACATTGTATTTATGACTATTTACATTGTACTAAGTATTATCAGCAACCTAGAGATGATTTAAAGTATACGATAGGATATTGGGTGGGTTACAGGCAAATCAGATGCCATCTTATATGAGGGAATTGAGCACCTGTGTATTTTGGTATCCAAGGTGGGTCCTGGAACCAAACCAAGAGGATCCCAACGACTGGACTCCATTCCTTGCTGTTGCTAAATATTATTCTATTAGATAGATACACCATATTGCTAAGTCTTGCCTGGCTCATTTGCCACCCCATGGGCTATAGCCCACCAGGTTCCTCTGTCCATGGGATTTCCCAGGCAAGAATACTGGAGTGGGTTGCCATTTCCTTTTCCAGGGGATCCTCCCGAAGACAGGGATCAAATCTGCAGCTCTTACATTACAGTCTTTACCACTGAGCCACCAGGGAAGCCAACTAAATATTATTCTATGGGATAGACATACCATATCTTCTTTATTTGTTCTCCCTGGTGTTGTTGTTTTTTTTTTTTTTTTTTTAATACTACAAGATAGATCTAAGGGGTAACCTTTCTGGGACATTTGATGATCACGTGGGTACCATTGGTGTATCTGTGTGAGTGTGTTAGAAAAGCACAGTGAATGATATATGTACTGATTTGAAAATTGATCTTTTTAAATCTTATCGACAGGACATTTTAAAGATCTGTTAAGTGTCCAAAGTATCTAAAATATCTCTTTTTGGTTTTCAGTTCCCAAGAATATACTCACAGCAATTGATCCATCAGTTGCTAATATAAAACCTTCTGTGAAGCAGAAAGACGGCGACTACGGTAATGTTTATGGCTTACTACCAAGGTTTCTCGTTAAGTGCACAGCCCCACGTGGCCACAGGTGGATGCACTGGTTAGGACACAGAGGGCCCTCAGGTGTGTGCGCTGCCGGCTCTGAGAACGGCAGAGCTGTGGCAGATGGTTACTCATGGTGGCCAACCTGGGGTGTTTTGAATTATAAGTAGGGTAAATCCTCCTTCCATTCCCCTTTATTTCCTAAAGGAAAAAATCACCTTGAAAAAGGAGATCTGCTCAGAAATAAATCTGGGGTTCCTGGATTATCTGATGGGCTTGTTGGAAAGACGATCCCATTTGGGAACCTGAAGGGTCAGACCCAGGCTGGACCTGCAGACCTCCATCCATATATGCCCTTCTGCCTCAGGTTTTCCCTGGGCTTTGGTAAATAAGGGACTGAATATTTTGGGTTTGTCTTTAAAATCAAATCTAGAATGGAATTTAGACTCTTGGGGCTCCTAGTAGAAACTACAGAGGCCCCCAAGACAGTCTGTGTAAGATGTTGTACTTTGTGGGTTGAGAGTTTTTCTTGTGTTACTTGAATTCCATTTATGAAGTCTTTTCCCTCTAAGTATAAAAGTAAAGTATGCTTGATATGGAACACACAGGAAAATATCAAGTAAATAGAACTCCTCCCTAGTCTCAAAGCCTGGAATAATTGTTGTTAATATTCTAGCTCTGCCCCTCTAGCTCTCCACCAGGCCCTGCCTCTCTCAACCTCTCTGCTCTTTCTAACAGGGCTCCTACCAGGTTCCCATCAATATCCTGGCCCCCCTGCAGTGGAGGCCTGAAAACCCTATCTAACATTCCCAGGGTCCCCAGAGGCCATAAGCTACTATCTGCTAAAATGCTCTTTCTGGCTTAGTCGTCCCTAATTTTGTCAAAGGCCCACTTATTGGATTTCTGTGGCTTTTTATTTATGATGGCAGTCCTGGTTTAGGAACAAAAGGCAAACTGGGAACAGCTATGATTAATCAGCCTTTCATTTTTTTGTTGTTGTTGTTTTTAATGAAACAGGTGTAGACCTTGACCCAAGGGAACCGAGGATTCTGAGGAAAGATGGCGTGATTGTCAGCCACTCGTTGGCAGCATTTGCTTACATTAGAGGTAGGTAATTGAAAACTTCCTAGATGGATTTACTGAATTCTTATTCACAAATGTTCTGTTTAATTGTAACACTTGGATGGCTAAAGAAAGCGGGGAACTTCCGTGCTGGTCCAGTGGCTAAGGCTCTGCATTCCCAGTGCAGGGGGCCTGTTGGATTCTTGGTCAGGAAACTAGATCCCACATGCTGCAACAACAACAAAAAAAGGTCCCGCGTGCCTCAACTAAGACCCAGCACAGCCAAATAAAATATTAAAGAAGACAGACTTTAAATTTGACACAGCAACTGCAGTCTTCTACAATCCAGAAGCACAGAGATCTGAATTTAGGTACTGGTCCACTGGCGATCAACAAGAGAACCACAAACACTTAAGTCACACTCTCCAGCAGCTAGTCTCCAGGGGAATTTTCCACTTTGCAAAATAGGAAGCTGAGGAATGCATTTTCCGGCTTGAAAACTTGGGAAGGGCACAGGATTATTGAATTCCACCCTTGGCTGGAAGAACATTGAGCCGAAAGATGACTTACTGAACAGAACAGGTCGTGGTCTGTGGAGGCAGAGACCCTTTCTGAGTCACCAGCATTACTGCTCGCGGTTGCCAAGGCTTCCCTGGATAATCTTCCCCTCGAGGATCAATCAGACTCCATCCTCCTTAATTAGCGGAGCCCAAATGGCTTGTCTGCAAGGGCATGGTGCACGCTGTCTTTCCTCGTCAGCCTCTCTGCTTACCTCTGGATGGACCATATTTTGGAATGTTGACTCTGCAAGTTTCGGCAATGCCTGCCTGACTCTGTTCAGGGAGCCAAAATTTCTGAGAACTTTTGTAAAATACATGGTAACAGAACACATCATGGCATGACTTATTCGAGCCCTTGCCAGAGCTGGGGCTATTTGGAGTGAGCCTTCCGTAGAGGATAATAAAGGCTTGAGGAGACACCTCAACCCAGGAGCTGGAGTAATCTTGGGACCTTCTTACCAATATTCTCCTTGTGTGGTGGTTGTGTGGTTGTTGAGAGTCCTCTCCTTTCTAACCACCATCCCATTTCTGTTCCTGATAATTGTCAAACTTAAGAGATATAAGGGATTTTATTGTTGGAAATATCTCATATTTTCAGAGTCCCTAGAGAGCCCCTTGGTGGAAAGGCAATGTGAAAATCCTTTGCAGAGAGGCATGACGGCTAGGCTGCTTATGTGCTGCGGCCACTCTGGGCTGTAGCGTTCTCCTCAACAACTGTCTTGTTCAGCTCAGGCGGCCTTAACAAGAGACCATGGACCGGGTGGCTTAAACGACAGAACTGTATTTTCTTCCTGGCTTGAAGGCCATGATCAAGGTTCCAGCAGGCCTGGTGCCTAGTGAGGGCTGTCTTCATGGCTTGTAGACAACCTTTCCCTGTGTCTTCACACAGCAGGGAGGGAAAGAGAGAAAGAAAACACTAGGTGTCTCTTCTTTTTTTTTTTAACCGAACTATAGCTGATTTAATGTATTGTGTTAATTTCTGCTGTAATCAAAGTGATTTTGTTATCAGTTCAGTTCAGTTATACATATATTAATATACACATTCATTCTTTTTCATGTTCATTTCCATTATGGTTTATCACAGGCTATTTAATGTAGTTCCCTGTGCTATACACTAGGATTTTGTTGTTTACTCATCTTATATTGATCGTTTGCATTTGCTAATCCCAAACTCCCAGTCCAACCTTCCCCTACCCGTACCCTCACCCCTGGTAACCCCAGGCCCATTCTCTATGTCTGTGAGTCTGTAGATAAGTTCATTTGTGTCATATTTTAGATTCCATTTAGTGTCTCTTCTTATAAGGACACTAATCCTGTTGGATCAGGGCCCCACCCGTATGACCCCATTGAAAGTTAATTATCTCCTTATAGGTTCTGTCTCCAGATATAGTCACATTGGGGGTTAAGGCTTCAGTGCATGAGTTTCAGAGGTTACAATGCATAGTAGTGACCCTGACAGAGGGACTCATCCCCTCTCCTGCACACAAGGAAGCTGAGATCAGAGGACTTGAGCCGTGTTCCTGAGGACACTGCGTGGCCAGCAGCAGGGCAGGATCTGCCTCAACAGATACAAAACCTGCCCTCCAGCTTCTCCAAGAGAGACGTGTGCCCTTCAGAATTTTGAAGGATGGAAACCTAATATCCTCGGGAGATCTGAATTAGCTTCTCTCCATCCTTATCTATCCTCTTGCACACTCATAACTCCAAGAAGTCATTGCCGTTGTTGTTCAGTCGCTAAGTCATGTCCAGCTCTTTGTGACCCCATGGACTGCAGCACGCCAGGCTTCCCTGTCCTTCGCTATCTCCCGGAGTTTGCTCAAACTCATGTCCATTGAGTCAGTGATGTTATCTAACCATCTCATCCTCTGCTGCCCCCTTCTCCTTCTGCCCTTGATCTTTCAAAGTATCAGGGTCTTTTCCAGTGAGTCAGCTCTTTGCATCAGATGGCCAGAGTATCAGAGCTTCAGCTTCAGCATCAGCATCAGAAGTCCTTAGAGAGATTTACTTATTAGGCACTCATCTCTCCACTAGACATTAAGGTTTCAGCTGCAGATGTTTGTCATTCTAGTCATTGCCATATCCTAGTGGCTGAGACAGAGCTGGCGCCGAGTAGACGCACAGTTAATGGTTAATTAGTGAGCAGATGATGAGTCCTCCTCTGGTCTCATGAGCTATCCCGTACCTTATCATCACCCTGTATTTGCTGTTTGTAGGTATCCAATTTCTAAGGACTGTACAAACTCAGTGGGTTATTGGGTTTTACCGAGGGATGTTTAGGCATGTTCTGAGGCCAAGCCAAAATTTCATGTCAAAGGGAAAGAGACTCTCAATGTGTTGTGTCAGGTGTTAATGAAACAGAGCTGCTACTAGAAGTTCATTCGTCAAATCACAGAGGCTCACAAAGTCTTAGGGGGAAGGGGCCTCTGCCCTTGCCTGTGAATTTCCTGGGTGTGTTACTCTCTGGGTTTGTTACTCTTCTTAATGGTCCCCAGCTCACAGCATCCTCCTCACTGGTTAGGCCAGCACATTGCAGTGAAGGGCAGGACCTTAGGCTGAGCCATTTCAACACAAGCATCGCATGATGAGAGTATCACCTTCATCATCACTAGAAAGTGGTGCCCCAGCCAACTCTCAGTGGCATCTTCATCCTTGATGTAGGGATGTGATCTGAAGGCTGGACCAGGCTCCCTGGGCACCCACTAAGAGGAGGAGGCCCTCCTAGGGGAGAGGTCCCAACAGAAGCTACCAAGGGTGAGCTGGGAAGATTCTGGCAAAATCACCAAATAGACAATGGACTGAGCAAATCAGAAGGACATGTCCTCAGGTCAGGCTACAGGTAGCTTTGTCACATTAGTGCCACCAAGTGCACGTGGGGGACCAACAGGCTAGAACCCAGAATCAAGGGGCTTATCCCGGGATGTGGAGACACAGAGGCTGGTGGAACAGACACAGAAATACCCAAGGGTTCCTGATGGACGATTTCTCTTTGAACCATTTAAATGGTTTGTGAGACATCTCCACAGGAATGTTTGAATTTGTGTGTGCTCAGGCGCTCAGTCATGTCCGACTCTTTGTGACCCCATGGACTATACTAGGTTCCTCTGTCCATGGAATTTTCCAGGCAAGAATACTGGAGTGGGTTGCCATTCCCTTCTCCAGGGGCTCTTCCTGACCCAAGGATCGAACCCACGTCTCCCGTGTCTCCTGCATTGGCAGGCAAATTCTTTACCACAGCGCACTGGGGAAGCCCACGTTTGAATTTACCCTCTTCTCAATGATATAGACATATTTATTGAATTCATTCTAGAATTTAGATCATGGGTCTGAAGAAACTCATAGAAAATTTTCGAAGTTAAGGAAATGGAAAGGGATGGATGTGTGTGTGTCTCTCTGTGTGAGTGTATGTGTGTGTGTCTGTGTGTGTGTGAGTGTGTGTGTATGAATGTGTGTGTGTGTGTGTTGGAGATTTGGGGAAGTGACTTTGTTAGCTGGCTCAGCTGAAGATTGTGTCAAAAGATATTTATTTAGTCTTGCTCAGAACTTGATGTCTTCCATTCCATCTAGTGAGCATTTTTATTAATATTTCCTGCCCTTCACGGCCTAGTATTTCTGACCCTGCTTTGGACTTGGGCCTGTGTGTGTCCTTGGCCTCTGGAAGAGCTCACTGTGGACTTTCGGGGTGCATGGGGGTAAGCGGGGCCATGGGTGAGAACGCAGCATTTCTGCACGTTCTGCATTGGGAGGGTGTCATTGTTTCATGTGAAAGGAGCTCCAGGATATCAGACAGACCCACAATGAAACAGAAGTATCATAACACATTCCGAAGTTGGAGTTACATGATCCCCTGTCAGGGAGAAGGATGGGAAATCAGCATCGGCTTGTCATGGAGGTGTGGGTTCTGAAGTGTTCCCACGGCCTCTAATCTTTGGTCCCATGACAGAAAGTTACTATCACATCCCTAAGTGCTGTCAGACCAGGCCCAGCATGCCTCCTGCTTTCACCCGACGGTAGCAGGGCCCCCAGGATGGAACTCTCGCCCAGTCTCTTGGTGTCTTTTTTAGACACAGTAACTTTGAGCTGGAGCTGTGTTGGCTGCAGACCAGAGTTCTAAGGGTCGAGGGACCTTAAAGGCCACGGGCCACCATGGTGAGACTCCCCAGGGTTTGCTACCACTGATGAAATGCAAGTCACTCACTGGAGCTGCGAGAGTAAGACTGACAAGAGCACAGTGTGAAGATTCTGTTTAACAAGGAGGCTCACGCCTTTATTTTAACAGAATATATAATAGGAAAGGTGAATGGTCGTTGCTGACCCACGAAAAGACGCAGGGATTCTTGGCCTCCAGAGGAGAAGAATTCAATCCGCGGCCAGAGATGAGGCTTGATCACTCAGAGCTTTTGTGTAATAAAGTTGTATTAAAATATAAAGGAGATAGAGAAAGCTTCTGACATGGGCATCAGAAGGGGGCAGAAAGAGTGCCCCCCATCTAGTTTTTAGCTGGATGTTATATAGTCACTAGCCGTCTGTTAATGAAAGAAAGGAATGTCTTAAAACTCAGAATGGCACCAGGCCCCTCATCCATAAGATGTATTTTGGGATAATCTTGGCACCAGATGAGTCATCCTGGGCCATAAAACGATTGACTTGAATCCTGTAGAAGGGCAGATTACCATACAAATAGTTTCGTTTACACAGATTAGGGGAACAACGTCTGAGTATAACATAATGGTTTGTCAAGTCAGTTCTGAGCCATTAGAGTCTGGGGTGAATGCATAGTATATTAACATAGCTTTAGGACAAACATTTCCATAAGAAAAATGCATTGGTTAACTCAGAGTTGGAGAATAGTTAACTTCAGGGTGGAACCAGGTGTCATTATGGCAACACAGTATTTTAAGAGAAACCTCCTTTTTAAATTTGTATAGAGAAGGGGGAAAAAAATATACATATATATATATATATATATATATATATATATACACACACATATATATCACTAGCTTGTTTCCTCCTGCCGCTTAAGAGAGATAAAAGTGTCTGACACTTGCAGCCTATTTCCTCTGTTTGGAGACCCCTGGCCGTCCTGCCTGTTACCCTCTCAAAGGGCTTCCCTGGTAGCGCTAGTGGTAAAGAACCCAGCTGTCAATGCAGGAGATGTAAGAGATGTGGGTTCTTAGATCTTCCAGGACCCTGGGTCGGGAAGGTCCCCTGGAGAAGGAACTGGCAACCCATTCCAGTATTCTTGCCTGGAGAATCCCATGGGTACAGGAGCCTGGCAGGCGACAGTCCATGGCATTGCAACTACTCAGACACAACTGAGCTACTAAACAACAACATGGTTAGTTTAATTCTTTAAAAAGAAATAGGGTTGGGAAGGAGAGAGAGAGAAAGGAAGGAAGGGGAACAGTAACTAGCCCGGCTACCTGGAACAGAGGCAGACCTCCTCTGTCCTGGCCTGAGCCCCTTGTTCGCCCCTGAGACCATTGCTGGGAATGATGGTCTTGTGGGCAAGGAGAGAAGAGGGCTGTGGGTGATCATTGTTTCCCAGAAGCTTGACTGGCACGGGCTGTTTCTGCCTGGAACTGGCCTGTCCTGAACGGGGCTGGCTGGAAAAGGTCACAAATGGGTGGGAGTCCGTTTCGCCATCGGCAGCAGCCCTTGCAGGCATGGCAGGAGGTAATGTTGTAGGCCTGGCTGTCGGTGGGCTCAAGGTTGACGCTTTCCCAGGAGAAGGGGAAGCTGAATTATGGCTGCACTGAAAGCCCGTATCAGAACCATGAGGACAGGAGGGATTGGAGAAGACAATGATCCGGATGTTTGGTGGGGCAGTGGGGGTGGGGGGGGGAGCAGGAGGAAGCAGGAAGAAGAAAGGAGGAGGATTTGAAGGAAAGGAAGGGGGGAGTGGAGTTAGAAGCAGTGAGTCCACTCCCAGAAGAGGCTTTGACATGCAAGGGGAGAAGGAGAAAGGGTTTGCCTCCTCAGATCAGGGCCTTGGGTCTCAGCATCATTTTCTGTAATATTCTGGCTTAATGGCTTCACGACTGTGTCCCAAATGCCAGCATCTCCCAATCGCCATTCTACTACCACTTGCAGAAATAGAACACAAAAGATGTGCCTCCAGTTGACCAAATCTTCAAACTACCTCGGGGCTTCCCTAGTGGCTAAGACGGTAAAGAGCCTGCCTGCAGTGCAGGAGATGTGGGTTCCATCCCTGGGTTGGGAAGATCCCCCGGAGAAGGGAATGGCATCCCACTCCAGTATTCTTGCCTGGAGAATTCCATGGGCAGAGGAGACTGGTGGGCTGCAGTCCATAGGGTCACAAAGAGTCAGGACTGAGTGACTAGCAACACTTCCAGGATCAAAATAACCTTAACTCTGGGAAAGATATGTTGTTCTTATTTTTATAATGTTATAATATATTGTCTGCTTTGCAGACACAGCTCACTCCCCCTCTCCCCGCCAAAATCAGCTCTGCATTCAGACCTGTGTGACTTAGAGAGAGTGATGAGATTGTGCTCAGAGGGCTGACGGCAACAAAGAGCACTTGAGGCTGGTGACCTCACCAGGGACTTGAACTGTGAGTGAAGGAAGCCGACCGGGGAAGTTTCACGTTTCAAGAAGATAACGTGTCCCACTTAGAGCTCTCCCGTCAGATCACAGAAGCTGGATTTCTTGACTGGACATGAAACGTAACAGCCGTGGAGATCTGAACCTCCAGTCTGCATCTCTGGGAAGGACCGAGGCAGCGGTGACGACAGTCATTATTCAAGTGTAGTGAACAGGGGCGCGTGGGCCTGGAGGAGGATGGTTCTGTCGAGATGTAGGAGCACGTGCCAGTGGTTCTGGGTGTACGTCTCAGAAGCTGCTCACAGCTCAGGAGCTGGCTTCCCGTCCTGGCTCCACCCAAGCTCAGACGGTGGCTCCCCAGGCCACCCGCTGACCTCAGTCTGAGTCTCTATATTGGGGATTCACAAAGTACAGCCCACGGGCCGCCTTTGTAAATAAAGTTTTATTAGAACACAGCCATATCTGTATCATCTTTCATGTTACGACAGCACAGCTGAGACGTTGCAACACAGATCCTGTGGCCCACGAAGCCTAAAATAGGTCCTGTCTGACCCTTTACAGGGAAAAAACCTGTCAACTCCTGATCTATATTATGAGAGAGTTAACTGGATTGTTACTTCCCCAAATGGGAATGCTAGCACCTCAGGGGATACAGAGCTGAAGAGGAATAGTCCTTTCCACATAGGGTTAATGTAAGGATTAAACACATGTTAGGATTTAGACCAGGGTACATAGTACAAATTAGTATTACTTCTATTCCTATTATACAGTCATTTGGATGTTGAACTTTCATTACCAGAACCTTTTTATTTATTTATTTTATTTTTTATTTATTTTATTTATTTATTATTTATTCTATTTATTTTTTAAAATTTATATTTATTTTTTAATCTGAAAGAAATTATGCTGTGTAACATTTAATCTTAGGACTTACACTCATACTTTATATGTATTTCATTTTTCAAAGTTTACTACTATTAATAAAACTAACAGCTTCTTAAATATTTGTTATGTGTCATTGAGTGTTCTGAGAGCATCATAGAAAGTAACTCAACTTTATGATAGAAAGGGGCTTTTGGCTCCATTTTACAGGTGAAAAAACTGAGGCAGAGAGAGGTGATGTAATTTGCCAAAAGTCACACAACTAGTGAGTGGCAGGCCTGCATTTGAACTCAGAAAGGTCCATTGCTATGTGTCCTCTCATAAACATACATATATTGACTCCATACATACATACATACTCCAACTCTTTCTTTTGTTTGTTTTAATTAGTAGGCGTCTGTGCTGTTAGGTGTGGATGGTCTCAGAGATGCTGTCCAGGATTGGGACTCTGCATTACCCACCTGCCCGGGCGCACGCCTGTCTCTATGGGACTTGGGCCTGGTGAGGACCGGCAGCTCCTCCGGGCCCTGACGTGTTCTCTCCTTTACAGCCCACCCCGAGAGAGCCGCCCTGCTGTTCGTGTCCAGCGTCTGCATCGGTCTGGCGCTCACGCTGTGTGCGTTGGTCATCAGAGTGTCCTGCACCAAGGACCTCCAGGAGCTGCAGCTGGCCAGGGAGCACCTGGTGCCAGGAAGCGACAAGGCCGAGGAGGACAGCCAGGACGAGGAGGGGGAGGAGGACTCCTCTGACTCTGACTTTCCAGGGGAACTCTCGGGGTTCTGTAGGACTACATATCCTGTCTACAGCTCCATAGAGGCTGCAGAGCTGGCAGAAAGGATTGAGCGCAGGGAACAGATCATCCAGGAAATATGGATGAACAGTGGCTTGGACACTTCACTCCCAAGAAACATGGGCCAGTTCTACTGAGAGCCAGATACATCTTGACGTGAGCACGCTTTCTGAGGAGGGAAGGTTCCAAAAGCCCCTCCAGTCTGTTCCACTTGTACCTTCTGTGAAGGAGAGTCTGTCATGCCATCCAATCCTGGGGAAGCCAGAAAGTTCTTAAAGGGACATTTCAAACTGTTTACAGCACATCTCAAAATAAATTGGAGGGGAGAAGTCTTTGTCTCCTGTTATTTATTTAAATTCATGTGTATATGCTAACAGAACTAGAGTTCACATTTATCGAGCACTTTTAATGCCAAGCACTGTTGCTTTTCATGCATTAAGTTATTTAATACTCATGACAACTTCATGCGATGATGCTATCATTCTCATTTTACAGATGGATTTTTAGAAGATCTCTATCTATTCATTAAGAAATTATACTAATATTCAAGATGGCAAACATGAGTTGAGTGACCTCAGGCTCACTGGTGGTATTATGTTTGGAGAAAGGGTTGGCAAAAAAAATTTTAAGGTGAAGATAATAAATCTTTTAGGCATTTCTGGTCAGATGGTGTCCACCACCACTACTCACCTCTGCCACTGGAGCTCAAAAGCAACCACATCTAATACATAATGGATGAACACAGCTGTGTTTCAATAAAACTTTATTTGTGGAAACTGAAATTTGAAATTAATGAAGTTTCACATGTCATATGTTCTTAATCAATTACATTAAAATGTAAAAGCCATTCTTAGCTCATGGACTGTACAAAAACAGGCCGTAGACTGGATTTGGTCTTGATTTTATAAATAAATTATGGTTTACATGGCTCAGTGGTAAAGAATCTGTCTGCCAGTGCAGGAGACAATCCATGGTGGTTGGGGTGGGGGGAGCAGGTCACAAAAGAGTTGCACACAGTTTAGTGACTAAAACAACAATGGTTTTCAATGGCTCAAATGGTAAGGAATCTGCCTGCATTTCTGGGCGCCTGATGTCCTCTGCTAGTGATCAGAAGTTGTTTTGTGGAGTTTGCTCAGCGTTCAACTGTTCTTTCAATGAATTTGTAGGGGAGAAAGTGGTCTCCCCGTCCTATTCCTCCGCCATCTTAGCTCCTCCCCCAGGAATCTGCCTGCAATGCAGGAGACCCAGGTTTGATCCCTGGGTTGGGAAGATTCCCTGAAGAAGGGAATGGCAACCCACTCCAGTATTCTTGCCTGGGGAATTCCATGGACAGAGGAACCTGGTGAGCTACAATCCATCAAGTCACAAAGAGCTGGACATGACTGAGTGACTAATGAATGAAGCACAAGCTGGAATCAAGATTGCCAGGAGAAATATCAATAACCTCAGATATGCAGATGACACCACCCTTATGGCAGAAAGTGAAGAAGAACTAAAGAGCCTCTTGATGAAAGTGAAAGAGAAAAGTGAAAAAGTTGGCTTAAAACTCAACATTCAGAAAACTAAGATCATGGCATCTGATCCCATCACTTCATGGCAAATAGATGGGGAAACAGTGGAAACTGTCAGACTTTTTTGGGGGTTCCAAAATCACTGCAGATGGTGATTGCAGCAGTGAAATTAAAAGATGCTTGCTCCTTGGAAGAAAAGTTATGACCAACCTAGACAGCATATTAAAAAGCAGAGACAGTACTTTGCCAACAAAGGTCTGTCTAGTCAAGGCTATGGTTTTTCCAGTGGTCATGTATGGATGTGAGAGTTGGATGGTGAAGAAAGCTGAGCACTGAAGAATTGATGCTTTTGAACTGTGGTGTTGGAGAAGACTCTTGAGAGTCCCTTGGACTGCAAGGAGATCCAACCAGTCCATCCTAAAGGAGATCAGTCCTGAGTGTTCATTGGAAGGACTGATATTGAAGCTGAAATTTCAATACTTTGGCCACCTGATGTGAAGAACTGACTCATTGGAAAGACCCTGATGCTGGGAAAGACTGACAGCAGAAGGAGAAGTGGACGACACAGGATGAGATGGTTGGATGGCATCACCGACTCAATGGACATGAGTTTGAATAAGCTCCGGGAGCTGGTGATGGACAGGGAGGCCTGGCGAGCTGCAGTCCATGGTGTTGCAAAGAGTCGGATACGACTGAGCAACTGAACTGAACTGAATTGAGCTGAGTGACTAACACAAAATTTTTACTCTCTTGCCCAGTACAGAAAAGCTCACTGACTCCAGGCTTAGAGTTTAAGGTGCTGAAAACAATTAACTGGATTTCCCCTGCAGTACTGTGGGCAGGGGTCAAGTGGAGTTGGTTTTCAAATTATAAAAACGGGTCCTGCCAGCTTGGGAGGAGGGGCAGGTGAAGGAGTAGAAGAAAGAGAGCTAAGGAAACAGATTCCGGATGGGAGAACTGGTGATGGGTTCCTTTAGACGGCTCCCCCTGGTGGACAGGAGGTTTATAGCGGTGAAGTAGAACAAGAAAAGATTTTTTTTCTTTCTTGTCCCAGAGGTACTTAGAGCATAAAAACGATGGTGTCAAATCTTCATATGCTGACTACCAACGAGGTCTCCCTCTTTATCTTACTTCATCATCACATCAACCCTGCAAGCAGGTATAAGTCGTTGAGGAGGCTGAAGGCTGACAGGTTAAGTTTTGGGGCCAAGTCACATGGTACAAAGTGCTGGAGCTGACTCAGCGGCAAGTTGAGGAGGAAATCCCAGCTGTTCCCTCAGCATCCCAGGTATCAACAGATAGGATGGAAGGCATTTCCCTCCCAGTCCCCAGATCCTGAGGGTGGAAGGCCCATCTGAGTCACACAGAGGAGGTGGGTGTGGGGGGAAGGGTCTGTCTCTCATCAACCAGCCTGGCTGCCCGTGTCCGGGAGCGGCTGCATTTTGCTTTGCTTTGTTTTTTATAATTCAGTTTGCCTTAGTTCATTCTAGCTGCTATTACAAAAATACCATAAACTGAATGGCTTATAAACAACAGAAATTTATTTCTGTTTGGCAGGCTGAAAGTCCAAGATCAGGGGGCCAGCAAATTCAGTGTCTGGTGGGAGCCTGGCTTCCTAGCTCATAGCTGGCCATCTTCTTGCTGGGTGCCCACATGGCAGAAGGGGCTGGGACTTCTCTGAGGTCTCCTTTGGTGCATGCGCAGTTGCTCAGTCGTGTCCAACTCTTCATGACCCCATGGACTGTAGCCCACCAGGCTCCTGTCCATGGGATTTTCCAGGCAAAAATACTTGAGTGAGTTGCCATTTCTTTCTTCACGGAATCTTCCTGTCCCACGGATTGATCCTGCATCTCCTGCATTGGCAGGCAGATTCTTTACCACTGAGCCACCCAGGAAGCTGGAGGTCTCCTTTATAAGGGTGCTAGTCTTATCCATGAGGGCTCTGCCATCATGACCTAATCACTTCTCAAAGGTGCCGCCTCCAAATAACAACACACTGGGTGTTAGGGTTTAACATGAGTTTTAAGGTACACAAACTTTTAGTCTACACCAAAGTTGAAATTCATGGGAAGCAAAATTGACCATTTTAAGGCACACAGTTCAGTGGCTTTTAATACATTCACAATGTGGTAGGACCACCACTTCTACCTAATTCCAAAGTTAAGTCGCTCAGTCGTGTACAATTCTTTGCCACCCCACGGACTGTAGCCTGCCAGGCTTCTCCTGTGGGATTTTCCAGGCAAAGATACTGGAGTGAGTTGCCATTTCTTTGTCCAGAGGATCTTCCTGACCCAGGGATCAAACCCAAGTCGCCCGCATTGCAGCCTGACTCTTTACCATCTGAGCCCCCAGGGAAGCCCCTTCTACCTAATTCCAAAACATTTTCAATACCAGAAAATAAAACCCACTCCCCATTAAGCAGTCACTCCCCATTCCCTCCTTCCTCCAGCCCCTGGCAATTACCAGTCTGTCCTTATGCATTTAGTTATTCTGGGTAGTTCATATAAAGGCAATCACACATATAAGTGGAATCTTTTGTCACTGGCTTCTTTCATTTAGCATAATGTCTTCAAGTTCATTCATGCTGTGGCATGAATCAGTACTTTCTTCCTTTTTATGGCTTTTTATCCACTACATGGATAAACCAGGATTTTCTCGTGCTTCAGACGATAAAGAATCTGTAATGCAGGAGAACTGGTTCAATCCCTGAGTCGGGAAGATCCCCTGAAGAAGGAAATGGCTATCCACTCCAGTATTCTTTTCTGGAGAATTCCATGGACAGAGGAGCCTGGCAGGCTACATTCCATGGGGTTGCAAAGAGTAGGACACGACTGAAGGACTAACACTTTCATATATGGGTAGACCACGCTAAGTTCATTAACTCATCCACTTGTTGACATCGGGGTTGCTTCCACTTTGGGCTACTGTGAGTAGCGCTGCTGTAAACACTCATGTGTAGCATTTTAACGGCAGTGAAACTACAGGGGACGTCCCCAGCAGTCCAATGATTAAAACTCCAGTGCCTTCCAATGCAAGGGGTGCAGGTTCGATCCCTGGTCGGGAGCTAAGATTTCATACACTGCTCACAGTGCAGCCAGAAAAGGAAAAGAAACTACATGTAAAAAGGCAATTGCAGATACAGTTGATTAGGCATTAGGTGGATTCCATTCAACTAAAGAACTGGGGCTGAAGGTGAGTCAGAGTGACACTCTTGCTTCTATCAATTTCAGAATGTGCGTCTCTTACACTTTCCCGAGAAGGTGGGAGGGTAGGGCTCTGTCCACAGAGGTGTCATATGCACAGGCTGGAGTGGTGTAGGCGGAGGCTGAAACCCCTCAGCACCTCCACGGACCCGAGTCGTCCATCTATAACATAAGGGATTGGGAGAAGTTGACAGGGCGGGATGACTCGCTTTCAGTCTGTCATTAGAGATAAATCTCTTCCAGGTCATAGCAGAGAATGAACATATGGCTCCATTGTTTAAATTCTTCATGAGAATTTTGTTCTAATCAAAGAGAACCCTTGTCCTTTTATTTCCTGAGCTCAGCAAGAGGCACTTCAGTGCTGTCTCGGCTCCCAGAACAGCCTCCCCCCATGGTCTCTAGTCCTAATTCCCAAGCAGCATCTTCTCTGGCTCCGTGAACATAACTACCTTCATCTCTGGCTCTGTGAGCCTAAAGAGAACATGGCAGCTGAAGGTTTTCACATTTCCAGCCAGAGGAAGAGCTGCGCCCACAATGACCTGTCTCAAAGCTCGTGTTGAATGCCACGATGGTTCTTATCTGTGTCTCCCCCCACCCCCCACACGCATGCACAGCCTCCCGGGACCCCAGAAGAGGTAGCTGGAAAACAGGCCAGCCAAGGCGAAGGGCAGTCTTTGGCTTGCGCAAATGCAGTAAGTTGTTTGTCTGCATTTTCCGAGCCCAAGAGAAGAATGCCATGGTCTTCTCAAGGAAGGAGGCTGAGGAGTCCTGCTGAGAATGTTTGGCTGGGCACCAAGCCCAGGAAGGAAAGGACCAAAGCAGCTTTGGATCAGGGGTTGCTGATGGAGTGTGGTGGCTGGTGGAAGCTCCCAGGTGGAATTCTACCCAGAGATTGCACGCCACACATAGGCTAGTGCTTCTAAGCTTTGTGCAAGTCAGGGCCACAGACGCCCCACGGTTTCCAGGCGGTGGGGTCCCAGAAGTCCTGTGAAAAGAGGCCAGCTCGGTGGGAGGTTTGCCCATATCACTGCCTCAGTTACTTGCTGCAAAACACTGACTTTGAAAATGTGAGCCCTGCTGTAAAGTTCAATCCTTCTGGGTTCAAGCTCTTTGTTAGCTGGGCCCCTCTTGCTCTGTCAATGTTGGGGCACTTGCTGCTTCACGGAGAAGGAGTGCACAGCCAGAAGAAGTGAAGTTGCTCAGTCATGTGTGACTCTTTGCGATTCCAGGGACTGTAGCCTACCAGTCTCCTCCGTCCGTGGCATTTTCCAGGCAAGAGTACTGGAGTGGGTTGCCATTTCCTTCTCCAGGGGATCTTCCCAACCCGGGGATCGAACCCAGGTCTCCCATATTGCAGACAGACGCTTTACCCTCTGAGCCACCAGGGAAGCCTGCACACAGCCAGGGACCAAGCAATTTCCGGGAGGCCCTGTGAGTGGTCCCAGTGCCAACCCCACAAGTGGGCCATGCGTGATGCTGTGCCCACCCAGAACCCTGCACCAGGCCTGGCACCACCCCACCTGCTGTGAGGGCAGCTGCGAGTAGCCCACAGCTGTCCTCTTTTGCAGAGAATTGCCCCTCTCCAATTCTGTCTTAGGGCTTCCCCGGTGGCTCAGACAGTAAAGAATCTACCTGCAATGCAGGAGACCCTGGTTTGATCCCTGGGTTGGGAAGATCCCCTGGAGGAGGAAATGGCAACCCACTGCAGTATTCTTGCCTGGAGAATCCCATGGACAGAGGAGCCTGGCAGGCTGCAGTCCATGGGGTTGCAAAGAGTCGGACATGACTGAATGAGCACATTTCTGTCTTAGTCTGCTTGGGCTGCTGTAACAAAAATCCCACAGACTAGGTAGCCTATACAAGTTAGAAATTTCCTTCTCACAGTCTGGAGGCTGGAAGTCCGAGCTCGAGGTGTCAGCATGGTGGGGGGAGGGCCCTCTTCCAGGTTGCAGACTTCCTGCTGTGTTCTCACATGATGGAAGGGACACGGGGGGCTTTGTAGGGTCTCTATTATAAGGGCACTAATCTCATTCATGAGGGCTCCATGTTTTTGATCTAGAAACCTCCAGAGGGATTTCCCTAGTGGTACAGTGGTTGAGATTCCAAGCTTCCAGTGCAGACGGTGTGGGTTCCATTCTTTATCGGGGAACTAAAATCCTACCTGCCATGTGATGTGGCAAAAAAAAAAAAAAAAAAAAAATCTCCTGGAGGCTTTACCTCTGGGACTTAGGACGTGAATGTGAATTTGGGTGGAGGGGGACACAGACAATCAATCAGACCACAGCAATTTTCTTAGAAGTATTTCTCCTAAGAGCACTGCTTCAATAGGCCACTCGTTCAGGAATCTTGGGAAACTGGGCTTCCCTGGTGGCACAGTGAGTAGGAGTCCACTTGCCAACACAGGGGACACAGGTCTGATCCCTGGTCGGGGAAAGTCTCACACGCTGTGGAGCGATTGAGTCGGTGCCCCACGGCCACTGAGCCCTCAAATGCAACTGCTGCAGCTCCAACACCTAGAGCCCATGCTCTGCAACAAGAGAAGCCACCGCAACGAGAAGCCCGGGAGCTGCAGTTGGAGGGCAACCCCCACTTGATGCAACTGGAGAAAAGCCCGTGAACCCAGCACAGCCAAAATTAATAATTTTTTTTAAAGCTGCATTTAAAAAAGAAGAACCACCATAAATGAAAGCTTTCATCATCAATTATTTCTTCCTCCTGAGTTTCAGCATCCAGCATGGCCAAAACTTCACCAGTTACCGTATCCTCAGAGGACCAGACAGAACTCAAGGGCAAAATAAGAAAAAGCTGCTGAAGAGGAGAACAAGGCAGCCTCCAGCCCCGCCACAGAGGGGAGTTTGGAGGAGGAACGATTGTCCGCAGAGCTCCCAGGAAAGCGTCAAGGCCTGACCTTCTTTGGATTCTTCAGCCAAGTCCATTGTGAAGTCTCCCACACTGGGACCTGAAAGGCCGGGCCCAGTGTTGTCTGGATAGTCATAAACCCGGAACTGTGGTCAGTTTGGTTTTAAGAAGCCCATTGTAAGCCTGACCACCAGTGCAGAGTTGGCCAAACTCCATTCCATGACTGGCCCGTAGCCTCAGAGATTAAATCCTAAATAAACACTCCAGCTAAATGCCCTGTCGACTGGAAGCCATACTGGTCTATAGCTGGAAATAAGGCAAGAAAGAGGCACGATAATATCAGCCAGATAAGGGAAAATGCAGGAAGCCAGCTAATAATTATCCAAGGCCATCACATTCTTTGTAGGAATTTCAAGTCAACAGGCACCTCCCTGCGGGGGCAGCGCTGGGCTCCCTGGAGAATGAATGAGCCGATGTCTAAACACGATGCTGACCGTCCAACACGGAGCCAGCAGCCACATGCGCCTAGCTAATCTTAAACTGAAAGCAGTTAATAGCATTTAAAAGTCAGCTCCTCAGTCACGCTAGTGACTCAGTGGCCACGTGGCCAGTGGCTCCCGTCTTAGGTGCTGCAGGGAGCTCTGCTGAGCCAGAGTGTTCAGTCAGACAGGGAGAACCAGGCCCAGCTCACTGCGATGAAGC
The DNA here is from genome assembly GCF_019320065.1 of Cervus canadensis. Lineage (NCBI taxonomy): Eukaryota > Metazoa > Chordata > Mammalia > Artiodactyla > Cervidae > Cervus > Cervus canadensis. The sequence continues at coordinate 2,226,708 of NC_057412.1, read as the reverse complement.
GGAGTGGACATTTCATTACCAACCGAGGGTGTCATCGGGTCAACATGCCAGGTGCAGAAAGTGTACGTGTGGCTGAGTCTCTTCGCTGTTCCCCTGAAACTATCACGACTCGGCTTGTATCGGTTCATCGGCTATATCCCAATACAAAATAAAAAGTTTATATGTATACATATATATGTGTATAACATATATATATAATGTTTGCTGACTCAATAAATAAAAATTATCCTGGGACAGAAACGTGGGGCAAAGTTGCCACCTACTCCCCCTGGGCTCACCTGCCTGGGGACACCCCACACGTCCCTAGTCCCCAAGCCCTGCAGGCTCTGTCCTGACGGCGGGCCTTGGTGCCGTCCAGTCTTTGTGGGTCCCGATCCCTGCAGAACCACAGCCCCGGCCGTCGGGTCCGCCTTCCCTGTCCCGGGGGGTGGGGGGAACAGCCCACGGGGGCCTTTTGCCCCGGTCACCTGTCCTGCAGCAGCAGCTGCTGTACATTCCCCTTCTTTTGCCTCCTGAGAAGCACACAGCTTCCTAGATGAGCCAGCCCCCGAGTTCTTCCTGATCCAACCAGCTAGCAGCACGCCCCGCCCCCCAGGAAGGGTCCAGAGAGAGACCTCAGGCCAAGCCTTGCTCACCTCGAGGCCCTGTCTCCCTACCCCGCCAGGCAACAGCAGCTGATCCACCAGGCCCACCCCTCCGCCTCCTTCTTCCTCTTAACCTTCGGGAGCTTCCATTTCTTGGCTGAATCTGGGAGCAGAGTCTGCAAAGACCTTCTCTTTATCCTTTGGGGATTTCAGCTGCCCAACCCAGAGTGTAAGAATGATGTTAAATGGTCAAATAAGATGGCCCTGGGAACCCAGAGAGAATGGTTCTACCTGATGGGCTGGAGAGGCTGATGGGAGGTGGTGCACAATGGGGCCCTTAGGAATGAGCAGAATTGTCAAAGGTGGTCTTACAGGAACCTGAGCGGGGGGGCGGGGGAAGCCGCAGCAACGGGCCAGGAGGTGGGAACAGGAGGTGCATGTTTGGGAATGGGGAGCAGTGAGGGCTCAGTCTAACGGTACAGAAACCCAGGAGCTGGACTCCAGGCAACAGGATTGGCTGTAGAGAGGGCATCACCCACTTGGGCCAGCATCCTTCCTTCCCCCTAGAAGCCAACGTCAGCATTGAGAGCAGGTTTGTTGTTTAGTCACTAAGTCGTGTCTGACTCTTTTCCGACCCCATGGACTGTAGCTCGCCAGGCTCCTCTGTCCATGGGATTTCTCAGGCAAGAATACTGGAGTGCGTTGCCATTTCCTTCCCCCGGGGATCTTCCTGACCCAGAGATCGAACCCGTATCTCCTGCAGTGGCAGGAGGATTCTTTACCACTGAACCACCTGGGAAGCCCTGAGATCAGGCTTTCAACCCACTCACAGCCAGTAATCAGCTGGGCCTGGCCTCCAACCACGTAGGCCTCGAGGTCTTGGAATAGTAATTTCTCCTCATTTGAAGGTTGCTGATCACTATCCAGGTGGCCTTTTTGAAATATAATTTTCTTTCTTCATTTATTTGATTATTTATTTACTGGCCGTGCCGGGTCTTCTTTGCTTCAAAGACTTTTCTCTAGTTGTGGCGAGTGGGAGCGATCCTCCAGTTGTGGTTCATGGGCTTCTCGTTGCAGTGGCTTCTCTTCTTCTGGAGGATAAGCTCCAGGATTCGTGGGCTCAGGCTCAAGTGGCGCTTGGGCTTAGCTGCTGTCTGGCACGTGGGATCTTCCCCGATCAGGGATCAAATCCGCGTCTCCCGCATTGACAGGTAGATTCTTTGCCACTGAGCCACCAGGGAAGCCCCAGTTAGTCTCAGTGTCTTAGAAATTACCAAATTACAACTGAATTTTCTGTTGGAGACATTAAACAACTTTTATTAGAAAGCTCTTCCAGGGCCTGACTCTCGAGGGTGCTTTAAGACACAGTGAACTTCTCCAATGATGCAAATGTATGTCGAGGACCGAAGGGTGATATTTGGCAGAGCCTTTCCTTGGAAGGTTTCCAGTCTTTGCTTGAAGACTGCTCAGGGCCTAATTGCATTTCTTTCCAATGGGTCCAACAGAAAACCCAGATGGGGATTTATCTGGAGGTGAAAATGCAGCCTTCCTGCTTGTAAGCAAACTGCCCCGGGTATCATGAGCTCAGACTCCAGGACTCGGCAGAACAAAGGCAGGAAAGCTGGTCACTTCCGATCGGGGGTGCATATTAATTCCCCGGACTTTCTCTGTTCCAAATCATGACTCCATGGATCGAGTTCTTTCAAGAAAAGAAAAATAGACCTTGTCATTTCCTATTGTTTCAAAGACAAAATCCAGCCTGGGAAAGATTACGGCAAGAGGAAGGGGACTCGTGTTCAGATGACTAAACAGCAACCTGACCTGGAAAATGCTCGATTAGTTTCCGAGGAAGGGAGGGAGCAGCAATTAGAGGCAAGTGTGGAATCACGACATGAACTCCCTTAAGGAGAAGAAAGCAGAATGTTCCTGACCCACTGACAATGAACCAGCAAGAGAATGTGTTACAAATCGATGAAGAATTTGCAAACCCAGTGAGTTGCCTCCCAGTTCTGAGAGCCTGACCTTCCTTCCTTAGAACGTGACCTCTGATTGTAAAGCCTCCGGACCCTGGGAGGGTGAGGCGTGTGCTCAGCAGAGGCGGGTATCCACGGGCTGGCCGTGCTGGCTGCCACCAAGGTTTCTGTTCAATCAGACTCGCCTACATCACGTAGCTCAGACACGTGGAAAACTTCTTTTCTTAAGGAAGATGTCTTGGGAAGAATTTCAACCGTCCTGAAAAAATTGGAATAAAAGCACATAGTTGTTGTTCAGTCACTCAGTCGTGTCCGACTCTTTGGACCCCGTGGACTGCAGCACGCCAGGCTTCCCTGTTCTTTACCTTCTCCTGGAGTTTGCTCAAGCTCATGTCCTTTGAGTCGGTGATGCCATCCAACCATCTGATCCTCTGCCACCCTCTTCTCCTTTCACCTCCAGTCTTTCTCAGCATCAGGGTCTCTTCCAGTGAGCTAGCTCTTCGCATCAAGTAGCCAAAATATTGGAGCTTCAGCTTCAGTATCGGTCCTTCCAATGAATATTCAGCTTACTTCCTTTAGGATTGACTGGTTGTTTTTCAATGAGGTAGATCTGTATGCACCAACATGAAAAATTATTGAAGTCATGTTATTCAGTGAAAAGAGCAAATTGGAGAACAATGCGTACATTATATCATTATGTAAAAGAAAAGGACTCCATATAAAACTCTATTTTTCTTCTGTGTATGCATAGACATCTATAGGTCTGGGAATTTCCTGGTGATCCAGTGGTTAGGATTCCATGCTTCCACTGCTGGGGGTCTGGGTTGGATTCTTGCTTGGAGAACTAAGATCCTGCAAGCTTGTTGCAAGGCCAAAAAAAAAAAAAAGACCAAAAAACTATAGGTCTGCCTATCACATTTGTAGGTTCGGAGAGAAGAAATGAGTGTCACATACCACACAGCCAAGTGTTAAAATCTTATAAACATCAGGCCTAAAATAAAAAATTATGTAAAAGACATTCTCTTGCCTACCTTGACAAACATACCTTTTTAACAACCCTGAAGACCAGGTTTCAACTTGGAATTCCCAGACTTCTCAGGGTCTGGTGCCGATGTGGTGGTGTGGGGTGGAGGGGCTGGCTGGGTCCTGACCCGCCCGTCTTGTCCCACCTGCCCTTGGTCCCTCCCCGGGAGGGGCCTCACATACCGAAGTGTGGACCACCGGGCTCCTGAGTTCATGCTGTGTCCCACCTGTGGCCCCCCAAACAGCCTTAAAGGATGTGATCTGCTATTGGGGGCCCAGCCCTGTAGGAAGTCAGGATGGCTGACAAGACACTGGGGCAGAGGACAGGGTGGAGAGGCTGGAAGGGAGCCCAGAGCAGGTGGGTTGGGCCAAAGACGAAGGATTCTGTGTAGAGGCAAACAAAAATCCCCAATGCTGCAGGAGATGAGCAGGTAGACGACGGGGCTCGGGAAGCCCAGGGAAGCCAGGCCTCTAGCCACCTTCAGAAACCCAAGGGAGGGAATTCTCTGGCAGGCCAGTGGTTAGGACTCTTCATTCTCACTGCTGAGGCCAGGGTTCGATCCCTGGTCAGGGAACTAAGATCCCACTTGCCCTGTGGCACAGTTGAAAAAAAGAGAAAGCAGCCCAGGGGAGCTTGAGATGAGAATGCAGATCCCTGGGCAACCCCCTCCCTGAGACTCAGTGGATTTTGGTTGGGGATTTGGAATCTATCTTCTTAGACAACGTGGAGAACCCTGGGGATGGGGAGGGTGGCAGGCTGTAGATGGCCTTGTCTGATGACCAGGGGTGGTCCTCGGGTGCAGGGGGTCCTTGGCTTGGGACAGGCTGAGGGCAGGAAGCTGAGCAGGTGAAGACAGCTCCACTCCACGCCTCCAAAAATCCCACACCCTCCTGTAAGCCTGTCTGAAAGCCCACACTGACCCAGAGTAGGCAGCCTACAGCCCTGCCTACAGGGCTGGTGAGATACTCCGGTCAGTGGGGTTTTATGAGGTCTTCTCATAGTGATTTCAATGAGGATGACCCCTCATCCTGCTTTGCTGGAGACCAAGGGATTTTCTGCAATTCAGGAGTCTCAAGGCTAAAACCAGGATTACTGTCCTGGCCAATCCTCCATGGGTGGACACACATGGGTGGTCCCCCTTATCCCCATCTTCCTTCTGACCTGGCCGTGCCGAATCCTGAGTCCTGAAAAGACAGACATTTCACATTGCAAGGAATGACCACTGGGTTCTAAATCTTGTTTTACTTCAGTCCGTGTCCTGAGGAAATATTATAGCGTTTGCTCCTTTTCATTTTATAAAACATGTTGAAAATTGCCTTTCATTCCTAAATCCCTCTTTTCAGCCACTTTTAATATTCCTTTTCAAAGCAAGAAAGAAAAAGAAAAGGCCATTGGGACTAAAAACTTCACATACTTGGACTGGACCCAAAGGAGAATATTTATTTCAGCAAAATTCATTCAGGGTCTTGAAAGTCAAGTGTGTGAATATAAAATACACCTTTTCAGTCTAAAAATAATGCCCCTTTCTAAGCTTGGATGACTGAACCGTGACATGTCAGGTTGACATATTCGATGCTCCCGGAACGTGACCCCAGAGAGCGAGGAAGGAGAATGCGGAGCGGAGGGCGGCGGGGTTTGGGGACCTGCGAGGCTGCCCTGGCTGGCTGGCCAGCTCGGCTTCCTGGAGGGCTCAATCCAGTGACCTCACCCGGGTGCCGCGGCCTTCTCATCCTCTTGTGACTCTTCCTGCTCAGGAGGTCTGTTTAAAAAGTCCTTTCACAAACAAGCGTCATTTATTTCGGCTTCAGCCACTCATCTTGATTCCAGCCTGAAAGTGTGTCTGGATCTCACCCAAGGCGTGGAGGTGGGGCCGGGAGGATCCATCAGCGCCTTCAAATTCCAGCCCCATCAACTCGGGGACAGAGCACTGTGTCCGTGACAGCCACCCCCCACCCAACACACACACACTCACACCAAGGCTACCCGGCCCGAGAGCTGCAGAAACTGGGCTTTCAGCCTCTCAGATCCCCACTGGCTCAGCTGTTCCTCCTGCCAAAATCATCAGCTATTGAAGGACAGAGAACGGTGTGCGTACGCATCTATGTGTACACATGCGTGCGTGTGCGTGCCTATCTGTGAGTCTGTGCGCTGCCAAGCAGCCAGGGTGGCGGGTGCTGTTCCCACTTTGTAGGTCTGCGTGTGTGAGTTCCAACAGCAGCCAGCTGGTGACAAAGTCTGCAGGGTGGGTGCTGGTTGCCGCTGACCTGGGGTCAAATCCCATCTCGGCCACTCAGTTGCTGTGTGACCCTGGGTGGCTGGCTTGAGCCCTCTGCGCCTCCTCTGGAAAGTGGAGACCGCAGTAGTACAGAGCGTGGTGGCAGGAGGTAAGTGAGGTTGGGAGTGCCAAGTGATTGCAGAGGGCCCTGATGTCACCCTACAAAATGGAGCCCTTTTTACCTAGGATTCTCCAGATATTCTGGCCCTGGCAGGTAACCCCCACGCCCACCCTAACAGATGTACATCATTATACATTTGCCCAAACCTGTAGAATATGCAACATAAAGAGTGAACCTCAGTGTAAACTATGGACTTTGGTGGTAATAAAATGTCAGTGGAGCTGCTGGAACACATGTGCTGCTCTGGTGTGGGGTCTCAGTACTGGGAAAGGCCTTGCATGGCAGGTGGGGGAACAGCGAGTTCCAAGGCCTCTCTATATTTTCCATTCCATTTTATTGTGAATCTAATACGGTTCTAAAAAATAAAATCTACTTAAAAAGGAAAAAATATGAGTAAATAAAGACTACTTTGGGCTTCCCAGTTGGCTTGGATGGTAAAGAAGCAGTGCAGGAGGCCTGGGTTCGATCCCTGAGTTGGGAAGATCTCCTGCAGAAGGGGATGGCAACCCACTCCAGTGTTCTTGCCTCAAGAGTCCCATGGAGAGAGGAGCCCGGTGGGCTACAGTCCATGGGGTCGCAAAGAGTTGGATACAACTGAGCAACTAACAACACCCCCCCACACACACACAATGCACAAAGGGTACTTTTAAAAAAAGGACCCAGACAAGCTCCTGAGAAATTAGCAGATGTCCTAGTTTATGAAATTCCTTTCATTTATTCATTCAATAAATATTTCTTGAATTTGCCATCTCTTCTTTAGTGAGGTGTCTGTTTTCAGATTTTTTCCCTACTTTTAGAAGGAAAAATAAACTTGTTTTCTCATTGTTGAGTTTTAAGAGCTCTTTATATATTTCGTAGGTTAGTCCTTGATCAGATAAGGACTTTTGAAAAAATACAAGGGTTTACCCTGTGCTGAGTGCTGTTCTAGGGAGTGAACAAAACGGAAAACAGCCTGCCCTCCTGGAACTTACATTCTAAGTAACCCACCGCAGGCCGCCTTGTGAGAAATGCTACGGGGACAAATGAAACAGTAAAGGGGGAGGGGGAGAACACGGTGCTATTTATAAGAATGGTCAGAGAAGTCCCCTCTAATAAGGCAGATGAGAGAACAAACGAGAAGGAGGTGAAGAAGCCACGAAGCCGGGGGAGCAGGAGGGCTCCGGGGAGAGGCAGGGCCGGTGCAAAGGCCCTGAGGAGGGAAAGGAGCTGGCCCGAGTGAAGAAGAGCAGGAGGTCAGGGTGGGGGAGTCTAGGGCAGGCGCTGGTCCCTAAGAGCCCAGTAGGCGCCTGGGAAGGACTTTGCCTTTGGAGTGTGTATCCATTTCCTGTAACTGTCGTAACAAGTACTGCAAACTTAAAACAGCAGAATTTAGTCTCTGACGGTTCTGAACCCGAGAAGTCAGACCCCCAGGCTTCGGGAGGGCTGTGCCCTCTGCAGGCTCCAGGAGAGTCTCCTGGCTGCTCCTCCAGTCTCCGGGGGCGCCTCGTGGTCCTTGGCTGGTGGCCGCATCCCTCCAGTCCCCGCCTGCATCTCCACGTGGCCTCCCTTCTCTCCGCGTCTCCTTTTCTGTGTGTCTCTCATCAGGACATTTGTCACTGGATTGGGTCCCTCCTGCATAAACCAGGGTGATCTTGTCCTGAGTTTCACTATGTCTGCCAAGACTCTGTTTCCAATGGCGTGGAGGTCAATGGCATGGTGGTCCGACAGTAGCCACTTCCGGGAGGCTGTGTGCCCGAGAGCCCGCCTGCAGTAGGTCCAAGAGAAGATGGGAGGGAACGGCAGGTGTGGGTAGGGCTTTTAACAGGCTTTGTTAGAAAGGGACATGGGGAAGGGAGGCAGCAGCTAGAGAAGGATGGGCAGTCAAGGGAGAATTTTTTTTTTTTTTTGACAGAGCAGCATTGTTTGTGGAATCTCAGTTCGCAGATCAGGGATGGAAGCTGGGTCCTTGGCAGTGAGAGAGCAGAGTCCTAGCCACTGCACTGCCAGGGAATTCCCAAGAGAGGACTTTTTAATAGGATCTTTTATGGAGAAGAGAAGGAGGCACACACAGAGCGATGGGGATGTGAAGATGGAGGAAGCTCCGGGGTGCTGGCAGCCACCAGAAGTGGCAGAGGCACGGAGGGGCTCTCTAATAGGGACACGTCTCAGGCAAACGGGCACACATGGTCACCCTGGCTTTTTTCCCTTTTCTGGTGACACCATGTCTCATGTGGTCTCCTAGTTCCCTGACCAGGGATTGAACCTATACCCCCTGCCTTGGAAGCACAGCCTCCTCACCACTGGACTGCAAGGGAGGACCCTCTCCAACAGCCCTCAGCAAGCACAAACCTGCTGACACCTGGATTTTTGGCTCCAGGACACAAATTTTGAACTTCTGGTTTCCAAAACGTGAGATAATAAATTTTTGCTGTTTAAGCCACCAATTCTGTGGCTACTTCACTCTGGTATTCTTGCCTGGAGAATCGCATGGACAGAGGAGCCTGGTTCATGGGGTCACAAAGAGTTTGACACGAGTGAGCAACCTTTCACTTCACTTTCACTGTGGTCATCTGTGACAGCAGCCACAAGAAGCAAACATACTAAGTGCATCCTTAAAACACAAATATACACACATTTGTGAATATATCTGTAGGGAAAAATCGCCAGAAGTGGAATTATGAGGTCAAAGGATATGTATACTTTAGAATCTGGTGTATATTTACCAGGAATTCCTTGTGATTCAGACAGTAAAGACTGCCTGCAATGCAGGAGATTCAGGTCTGATCCCTGGGTCGGGAAGATCCCCTGGAGAAGGAAATGGCAACCCCCTTCAGTATTCTTTCCTGGGGAATTCCATGGACAGAGGAGCCTGCAGGGCTACAGTCCGTGGGGTTACAAAGAGTCAGACATGACTGAGTGACTAACACACACAGATATTTACCAAAACGCCCTGCATCAGGGTGGCTGTGATTTCAACTGATGACTACAAACAAGAACGCCTATCCCCAATGGGGGGTGGCTGCCCACCCCCCACCTGGCCTCCTGCACGCACGTTTCACTGACACGTGAAGTTGTAAGTCTACCTCTGGCCGTTGGAATGTGAGCGGAAGTGGGTGCCCACCTCCAGGGAAAGTGAGAGACACTGTGCGTTCTCCACTTTCTCTTCTCGTCTCCACCAGTCGGAAGCCCCTTTAAGGTCCTGGGAAACCCACTAGAGCCCACCAGATGGGAGGAACCCATCGCTGAGTCACTGAACCACCACCGGAGAAATACTGTCCACCAACCATAAACGTCTGCAGGACTCTTACACGAGCGGGCAATATGTTTCTATTGTACTCGCCTCTGAAAGGTTGCCTTTTGTCAGGTTACCCTAACTAAAATGCCGTGATACTATTTTTTAAATACAAACATCAGATCTCCTGTGTCTGTCGAATTGGCAGGCAGGTTCTTTACCACTAGGGCCACCTGGGAAGCCCTAAAGAGAAGAGATACTTCTGATGCCAAATTCATTACGTGGAAAGAGAGGATTGAAGATAGGTCGGCCCCATAGACTGTAGCTTGCCAGGCTCCTCTGTCCATGGGATTCTCCAGACAAGAGTACTGGAGTGGGTTGCCATTTCCTCCTCCAGGGGATCTTCCCGACCCAGGGATCAAACCCGGGTCTCCTATGTCTCTTGCATTGGCAGGCGGGTTCTTTTCCACTAGCACCACCTGGGAAACGCTCTAAGATAGGGACTATGGACTGTGTTAATCGCTCAATCTTGTCCAACTCTTTGCGACCCTACGGACTGTAGCCCGCCAGGCTTCTCTGTCCATGTAATTCCCCAGGCAAGAATACTGGAGTGGATTGTCATTCCCTTCTCCAGAGGAACTTCCCAACCCAGAGATCGAACCCCTGGTCTCCTGCCTCGCAGGCAGATTCTTTACCGTTTGAGATACAGGGAAAATTTTAGTTAGTCACACAGTCGTGTCTGACTCTGCGATCCCATGGACTGTAGCCCGGTAAGTCTTCTGTTCATGGAATTCTCCAGGCAAGAATACTGGAGTGGGTTGCCATTCCCTTCTCCAAGCTACGGGAAAGTCTCCTCGAAGATAGGGACTATTACAAAATGAGAGATCAGTGGCATGGGTGATGCTGTAAGGAGTATGACACTGTGGAGGAGGGAGGGGGTCCCAGCAGAATGGTGTCCTGGGTGGGGAGCAAAGCCCAGGGTGGCCTTGGCGGGAGCCCGGACGGTCTGTCCACTGCAGTGGGGGGCGGGGGCCGTCTGTCTTCTCTGTGAATTGGGGGGTAAGACAGGACGGGGCGGAGGGCAGGGAGCTGCTGAGAGAGGAGGCGTGATGCAGCTGCAGGGGGGGAATCTAAGGACCTGGGGTGCCCCCCATGACCGTGATTCTGGGGCTCACTCCACCATGTTGCTGGAATGTTGGTTTTAATGACAGTTGTGGTTTTAATGATGGTTGGGGTTTTTGCCAAATGAATGGGCCCCAGGGAGAGAGCTGAGTGTGGGCACTGACTGGACCTGCCAGGGTGCTTTCATGGTGCCCTGAGGTCTGGGGGGGGGGTGCTCATATGTGGGGGTGCTGAGGGGGAGCTAGCAGAGCCGAACGAAGACCCTGAGGGGTGATGAGGTGTCAGAGACAGGGTTTTGAGGGGGGAGGGAGGGTTATGATCTAGAACAACCTGGGGGAACAGCGACCTGTACCCATCTGGGAATCGGGGTGCGGGGAGAAACCGGCCCCTACTTCACAGCTGTGCAGAGAGCGTCCTCACGGGAGAGCCAGGCTTTCTTTCTCTTTTATTCTGTTTTCTTTCTCTTTTTATTTATTTAAGCTTATGTGAAATAATCCACAAATACTCCTTTAAGCCACGCGTGATCGCCAACATCTTTTTTTTAAGGAACTCTGTAAATACTAGTTACAGCTTTTAATCTTGACTACTCTGATGAACATATTATTATTTATATTTTATTCTGCACATTACAGATTTTGTGTATTCCAACTCAGGCTTTTGATGAGATTCAAGGAAGGAAACGGCCTCCCTGGTGGCTCAGATGGTGAAGCGTCTGCCTGCAATGTGGGAGACCTGGGTTTGATCCCTGGGTCAGGAAGATCCCCTGGAGAAGGAAATGGCAACCCACTCCAGTGTTCTTGCCTGGAGAATTCCATGGACAGAGGAGGCTGGTGGGCTACAGTCCATGGAGTCTCAAAGAGCCGGACACAACTGAGCGACTTCACTTTCACAAGGAAGGAGACACTGAAGGGGAGGCTGAGCATATGAGGGATTTTTCCAATGTTCCACAGGCTCTCGAGAGACTAATGGAAGGATGTTGGGTCAGCATGAGAGAAGGCTACATACTCCGTGGCTCCTTGGAACCATCAAAAATGGGAATAAAGGACATGATGGGACCACCCAGGATGGTCCCCAAGCAGATCACGGGGCCCTGGACCCTCTACATTTTAGTGAAGTTCCTCATTTGACAACTGCTTTTTTTTTTTAATTGGAGGATAATTGCCTTCCAATATTGTGTTGGTTTCTGCCACACAGCATCATGAATCAGCCACAGGTATACTTATGTCCCCTCCCTCTTAAGCCTCCCTCCCACCTCCCACCCCATCCCACCCCTCTAGGTGGTCACAGAGCATGGATTTGAGCTCCCCGCATCACACAGCAAATTCCCACTGGCTGTCTGTTTTACATACGGTAACGTCTATGTTTCCATGATACTCTTTCAAATCGTCCCTCCCTCTCCTGCTCCTGCTGCGTTCACAAGTCTGTTCTCTCTGTCTGCGTCTCCACTGCTGCTCTGCAAATGGGTGCATCTGTACCATCTTTCTAGATTCCATGTATATGCATCAATATGCAATATTTTTCTTTTTCTGACTTACTTTACTCTGTATAATAGGCTCTAGGTTCATCTTCCCCATTCAGTTCAGTTTAGTTGCTCAGTCGTGTCCGACTCTTTGTGACCCCATGGGCTGCAGCACGCCAGGCTTCACTGTCCATCACCAACTCCCGGAGTTTACTCAAACTCATGTCCTTTGAGTCAGTGATGCCATCCAACCATCTCATCATCTATCGTTCACTTCTCCTCCTGCCTTCAATCTTTCCCAGCATCAGGGTCTTTTCCAAGGAGTCAGTTCTTCACATCAGGTGGCCAAATATTGGAGTTTCAGCTTCAACATCAGTCCTTCCAATGAACACCCAGGACTCATTTCCTTTAGGATGGACTGGTTGCATCTCCTTGCAGTCCAAGGGACTCTCAAGAGCCTTCTCCAACACCACAGTTCAAAAGCATCCATTCTTCTGCGCTCAGCTTTCTTTATGGTCCAACTCTCACGTCCATACATGACTACTGGAAAAACCATAGCCTTGACTAGACGGACCTTTGTTGGCAAAGTCACGTCTCTGCTTTTTAATATGCTATCTAGGTTGGTCATAGCTTTTCTTCCAAGGAGCAAGCGTCTTTCAATTTCATGGCTGTAGTCACCATCTGCAGTGATTTTGGAGTCTAAAAAAAATAAACTCTGTCACTGTTTCCACTGTTTCCCCATCTATTTACCATGAAGGGATGGGACCAGATGCCGTGATCTTAGTTTTTTTGAATGTTGAGTTTTAAGCCATCTTTTTCACTCTCCTCTTTCACTTTCATCAAGGGGCTCTTTAGTTCTTCTTCACTTTCCCATTAGAACTGTTTCAAATGTGTTCCATTTTATGGGTGAGTAATATTCCATCATATACAGGTACCATAACTTCTTTATCCATTCTTTATCTGTTGATGGGCATCTAGGTTGCTTCCACGTCCTAGCTAGTGTAAATAGTGCTGCAGTGGATATTGTGCACCTGTGTCTTTTTCAATTACGTTTTCTTCAGGGTATATGCCCAGTAGTGGAATTGCTGGGTCATGTTGTAGTTTTAGTCCTAGGTTTTTCTTTCCTGACAATTTTCTATTAAAATTTGACCTGTGGCAGGCACTACAAGAGAGACCCCAGCTGGACCCAAACCTAACAAACATCTTTCCTGGGGAGGCTGTGTTCTGAGATAGAGGCGGTGATATGCCAGGTTCATCCCTCTGTCCAGGAGAACTCAAGTATCATTTGGTTCTGGTGGGTGTGACTGTCCTGAAATTGCACCTCCTGAAACTGTGAACAAATAACTGAGATTCTGAAACTCTTTCTCTGTGCCATGTTAAGTGCTTTTAAGGAGAGTATTTATTTTCATCTTCATGACAGCCCTATGGAATTAGGTGTATCATCATTCCCATTTTAAGATGAGGGCCTTGAGGCAGACAAAAGTAAAGTAGCTTGATTGGATTTCAGAGCCAGCAAGTGATGGTGTCAGGATTTGAACATGGAGCCCATGGTCTCCACCCAAGCTCCTCTGCCTGCTACCATCACAAGCAATTGCCAAAAAAGCCTAAACTGAAATGTCTGTAGATCAGGGGTGCTGCTCACTCACCCCAACTCTGGAGTTAAAAGATTTTTCTTTCAATTCAAAACTTACTCCCCGTCCCCCTTCTGTAGTCACCCACTCAGTGATCAGGTCTTACTGTTTCTTCTCTCTCAGTTAAGTGGCCAAATGCCGCTTGCCATGACCACTTACCGTTTCAAAACTGCCGAGGGAATTCCCTGGCAATCCAGTGGTTAGGACTCCACGTTTCCACTTCAGGGGGCCCAGGTTCAAACCCTGGTTGAGGAACTAGGAACCTGCAAGCTGTGAAGTGTGGCCAAAACAAATGCACAACAACCAAAAAAAAAAACTTCTGGCAGAAAACGCTCAGTGGAGGAAAAAGGGAAGTTGCCAGAGTAGATGTTGACTCAGGAGCAAATTCCCACATTTGTCTATCTGACGATGCAGTGATGGAGCATCTGGCTCAGGTCTTCTTTTGAGCGTGGAACTCAGGGAAGACTCTGATGTGTTCCTTTGTTTTCCTCTGTCAGGCACTTGCCCTTCCATTTTTCCACACTCCCACACAATGCATTGGTTCAGTGGATCTCAATTTTCCAGAGCTGGAGGCTACCTCATCAGTTCCTACTCTGATTTCTCTTGTTTACATTGCTAAGCACTGCAGGAATGAGGCCATCAGGCCGCGAGAGGAAGATGAGACGGGTTGTGTTGCTATACCAGTTAGACTGGGTTCATCTACAAGTAACTTCGTCCTGAAAATAGTGACTTAATCTATACAGAAGAACACAAATATCCATTCCTGCATGGTACGGTGGCCCATGATGTTACAGACCCGGGCTCCTTCTATCTCGTTGCTTTAACACACATGGCTTTCTTTTCCAAGGTCATCTCATAGTCCAATATCACTGCTGGAACTCCAGCCATTACCTCTGCATTCTGGGTGACAGAAAAGAGAAGATGAGGAAGAAGTCACTTTTAGAGAGAAAGTGATATCTCCACCCCTTCACTTTAATTTCTTTGTCCAAAGCTTTATTATCTGGCTACCCCTGGATATAGAAAATACTAGGGGATGTAGTGTTTTACTTGGCAGCAGTGTATCCAGATTAAAAAAAAAAAAAAGTGCTCTTTTGCTAGAAGAAAAGGAAAGAATTACTATTTGGAGGCAAATAGCAGACTTTGTTATAGTTACTGTCCTGAATTATAAGAAAGACTCCTTCCCTGGTGGCTCAAGTGGTAAAGAATCTGCCTGCAGTGCAGGAGACCCAGGTTCAGTCCCTGGGTTGGAAAGATTCCCTGGATACGGAAATGGCAACCCACTCTAGTATTCTTGCCTCCAAATCCCACAGACAGAGGAACCTGGTGGGCTACAGTCCATGGGGTTCAAAAAGAGTTGAACGGAACTGAGTGACTAACACACATTTAAGGAAGAAGATGAAGGTCATGGGTTCAGGACGAACTGGACACGTACATGTGCCTGGTGCTGCGCTCTGTGGACAAGCTATGCTAGAAAATCATATGCAAGCAAAGCGCTCAGAGGTGGTTGGTCTGAGGGTGATTCTTGCTTCCCCTGGAGCAGCCTGGAGGTGGGACACACAGGGGTGTGCTATTTAAATAGTAAAAATAAGACATTAAATTTGTCTCCCAGCCAATTCAAGTGGGAGTCCACTCTATTTCATCATGCCAGGGATGAGGGCCAGCACTGCGGGGTCCCTGTCAGTCTATTTATTCTGACATCCAGTGCAGGATCCTTGACAATGTCAGAGAGTCAAGTTCAGGACTTGGCCCATCTCTCATGAATTCAGACCAGTTATTAGACGTAGTCATGCATAGGGCTTGCTTCCCTGGTGGCTCAGTGGTAAAGAATCTGCCTGCCCATGCAGGAGACATGGGTTTGATCCTTGGTCCGGGAAGATCCCACATGCCATGGAGCGATTAAACCCGTGTGCCACAAGTATTAGCTGGTACTCTAGAGCCCGGGAACCGCAACTCCTGAGCGCATGTGCCTCAACTACTAAAGCTCAAGTGCCCTAGAGCCTGCGTTCAGCAACAAGAGAAGCCGCTGCAGTGAGAAGCATGGACAGCACAACTAGAGTATCCCTGGCTCCCTGCAACTGGAGACAAGCCCGTGCAGCCGTGAAGGCCCAGCACAGCTAAAAATGAGCAAATAAATAAAAACTGAAAAAAGAAGTGTCCATGCATCATCCAGCTTCCCCAGACTCAGTAAGCCACCCATGCAGGAGTCTCAGGTGGGACAAGTTAAGGGCCTGCACTGGCCCAGATGTTGCCACTGTGACAATGAGAAAAAGTGTCCTTCCTCTAGATGGATGGAGTCCCTGATAGATGGCTCAGTCATAGGACAATGTTTGTGGAAAATAAGAAAAATTGCTTTCTCTGAGGAGATGCAGCTCCGTGCTGAATCTCAGCTGCCACACAGCCAGGAACATTTGTGCAGTGCACAACCTGAACCACTGTGAATGGCAGCCCCAGTAAAGAGGATGGTGACTAGGGGCTGGCATCATGTCTCCTGGTCACCCAGAAAACCATAAGTGGTTATTTCCCAAGTGTGAGGAGTACCCCGTACTCCAGCCCCACTGACTTGTGTCCCTCCACCCTGCCACCTGAAACAACCAAATTCTTTTAAAAGTATGTGAAACGACATCTTTAGGACATTGGACGTCAGGCGAGAAGGGGCGGTGCTTCCCTAACTCCCCTGCCTCGGGGGCAGCCTAGGAAAGGGGCAGCCTGGGGGTGGGGGCCCCAGCGGGCCACCTGAGTTGAAGACACAGAGATGAGGGTCTAGGGAGACCAAGGGGACCACAGCCGCGGGCCAGGATGTCGGGGATGAGAGGCGGGCACGGGGAGGGAGAACCCGGAGGTGAGCAGAGACCCCCTTGAGAATGTGGTTGAGAGCTCATCACACGTGCTTGTGAGGGGACCACCCGAAGCCGGGATCAGGAAACCACAGGAAAGGCCTAGAAGGAACCACATCCAGAGCTCTACGTGGACTAGAGGTGCCCGTTCCCCCAGCCAGAAGAAAACATCACGACCCTCGGGGCGGCTGGCCGGGCACTCAGAGGTGATGAATAATTAGCTCCAGAGAGAAGGTGGGGCTGTGACTTTGGGAGGTTCTGTCCCACATGTGACCCGCGGTTCCATTTATTACCCTGGGCCAGCGGTGTGATGACCTCCCCACACCTGGCCCGGCTCCATCCATCCAGGGAGCGCCTGGTTCCCCCATGCCCGGACTGGAGCCGCGGAGAACAGCTGGTCCCCCTGACCTCACCTGGCCACCCACATTCTTGCTGGGAGGCGGCTTGGTCTCCAGCTATTGAAACTCACTCTCAAGACAGCAAGGTCTCGGGTTCATGCGTAACTGGGCCGTTTGTATCCAAGGAAGTGCCACCTTTCCCACAGCTTTATATAAACTTCCTCTTACTGAACGCATCTGGCTTCACAGGCTGCAGAACTTTTCTTTGAGTTTCTAAACTTAGGAGCTCTTCTCCCCACTCTGTTCCCCAAATATGGGTTCAGTTAGAGCCTGCGCTCCAGGAAGCCAAAGGTCTGGCCACTGTACCCGACTCAGCCTCGTGACTGGGGTGCAGTGGGGTGGGTAGGGCTGGGCAATGAGGCAGGGGTCAGATAGCAATGTGGGGGCATAGCTGCCAAGAAGGGCCACCCCTGGAGGAAGGGGCGGGCACCCGTGTGGCCCCCCCATGCATCCTGTCTCGATGGAAAAAGAAGCGGCACCTTCAGACCCTGGCAGGGGCAGGTAGCCCACCTGAAGCCAAGCTGCATGCCAGGATCTCAGCCATGCCCCTGGGCACATTGTTGTTAGGTCGCTAAGTTGTCTGTTTGCGACCCCACGGACTGCAGCACGCCAGGCTTCGCTGTCCTTCACTATCTCCCAGAGCTTGCTCAAAGTCATGTCCACTGAGTCAGTGATGCCATCCAACCATCTCATCCTGTGTCGTCCCCTTCTCCTTCCACCTTCAATCTTTCCCAGCATCAGGGTCTTTTCCAATGAGCCATCTCTTCACATCAGGTGGCCAAAGTATTGGAGTTTCAGCTTCAGCATCAGTCCTCCCAATGCATGACTCCTTCCCAGGCGTGAGCTGTTCTCTAAATTGCCTGTTCTTGCCTAAATGTAATCCTCTTGTGTTAAAACATAGGTTTTACTATTATTTGGGGCCAGCAAAGCCAGCAGATGAGGAGACAATGTCCCCTGAGAAGACGCAGCTTGTTACTCACAGTTCCCAAGAGGAGAGGGGTGCACACGGCCCCTCGCAGAGCCACACTGGGAAGCACCAGGGTCTATCAGGAGATGGAGGAGTGCGGGGAGGGGTGAGAAACAGCCTTCACTGTGGCCTAACTAGAAGGAACGGGCGAGGCAGGGTAAACAGGCTTGGGACTGGCTGTTGCAAATAATTCCAGCCAACTCCGGAGGCCAGGGCTGTCTGGTACCCAGACTAGGGCAGGGGGATAAGTGGCCCTGAGTGTGAGAGCTCTTTGAGAGCTTAGCGAAGGGAGTGATTGGGGTGGACTCGGGATTCGTTGTTTTGTCCCCAACAGCTCTGCTCCCAGCAGAACTGTTTGCTGTCTTTAGGAATCAGCTAACCCGGGATGTCCCTCCAGGGCCAGCAAAAGCCCAAAGTCAAAGCATCAGAAACACACGGATGCCTCAGATCTCAGTTTTGACCAGGATGGGCATGGATCGAGCCCTTGGACCCTGAATGGCTCAGCCATTTGGCTGCCCAGGGGCTTCCCTGGGGGTTCAGCTGGTAAAGAATCTGCCTGCAATGTGGGAGTCTTGGGTTTGACCCTTGGGTTGGGAAGATCCCCTGGAGACAAGAAAGGCTACCTACTCCAGTATTCTGGCCTGGAGAATTCCATGGACTGGTTCCCTTGTGGTTCAGCTGGTAAAGAATCCACCTGCAATGCGGGAGATCCGGGTTTGATCCCTGGGTTGGGAATATCCCCTGGAGAAAGGAAAGGCTTCCCACTCCAGTATTCTGGCCTGGAGAATTCCATGGACTGGTTCCCTGGTGGCTCAGACGGTAAAGCGTCTGCCTGCAATGTGGGAGACTCGGGTTCGACCCCTGGGTCAGGAAGATCCCCTGGAGAAGGAAGTGGCAACCCATTCCAATACTCTTACCTGGAAAATTCCATGGATGGAGGAGCCTGGCAGGCTACAGTCCACAGGGCTGCAAAGAGTAGGACACGACTGGGCAACTTTACTTTCTTTCACTTTTGGCTCCCCAGTACTGTCCTCTTCCTTTCATTGGTCATGCAATAATGCAATCCATCATTTTACACATTTGATGTTTTAGGACCTTGTGTCTTGAATTAACGGCTAAGTTTTTATACCATCACCACTATTTATTTGTCTTCTGTCAAACATATCATCTCAAGTAATCCTTCAACAACCTTGAGGTTAGATACAGCAGATAAGATTGGTTAAGTATTTAATATCCATTTTCCCTTTCTTCCTTACCAGCGGAACTCCAATTGTGTTCAAGATAGTAACACACCTGGCTGAAATACTGACTGCTCTGTACTGCTTAATAGGCAGTAACAAGGATGCAACAACCAGTTCTAGACAACGTGATATGAAGGAAAGAGGTCCTGGGGACTTTTTCAGGAGGGAGCAGACACAAGCGGCACCCACATTGCAGCCTCCGGCCTTTTGCCCCTCCTCTGTCCTCTTGCCTGATAGATAAGTCGGGCGCTTAGAGACGTGAGAGCCAACTTCCAGGCGTAAGAGCAGAAAGCTTCAAGCCCTGGATGATGGAGTAAGAAGGCAGAAGGAGCCTGGGTCCTCAGCTGCACCAATCCCAAACTGTCCGCCTCCAACCTCCTGTTATATGAGAAAAATGTCACCTCTATTTTAATGAAATTACTGTGATTATGTCTCTGGTGCATATGTGTGTGCTCAGCCATTCCGAATCTTCGCGAACCCATGGCCTGAAGCCCGCCAGGCTACTGTGCCCATGGCATTTTCTAGGCAAGAATATTGGAGTGGGTGTCCATTTCCTTCTCCAGGGGGCCTCTCCCCCTCAGGGATCGAACTCACGTCTCATGCATCGTCCTAATGGATGAAATAGAGAATGTTTTTATTTCCTTTTATGAAGGAGACTGAAGCTTATAAGTTGATAAAATTATCCAAGGCCTGGCAGCTCTTAAATGACAGAGCCTCTAGCCTCTATGGACTGAACTATGTCTTCCCAAAATTCATGTGATGAAGCCTGAACCTTGAGCATCTTAGAATGTGACTGCATTTGGAGACAAGGTTAAATGAGGTCATTGTTGTGTGCTGGTCTCAGCTGCTAATAACCATTGTTGTGGCTGGACCAGCCGTGTGGTTATGATTGTAAGACACACTGCAGCAATAACCATCAGGAAACTAAGAAAAAAAAAACAACTATTATTTGCAGGACCCAGAAATTACATGGTTTCCCCTGGGGGCAGACAGCGAGGCTATGGGTAGAAAGAGTGTGAACACAGGTCCAGGGTTCTGCTTTCACTGGGGTCAAGGGTGAGGGCCAAGGGTTTCATGGACTCACTATTGCTGAGAGTTCAAAACATAAAGAGTGGGAACTTGAAGAGAAGAGAAAAAACAAGTGGCCCAAATGGTCAGCTGTTGAAATCAAATAAGATCTCTAATGGCTTCCCTTGCGGCTTATATGGTAAAGAATCTGCCTGCAATGCAGGAGACCTGGGTCGGGAAGATCCCCTGGAGAAGGGAAAGGCTACCCACTCCAGTATTCTTGCCTGGAGAATTCCATGGATAGAAGAGCCTGGCAGGCTACAGTTCGTAGGGTCACAAAGAGTCAGAAAGATCTCTAAAACAAAAGAGCCTCAGTGGGGGAAGATGGCTTTGGCTCTTTATCTAGTCCTGTGGCTGGCAATGTGTTTACTCAATCAAAGCTTAAGTCAGGCACTTACATTACAAAAAAGAGAAAACCTAGTCTCCAAGGCTTACGGCTTACAGCAGTCATAAGTGAAAAAGTGTTAGTCGCTCTGTTGCATCCAGCTCTGCGATTCCATGGACTATAGCCCCCAGGCTCCTCTGTCCTGGGGTTGTCCAAGCAAGAGTACTGGAGTGGGTAGCCATTCCCTTCTCCAGGGGATCAAACCCTGGTCTCCTGCACTGAGCTACCATCTGAGCTACCAGGGAAGCTCTAAATCGTAAGGGTGGGGCCCTAATCCAGTAAGGCTGGTGTCTTTGTTATTCAGTCATGTCCAGCTCTTTGCGACCCCCTGGACTGCAGCACGCCCGGCTTCCCTGTCCTTCACTGTCTCCCGGAGTTTACTCAAACTCATGTCCATTGAGTCGGTGATGCCGTCCAACCATCTCATCCTCTGCTGCCCCCTTCTCTTCCTGCCTTCAATCTTTCCCAGCATCAGGGTCTTTTCCAGTGAGTCAGCGCTTTGTCCTTATAGGAAGAGGAAGAGACAGGGGTGTGTGCAGACAGCAGAACCACCTTCAGGACCCAGAGAGAAGGTGGCTGTGGGCAAGCAAACCACAGAGGCCTCGGAAGACACCAAGCCTGCCGGCACCTTGGTCTTGGACTCTAGGTCTTCGTTTTCCCCTCAGCTACTTGCATGTTTGGGGTTGACCCCGCTTCCTTGTCTGACCTGAGCTCCTCTACCTCACCTCCATACTCAGCCTCCCCCAGGGGAGGGGGCTCCAGAGCACCACCCTGAAATTCCATCGTTGTCACGGTTTGGAAGAGTATCTAAAAGCAGGATGAAGTGTGGAAGGACGGGCATCATCTGTATAGTGTGGTTTGTGGTTTACAGCCAGAGTCACCTGGGAGATATTTTTTGTCAAATGCCTTGTAGGCATCTATGGATATGGTCCTGTGATTTTCCTCTTAGTTCTGTTAATATGCTAGATTTCTTATATTAAACCATCCTTGCCCTTCTGGAATAAATCCTACTGGGACATGAAATGTCATATTTAATGCACTTTTTGTTCAATTTCCTTAATTTTTATTTTTTAAATTTGCATTAATATTTATTAGTGATATAGGACTCTCTTTGTCAGTTGTGATAGTAATATTATATTAACTTCATAAAAGTAACTTACAAGCTTACATTCTTTTTCAATGTGCTGCAAATTTATGCAAATTTATGCAAAGTTTCAATTAATTGGTCTTTAAAGTTTTCATAGAGTCCCCTGATGAGTCTGTACCTGTAAATTTAGAATTTTCTGTCTTTCATTTAAGTTGTCTGTATACATATTCTATCTCTATTTGGGTACATTTTATTTTCCTAAAAATGTATTCATTTCATCTAGGTTTTCAAATTTATTTCTTAAACTACTATAAAATATTACCTGAATTTAAAAAATTCTTCTCTTCAATTATTTTCCTCTTATCATTTCTTACATTGTGTATTTGTGGTTTTCCTCTTTTAAATTATACCAGCTAATGGTTTTCTAATTTTGTTGATTTTTTTAAACTACTGTTTTTTGATGTATTAATAACACAACTCATTAAATTTCTAGTTTGAACTTCATTAGTTCCTTCCTTCTGCTTTCTTTGTTTTACTCTACTGGTCTTTTTCTGGTTCCTTGCTTAGCTGTTTAATTGATTTATTTCCATTTTATGGTTTCTGATATTTAGTTCTGTAAATTTTTCTAGATCCTGCTTCAGCAGACTCATAAATGGTCATGTTCTTTTTCATTATCCATTACTTTCTAGAAGTTGTGCAACTTTATTTTGAAAAATCTTCCATCTCCCACAAGTAGCTTAATAGTATGCATTCAATTGACAGGAGGACCTTTTGCTGGTTTGATATTAATGTGAATTTCTAGGAGGTTTGTGGTTTTGGTTTTTTTTTGGCACTGTGATTAGACAGTGCTAGTTGCATTTTTGTACTTCAGGAAATTTAAAATTTTCTTTGTGAATCCTCTATGTGCAAATCTGTTAGATGCAGTGAAAGTTACAGATGAAGTGAAATGATATCTGGGAGTTTTTTGAAAGATCTCAGAACGGGTACCCTGGGAGGACAGAGGGACCATGATCAGCAGAACATTGATCACTTTTGAAATTGAGTGGTGTGTACTTGGGGGTTCATCATGATTTTTATTTTCTGTACTTTCATGATAAATTTCCATTTTTGTGGTTAAAAAAAAAGTTAACATCCTCTCCCCGGGTGGTAGTATTAGAATAATTTTTAATTTCCTTCCCTACTCATTTCCTATTTTACCCCAATGTTTTAAAAACTGAGCACATATTAATCACAGAGTTAAAAGTCCCCTTGTCTAGGCATTTAAAAGTAAAGACAGGGACTTCCCTTGTGGTCCAGTGGCTAAGAATCCACTGCAGAGGGCATGGGTTTGATCCTTGAACAGCGGAACAAGTTCCTGCACCTCACAGCCAAGAGAAAAAAAAAGGCAATTTCCTGAAGTGAGTAAAAATGAAAATACAACATGTTGGCTTAGAAAAAATATATGGGAAAAGTATCAACAAGAAAAAAATAAAGTAAGCCTGATAGTTGGGTTCTGACTGGAAGAGGCTCTGGGTTCCCCGGGCCTTGACGTAGGGCTTGCCCTCACCAGGCCAGGTCTGTCGGTTCTCACAGGTGACCGGAAGTGGCCACTTGGCCTCAGGGAGGATGGTGCAAAGAAGGCAGGTGGGTGAGCTGGCCTTGCGAAGACAGGGAGTGAGGAAAGCTCTGTAGGAACATTACTTGCAGCCCATTTGACACCGCCAGTCAAAGGCAGGGTCTAGGTCTCCAGACGTTCTCGTGGGAAAGAGTGGCACTCCCCTTCTGGAAGGTACATCCCTGGGGTGGGGTAGCATGGGCCTCTACACACCTCAGCTCCACATGCACAGCAGGACACTTCCTGGAGACGTCCTCTCCTATTTGAAAACGTTCTACGAAGGTTTGGGGAGATTCTCTATTTGAGAAACACAGGACTGGAGGGAGGCCTCAAAGAACAGACAGAACCTGCTGCCCCCATTTCAACTGTGCTGATGGAAACAGTCCATTATAAATGCCTATCCCGAAAATGTTTTCTTTAAAAAATGTAGACGATCTACTATATATGGTGAGTCCTGTATCTTGGTGGCTCAGATGGTAAAGAATCTGCCTGCAATGCAGGTAGACGCAGGTTCAATCCCTGGGATGGGAAGGTTGCCTAGAGAAGGAAATGGCAACCAACTCCAGTACTCTTGCCTGGAGAATCCCATGGACAGAGGAGCCTGGTGGGTTATAGTCCACGGGATTGCAAAGAGTTGGACACAACTGAGTGACTTTCACTTTTTCAATGGTCAATTTGTGCCATTTATTTTTTTGACATGTTTGTCAATTTTTGACTTCCTTTCAGTTCAGTTCAGTTCAGTCGCTCAGTCATATCCAACTCTCTGCAACCCCATGAACTACAGCTCGCCCAGGCCTCCCTGTCCATCACCAACTCCCGGAGTTCACCCAAACTCATGTCCATTGAGTCAGTGATGCCATCCAACCATCTCACCCTCTGTTGTCCCCTTCTCCTCCTGCCCTCTGTCTTTCCCAGCATCAGGGTCTTTTCAAATGAGTCAGCTCTTCGCATCAGGTGACCAAAGTATTGGAGTTTCAGTATCAGCATCAGTCCTTCCAATGAACACCCAGGACTGATCTCCTTTAGGACGGACTGGTTGGATCTCCTTGCAGTTCCTTTAGCGTAAAGCTAATAAAATCCCATATTCAATGACTTAAATCACACTTACCTTCCAAGGAAAAACCAATAGCCATGCCACCTGAAAACTCCTCAGATCAATGCTAAGTTACCTCTAGAAATGCCAAGCATTTTCAGGCCTGGAAATAGTTGCAAGAAAATGCGGACATCTGTTCAGGTGAGCCGAGTTCAGTTTGTGAAGGTCTAACAGGTAAACTCGGAGCAGCTCTCAGTTTTGGGGTTCGATTTACACAGTAACGCCCTCAGCAGTTTTACCTCCATCTCTTTTATTTTACAATCTAAGTGCTTTAGTTTCAACATAAGATTCTGACGGCAGGAACTTTTTTGGCGTGGCTTTGTTGTTGTTCAGTCACTAAATCATGTTCAACTCTGCGACACCACGGACTCTAGCGTGCCAGGCTCCTCTGTCTTCCACTATCTCCCGAAGTTTGCTCAAATTCATGTCTATTGAATCAGTGATGCCATCTAACCATCTCATCCTCTGTCATCCCCTTCTCCTCCTGCTTTCAATCTTTCCCAGCATCAGGGTCTTTTCTAACATGTCAGTTCTTCACATCAGGTGGCCAAAGTATTGGAGCTTCAGCATTAGCATCAGACCTTCCAATGAATATCCAGAATTGATTTCTTTTAGGATTGAGTGGTTTGATCTTCTTGCTGTCATTTAAATGAGTCACAAGAGTCTACTCCAACACCACAGTTTGAAAGCATCAATTCTTCAGTGCTTAGCCTTCTTTATGGCCCAGCTCTTCCATCCGTACATGACCACTGGAAAAACCATAGCTTGACTTGTACGGCTTGCAGGATCCTAGTTTCCTGACCAGGGATCGAACCCGGGCTCTTGGCAATGAAAGCACAGAGCCCTAACCACTGGACCTCCAGGGAATTCCCAGCAGGAGTGCATTTTTTATTTTGCTAATTTACTACTGAAACACACAGTTTCTCAGAGCCTAGAGGACCTGGTCCAGCACAGTGTAAACAGGGGAGGGGTCAGGGCCAAGGCAGGGACACAGCTGTGGTTATGCGGCTGCTGAACAAGGCCGGTTGTAGGATCAGGGGTTTCAGTGACAAAACCGCAAATGAGGTTTTTGGCGCTTTGCAATCTGCATTTAGTGATGATGCTGGCTCACGGCGTTTTGGAATCCTGCCCTATGACTGGAAGAGCCAGACAGCTGTGGGGCTTGTTGCCTTACTCTGAATGCAGAGTTCAATCTGTTCAAAGGAATGATAGACTGAGATTCAGCCTGTGGGAATTTATTCATCTGCTAACCTCTGCCATGAGAGCATGGCCCAGAATCCTATAAGCAGAGTCCTGTGACCTCCTCCAGCTGGGACGCAACCCCAGAGTCATTTTTAATCACTCAGGACAGTGGTTTCAGAGTTGAGCCAAGTGTCTATTTGTTTAAAGCATCTCAAGGATGGGCTCACTTGGGCTTCCCTGGTGGTCCAGTGGTTAAGATTCCACTCTGAGCTTCCACTGCAGGGGGTGTGGGTTCAATCCTTGGTTGGGGAATAAGACCTTGCATGCCTCATGGCCAAAAAAAAAAAAAAAGATGGGTTCAATTCTCTCTCCCCCTTTTCAGTGGTTGGTGAACTAAAGCAGACTTAGGACCCGTGGTCCCATCACTGTTGGCCTCAGACACTAAAATAATCGATGGCTGCCATCTGCCTGTTCTGGAGAAGGCACCCCTGTTTGGGGCCCTTCACAGATGTGTGTTCTGTGGATCTTTCCTTCCTGAAGTTCACTAGCACATTATTTAGCATCTAGGTATACATAGACTATTCCAGTAGTCATGTATGGATATGAGAGTTGGAACATAAAGTTGAGCACTGAAGAATTGATGCTTTGAACTGTGGTGTTGGAGAAGACTCCTGAGAGTCCCTTGGACTGACAGGAGATCCAATCAGTCCATCCTAAAGGAGATCAGTCCTGGGTGTTTATTGAAAGGACTGATGTTGCAGCTGAAACTCCAATACTTTGGCCACCTGATGCGAAGAACTGACTCATTTGAAAAGACCCTGATGCTGGGAAAGATTGAAGGCGGGAGGAGAAGAGACGACAGAGGGTGAGATGGCTGGATGGCATCACCGACTCGATGGACATGAGTTTGAGCAAACTCCAGGAGATAGTGGAGGACAGGGAAGCCTGGCGTGCCATAGTCCATGGGGTTGCAAAGAGTTACGCATGATTTAGCGACTGCCCAACAACAAAACGGTGTGCCCTAAGACTGTGGCAGCTGATTCCAAGCTTGATGGCACTTCCTTCACAGAGCGGTTGGCAAGGAACAAGGTAATTCTGCAACAGAAATACTGCCTGGGGTCTCAGTTTGCCAGCTGAAGGGGCATGGGGTGGTGTCAAATTTTATTATGAGCATTCCTGGTCTCCTTGAAACAACCGCGTGAGAAGACACGTTATATAGCACGAGATCACAGACCCAGCCTGGCCCCCAACTGACTGCAGACACTGCGTTTCCTGGATATTGGTCCACAGATGTATGGGGTTAAAAAAAAAAAAAAAAAGGTCACATCAAGCCCTAAAGCTTAAGCTGATTTATAGCCTGCTGTTTGGCAAGATGACTTCCCCTAAGTTGATTTCTTGGGAAGCCCTGGGTGTGGCGCTTGACTCTCTACCCCTGAAGTGAAAGTCGCTCAGTCATGTCCGGCTCTTTGTGACCTCATGAAGTATACAGTCCATGGAATTCTCCAGGGCAGAATACTGGAGTGGGTAGCCTATCCCTGAGCTATCAGGAAAGCCCTCTACCCTTACTAGTGACGTGACCAAAGATGACCCATCTGAGGTCACCAGCACCTTTCTCAGGGGTTGACATGAAGGGAATCAACCTTTGGAAGCCCAGAGCGAGCCGGGACGGCCCACCTCATTTCCTTATAGACAGCCAGCCATGAGGGGGTGGCTGCAGTACTTTTAAGGGGCAACTACTTTAGGACGGACAGACCTCAGGGCGTGTGGCGGTGGGGGCGGGCGGAGGGGCTTTCCTGGTAGCTCAGCTGGTAATGAATCCACCTGCAATGCAGGAGACCCCAGTTTGATTCCTGGGTTGGGAAGATCCCCTGGAGAAGGGACAGGCTACCCACTCCAGTATTCTTGGGCTTCCCTTGTGGCTCAGCTGGTAAAGAATCCCGCCTGCAACGCGGGAGACCCAGGTTTGACACCTGGGTTGGGAAGATCCTCTGGAGGGGTGAATGCTACCCACTCCAGGATTCTGGCCTGGAGAATTCCAGGGACTGTATAGTCCATGGGGTCACAAAGAGTCAGACACAAATGAGAGACTTCCACTTCCACATTTCAGGACGGATAGAACTCAGGGGGTTATGAGGCGGAGAGGTCCTTGTTCATTTCATGTCAGTATCCAATAAAAGGCATATGGTGTGATGTTAGCAATGTAGTGATCTCTATACTCAGAAGCCAGTGGCCCTTTGGTTAACAACTTCTGGTGATTATGTGAAGCAACAGAGTAACCATCATGGCCACAGAAAGCATTTAAATCCCATGGACTCAAGAATTTTTTTTTAAGTTCTATTTATTTATGGCTGTGCTGGGTCTTCGCAGCTGCTCTGGCTTTTCTCTAGTTGAGGTTCGCGGGCTTCTCCTCCTCCCGCCACAGAGCACGGGCTCCAGGGAGCGTGGCCTCCAGCTCCTGCAGCACGTGAGCCCAACAGATGCAGCTCCCAGGCTCTAGAGCGACAGGCTCAACGGCTGTGGCCCACACGCCTAGTGGTTCTGCAGCACGCGGGGCCCTCCCGGGTCAGGGCTGAACCTGCGTCTCCTGCACTGGCGGCGGATTCTTTACCACGGGGCCACCAGGGAAGCCCAGAATTCACAGTGACGTGGAAACAGTGATTCTTAAGAAGAGCTACTGTGATCGTGTGGCTTAACTTTTATTTGCAAGTCGAATGTTGCTGTCACCCCTGCACATCAACTAGACATTGACAAGAGCGGGTGCTCCTCAAGTGAAGTCACAGGATCTTACTGCAAACTTTATATCATCCAAGGACACAAGCTCACCATGGAGACATTTAAGATCATAATGAACGTTATGCCTGAAACTAACATTGTTAAGTCAACCATACTTCAATAAAAATTAAAAGAATGGAGGTCAACAAGAAAACCAATGCAAACTTGATTTTACAAAATTTGACAATCAAGAGTAAGATACAGTCAAGGCAAACAGCCAAGTTACAAGTCACTTTAGAAGATGCGGTTTCGAGAACAGCAGAAATTTGAGTAAGTAGTCAGCCCTGGGAAAAGGAAATGGCAACCCACGAGAGTCTGAGCGAGCCTCGCTGGCGTGTGGAGAAGGGCAGGGGCAGACCCGGCCAGACCCCGCCTGCCACTACGGCATGGGGCCTGGGAACCGAGGGTCCCAGCTCCCGCCCTGGGCTCCAGCACAGCAGTGGGCACAAGGGAGACCAGGGCAGGGAGCATCCGTGTCACTTCGCTCTTCCTCGGAGTGAGCACGATGCCTTTCCTCCCGCTGGGAGAAGAGTCCTCTATGGGCCAAACGAAGTAGGACCAGACGCGTGGGCTGCCTCTGCCTGCACAGTCTGAGAGATGTCCTTGAGCTGCCGAAAAATCGGCACTTGCAGAGATGAGGTGGGAGAATTTAAAACTCAAAAAGGTGAACCAGAAAGCCAGGCGGGACGACAAATGAGCCACATGGCCACGGAGCCAACACGGCTGGCCTCTGGCAGTCTCGGTGCCAAACTCAGCACGCAGGGAGCTGCAGGCTGAGCCCACGGGGACAACCGTCCATCACCAGGGTCTGCGTTCGGTTTCGGGAAGAGCCCAGAAACGACACAGGGATCTGTCCCGTTTCAAGGCCTGCCTGCTCTGGCCATCCAACTTCCCTCCCAGGTGCGGCCTTCACATCTGGAAGACAAGGCCAGCCAGGTTATCGTCCAGGGGCAGAACTTCACCTTTGAAGCTGGGAGACGCCAGGCTGCGTTAGACCCTCTGGCCGATCATGGCTGTCTCTGAAACAAGACTCAGCATCGGGCGGCCTCTAGTGGCCACTGACGGCCAGGTATCACAGCGGACCCCTGACTCGCTGTGGAGGAAAAGGTACCTTCAACATCCTGCAGTGTCATGAGAATGGAAAATCAAGCAATCAGGGAGGAAAAATGAAACTATACCCTCAGTATCTTGCCAAAGAAAAGCCTCAAATAGTAGACAGATTATAAAAATAGTTTAGCCAGATTCTTTTGAGAATGTGTTTATTATGTTCCAAAACCTTGAATAACTCACTTTTCTTTTAAAAATTCAAACTGAAAGGAAAACTAGGGATTTCAACAATGTTCACAAAGGGTGGTGGCTGTCTTGTTTCAAGCTATGGTTATTATTATTTTGCCTAAAGAAAGGTGAACTAATATTTTGGAAAGCTTCGCCAATGGACAAACTTCATCTGGGTCTCCACTTTATGTCTTTTACTCCATGAAAATGTCTTTTCAAAGCAGTGTTATCTGCCCATGGAGAATTTAAACAGGAGTCATCATCATCTTCTTCCAGTTTCTGGAAACACATGGGTTTCACTCAGGAGGGCATTCCAGGACAGAATCCGTGACCAACCTCCCCGCTCCCCGCCTCCCCAGAGAAGCGGGACAGCTCCAGACTCCAGTGCAGGGGCACCAGGCTCAGCCCTGGTGAGGCCGCAGCTCAGAAGGTGCCCTGCCGCGTCCTGCAGGACCCAGGCCCCAGCTGCCCCAAGGCCCGGGTAAGCAGGGCCCCCAGGCACCCCCGTGCCCACCAGTCCCGCGGTACCTTGAGCTCCTCCTGTCTTCTGTGGTAGTAGAGCATCAGCTGCTTCTGCTCCTCGCTGCTGATGATGGGCTCTCGGGCTGGGGCTCCCTGGCCCCTCTGCAAAGACGAGGGGACAGCGCACTGTGGGTGAAGGCCTTCCGCGGGTGACCCAGGAGGGCGCAGCTCCTGTCTCACAGCTGCCTTTGTGCTGTGGTGGTTGTTTTGTGCTCAACTGGGTCCAACTCGTTGTGACCCCGTGAACTGTAGCCCATCAGGCTCTTCTGTCAATGGGACTCTCTCCAAGCAAGAATACTGGAGCGGGTTGCCATTTCCTACTCCAGGGATCTTCTCAACCCAGGGATGGAATCCTCTGTCTCTTGGGTCTCCTGCACTGGTAGGCAGATTATTCACCACTGTGCCACCTGGGAAGCCCAAAGCCCAAACTGTACTTTGTGGACGGCTAAACAGGTCATGTTGAAGCTGAAACTCCAATACTTTGGCCACCTGATGTGAAGAGCTCACTCACTGGGAGAGACCCTGATGCTAGGAAAGATTGAAGGCAGGAGGAGAAGGGGATGACAGAGGATGAGATGGTTGGATGGCATCATGGACTCGATGGACATGAGTTTGAGCAAGCTCCGGGAGTTGGTGATGGACAGGGAGGCTTGGTGTGCTGCAGCCCATGGGGTCGCAAAGAGTCGGACACGACTGTGCAACTGAACTGAACTGAAATGAAACAGGTCATGCATCTCTCATCATGCAGAGTGAATCGTCAAGGGAGCCTCACTCTTGCTCTGGGCCGTCACGGTGCAGGCTGGGGGTGTGTGCTGGTGACAGCTGTTCCCAAGCAGCCACTGCAGGTCTAGGGGGAAGGGGTAGTGATAATCGTGGAGGCCACCCTGGCTCCCCCAAACTTTAGAGAAATGGCTTAGGAGAGAGCACGGAACACAGCAGCCTGCAGGCACACAGCTCTACACCAGGTCTGTGCAGGTCTCCAGCCCTCCGCCTCATTCACAGACCAGCAGCACTTTGAAAAACTAGAGATCAGTGCTCGGGGCTGTATTTTTCATCTCAAGAAACAATCTGGGTTACTTGTAAGCCCTATTTTTAAAGCTGAAATCAACTTGGTACACTCTCCTTTCCCGCCTAATTAAAAGGACACCAGGACTTCCCTGGTCGTCCAAGGGTTAAGAACCCGCCTGCCAGGGCAGGGGGCATGGGTCGAGGCCGTCTCGGAAGAGTCCACACACTGAGGAGTGGCTGAGCCCAGGCACTGCAGACGCCAGCCTGGGCGCCGGAGCCCCGCTCTGCAACGAGAGGCCCGCGCCGCACGGAGAGGAGGGCCTGCTCACCCCTCACAAGGAGACCTCACAGTGAGCTCACTGCTCACAAGGAGAAAGGCCTTGTGCAGCCACGAAGACATTTCTTTAAACTGAAAAACCCCAAACAAACTCCAGATGCTGTCAACTGATCCCCCTTTCCTTCCAGCTTTCGTTGCTCCACAAAGAGGACAGTTTTAAGCTGGGACCACACAGGATCAGAGGGCCTGCATCGGGAGTTTTAAATCTTTCAGTTACTGTAAGTTTTTATCAGTGTGGAAGTAAGTTAAAAAACAACAGCAGTCACACACTGAAGTCAAAGCGCTTACCTGCTGGATCTTGACGATGATTTTGGTTTTCTCATTCTTCCCCACGTAGTCGGAAAGCTTCTTTGTACGTCTCAGCTCCTTGGCTGCCCACCACAGCTGTGCCTCTGATTCTTTGATGACGTTGAGCCCTGCCTGGGGGCCACAGTTGAGAATGGGCTTTAAGGTTTCCGGGGCATTGGCCTGGTCTGTGCCCCTCCCGGCGAGGGACCGGCTTCCAGTGCCCTGCCCTCCCGCCCCCTGGGGAGCACCGGCTCCCCTGCCCACTCACCGCCCTAGCTCACCTGGGCACCTTCCCTGTCAGTCTCCACTCGCGCCCTGACTCGGGTAACTTCCTGCCCTGGGAAATGGGGTATCCTATCTCAGTGGCACCCTCATCCATCCATGATGTAAGGTCCCTCTGAGACTACGGCCCAGGAAGAAAACGGGGATACTGCTGGGTGTTTAAATACAAAAGTCCCTGACTCAAGACAACTTCATCTGTGACTTACTGACCACATGATGGTGTGAAAGTGACCACACATTCTACTGACCACACATTCAGTAGAAACCATACTTCAAATTTTGAATTTTCATCTCTTCTCGGCCTAGTGATAGAGTGTGATATTTTCTTGGGATGCTGGGCTGTGGTGGTGAGCTTATGATCACCAGAGTAATCAACCGATACACTGACAATCATTCTGTACCAGACAACAGTTCTGTTTTTCACTTTCAGTACAGTATTCAATCAATCACATTATAAAATAGGCACCGTGTTGGGTGATTTTTTTCTAACTATTGGCTAATGTAAGTATTCTGGAGCACATTTCATGCAGGAGAGACTAAGCTATGATATTGAGGACACTAAATGCATTTTCAATGTATTAATATAATATTTTCAACTTATGTTAGGCTTGTTGGGACATAACCCATCTTAAGTTGAGGAAGATCTATGTAGGTATAATGGGGCTGTTAGTTTGCTTCTGCATATTCTACCTATTTAAGATGGCTCAGAGGAAGATACTGTCCCACAGGGTAAGGAATAAATGAGAAAAACAAAGGAAAGTGGAACATAAAGCTAGGAAAATATTCAGGAGCAAGAGGGAAGGCTAGAACACAAAATTCCATCAATGGGACCAAGACATTTGGCAGAAGCAGGCACAAATGAGGTTCCTGCCTTCCCAGTACTTCCCATTTCCCCAAGAACATGGGAAAAGTTTCCAGTTCCTCCCTCCTCTGCTGCCCCTCCGTGTGTGCGCCAAGCCCTCAACCAAGAGCAGACCTCTGGGGTCCCTCCCCTGAATTCACAACTCTGCTCTGAACACAAGCCTAGCAAGATGGAAAGCTGTGCATGAAGCAAAAACTACATTAGGACAAGTATGAGGTCAAATATGAGCAGCTTCTGCCCTGGGGCGGGGGTAGGCATGAACTTACATGAACAGAGACCCCAAGAGCCACCCACATACCTGAGTCCCCGACAAATCTTCTTTATTTTCAAATTCCATCCGGATGGGATCGTATGGTGGCAACCCCATGGGATAAACTATCATCACGGCACCTCGAAGCTGGTCCAAGGCGTCATTCACCATCTCCATGGTCACGCAGACATTGGCTTCCACTTGTTTCTGAAAGTGGTCACGGGTACTGTTATCTATGATGCGGCCAATCAACTCAACAGATGTCAATCAGGTTCTTGTACAAGACCCACACCAGCTCCTGCCGGAGCAGCAGACAGAATCAAACAGAGCTGCTACCGAAGTGACTCTGATCTACTTGCGGGGCTCAGCCACGGCCGCCACAGCCTCGGCGATAATGCAGAATATGAGTGGCATTGAGGGGGTGAAGCGTGGAGAACACTCCGAGAGCAAGAATCCCAGGATCTTAGCTCCCTGACCAGGGATCGAACCCACAGCCCCTGCAGTGGAAGCGCAGACTCTTAACCACTGGACCGCCAGGGAAGTCTGGTCAAGGACCTCACGCTTTAGCTCATGGGGTCTGCGCGAGTGCTGGAGAGTCAGCATTGGAGCTGAACTGAACTGCAGGCCCCCCAGCTGACGTCTGCACAAAGACTCTCAGGGGGACTGTAAATAAAGTGGTAACTGTGGAAACGAGGGGAGCAGTTGGGATTGAGGAGGCATTGCAGACGCAGGTGGTAGGGTACCAGACAAGGCATTCAGGTGAGAGAGAGGCAGTGACAAAGTGGACCCTGATACACCGGCGGCTGTGTTAGTAGAAATGAAAAGTCTGCAGGAAGGCCCAGCTCCCGGGTACAGGACACCCGGCAGAGGAATCAATGAGTCTGACGTGCTGGCTGGACTCCCAGATGAAAGAAACCCAGGGTGCAAGTAAAGAAGGGTTCTGGGGTAGAGGACAGAGGTTGGGGAGTTATCTGCAGAGAGTGGAAGCTGGTATTTGGCAGAGAAGATAAAATGCCAAGGAAGAAAGAATAGAAAGAGAAGGGAAGAGAGCTGAGGTTAACACACGTGGCGAGACACTGGGTTTAAGCAGCAAGAGGAAGAGAAAACAGCGACCTGAAGCTGCGAGGCAGCCAGGACAGAGGCCCACGGACGTGGTGAGGCCCACAGACGTGGTGCAAAGTCAGATGTGATTCAGGGGTCAGATGGGAAAGGCTTCTGGATGTGCAGCTCGGGGGCCACTGGGGGCCCCAAGGTGGCCATGTCTGTGGGGGGTAAGAAAACAGGGGCCAGGTTCTCAGAAACCCGGGAGGATCGGACCTGAGGCTCTGGGGGCCTCTCTTGCCTTACCTACCCCCAGGGCGGCTTATGAAATTGTTTCCAAGTCAGAAATCCCCATCACATGTGCTAGGCCTCCCTGGGAGGGGCCCGCGCCCACAGACAGTGTGACAGTCCACTAGACCTGGGGTCACCTGAGGGCAGTTGTCCCGCCCAGAGGACACCACCCCCCCAATATGCCCAGACAGGGGCGCCAGGGGGTCACTTTCTACAAAAGCTCCACTGATACCAAGGGCAGTGGTCCTGACCAGGCACCACGGGGGTGGACAGATAAACTCAAGGTGTGGCCTCAGGACGACAGATTCCCCACAATCCTGGGCTCCTGCCCTCGGCAGAGGGTGCACAGATGTCGCTGTCCACCCCCAAGGGGCCCCAGTTTGGATGCCCCACCACCTTCCACACTCTCCTGGAGGAACTTGAGCGATAGAGGCGGAGGCCCGGGTCCCAGGGGCTGGACGGTGGGGCTGCTGGGATCTGAGTGCCCACCTGCCTGCCGCGTGTTCTGACCCACGGGGTTAGCGGCCCCCATGTGGCAGGTCTGGGGAGGTGGGAGCCAGGCCGGCTACATGTGGGGGCAGCGGGAAGGGCCCTGGGTGGGACTCGAGCCCTGGCCCGTGCGAGCTCCACCACTTTGGGCAAACTGCTGCAGAAAAGCGACTGGAAGCCCTATGAAAGCTGTCTCTAAGCTATGAAATGACAACATAAAAATACACAAAGGGAAAAAGTGACACAAACGAATAGGAAGGATTTCCACAGAGGAGGCGTGGGGACTGGAGCGGGCGGAACAGGGCCCAGGACACTGCCCTCCTAACCTGTTCTGGGAGGGGCCAACTTGACTACAAGTTACTAGTTATTATCTACCCTTCTGGGTTTCCCTGGCGGCTCAGACGGTAAAGCATCTGCCTGCAATGCGGGAGACCCAGGTTCGATCCCTGGGTTGGAAAGATCCCCTGGAGAAAGAAATGGCAGTCCACTCAAGCATTCTTGCCTGGAAAATCCCATGGACGGAGGAGCCTGGTGGGCTACAGTCCATAGGGTCACAGAGAGTTGGACTCGACTGAGCGACTTTCACTTTCATCCTTTAAAAAAAATAGTCTCTGCAGCCAAACGCATTTTGCAAACCCTGGGTCGAACCAAAGCCTTCCCAACGCCTTTCCTATATTGACAAGCAGAAGAGCAGGCTCCCCTGAAGCATTTAAAGGATTCGCTGGCTTAGGAATCACAGTGATACCCAGAGCACTGGGAGGAACAGGAGAAGCAGCAGTTATCCAGGAAGACCATGGTGGAGGGAAGGTGGGGGCAACAAACATCAGGAACATGTAAATAAAAGCCACCGATAAAAACATTCAATTCCTGAAAAATCCTTAAATTACTTTCCTCCAGACTCACAGCCTATGTCTGTCAGCAGTCTGACTTCTGTTTCCCCTTCAATGAAACATTTTGTGTGTAAGTACTACTGGAGAGGGTTGCCATTTCCTTCTCCAATTCAGATGATTACAAAGAGCTAACTCAAAATACACACGCGTTGTGTCAGTCAGATTCCGCAGGTTCAGTGAGTGGCTACAAGGTTCGCATCTGCCCTACTCGTCTTTCTTTAGTTCTTAACAGACACAAACTATGATGCGTAAAAGAGATAAGCAGCAAGGATTTACTGACTAGCACGGGGACTTATAGTCAATATCCTGTAATAACTTATAATCAGATGAAAAAAACCACAACTGAATCACTACGTGGCCTGAAAGTAACCCAACACTGTAAATCAACTATAGCTCAACTTAAAAAAAAAAGGGATAAGGAAGCAAAATATAAGCACCAATTCATATTTGAGCCACATTGACACAAGCCAATAACTGTTTTTGTTTGACTTGAAGGCACTGAGAGGATTGAGGACAACTGTCACAACTAAGGGAAAGGGAAAAAAAGCTAAGGCCCGCTCTAAACATGCTTGTCTCCTTTGTCTCTGGAAGGGAGGCGGGGTGTGATGGGAGAGGAGGAGAGAGAGACAGAAAGAGAGAGAAAAAGAAAGAATGAAAAAAAGCTGGCTGGTAGATAACTCTGGAAGCCGTTAACTGGAGTTTGTATTTCAAAAGACAAGCTTTAGAACATCATTTAAAAAGCTAACCTTAGATATTATTGCTTTGGCTTCTTCTATAGTCTTCTTTATAACTTGCTTCATTTTTTCATTTGGAGCTAAAGAAATAAAAAAAGGAGAAAAGCAAGAGAGAAACAGTCATCTTTAGGACTCTTCTTAAACATCCTAACCCCTTCTGTCTGAGTCAGGGAGGAAGTGAGCTGAGAGAAGGTACAAGAATGGAATCCAGGCAAGGGACACAGGAAAGCTGGCTGTCAGAAGTTAGTTAAATCTCTCAAATTTGATATTCTTAATGAGTTATGGTGGTACTTAGCCATTGAAAATACTGAAAATACTAAAAACTACTAAAACAGAGTGATTAAGAGAATCTTGATTTAAAGATGAATAATGAACCGGTAATATTCTGTTAACTGTTTTTACAAGTACCATGATTTCTTTCTTTGATGCAATTTCACCCGAAAAGCAAAAAAAAAATCTCTCAAAATTGAGAATGGATTTAGGTATGAAAAGATGTGGAAGACAACCAACTATTATTATTTTCTAGGTTAAAGTTCAAAATAAATACCATTAATAGAAATTCCTATTATCTTCAATATATATATATATATATTTTTTTTTTTTTTTTCTGAGCATGCAAAGGCTTTATAGGGACACTTTCTTTCCTTTGCTCCTAAGAGTGTTTTAAGGGTATAATAAGTACTTAAGTGTTTGTTAACTGATCAATTATAATCTTTTAGAGGGAGCTCTTTATGCAGGTTAAAAGGGGTATGGTATCAAAATAGGTTATCATCCCCTTTCCCCTGCAATCCCACACAAACAACCATGTACTGAAAGGAGAGCAGTTTCCTCAGTGACCTGCCTGTCCTACACAGCTCTGTACAAGAGAGGCCTGTCGTCAATTCAAGTGGAGACCGCTGGGTTGACATTCATTTCCTCTTTCTACATAGAATCGCTAAATAAACCCTGATGTACAAACTGTAACAAAACATACCCTGCGATACATTTTCATCGATTATCCCCTCAGACTATTCCATTGAATGAGATGAAAATGCCAATTTTCAATCACTTGTTGCCAATAAAGTTGGTAATTTCTTATGGTTCATCTACTACATTTAAAAGCTAGCTTGAAACTTAGTAAGAGCAAGAAGACAGATGCCTTCTTTTCCATCTAATTCATCCTGGCTTAGCATTTTGCTACAAGTAGTTAATAGAGCTTCCCTGATGACTCAGATGCTAAGGAATCTGAATCTGCCTGCAAAGTAGGAAACTCAGGGTTCAGTCCCTGGGTCAGGAAGAGCCCCTGGAGAAGGAAATGGCAACCCACTCCAGTATTTTTGCCTGGGAAATCCCATGGACAGAGGAGCCTGGCGGGCTACGGTCCATGGGGTTGCAAAACAGTTCGACCTAACTTAGCAACTAAACAACAACAAGGAGTTACATGGTGCAGTATTTTATAAGTTTGAATAGAAACACTGCAGTCAGTTTTTAACCTGAAGAACTGTTTTCACACTGATGATTACATTCAGGCATTTGCAGAGAAGAAAAATGCTGGATTACCTTGTCCATTCCGCCGTCCAACATCATCTTTTTTAAATACTGAGCCTCCACTAGGGATACACTTTTCACCCCATTCATCCTTTAATTTCAATTCTTCAATCTGTTCATCAGTCAGTCCTTGCATATTAGGAGGCAGAAATACGCCATGTTCTGCTAATTCTTCCATTTCTTAAAAACAAGAGGAAATTAGACAATATGCATCACAGTCATTATTATAACACCTACACTTCACTGGAATGGAAGCTTCCTAGAGGTCAGGGGACCGTTGGCTATTTTATTTAACAGACACTTAGATGCCACTTGCTATGGCATACCTGTCCTTGACCTCTGACAAATGCTCACTGATTCATCCTAGATCAACAGAAGCAGAGTCTGGGGGCTCACCCACTGGTCACAGGCTGCAGTTTCTGTGCTCCAATCCTCTATGCTATGTTATACCTCCTGGCACTCAGGAGGCATAAATTCAAATTCACTGACAGGCTGAATACATACCCACATAGGGCGTTATGGTTTTGCAAGTGCATTCACATAGATTATCTCAATTTCTCCTTGTGAGGTAGGCCAGACAGTTATCAACATCCCCATCTTCTCCAATTTGCAGCGGAATCACCTGAGGCTTGCTCGGGTCACACTGCTACTACTGCAGCCCTTCCATGGTGGCAGAGATAGGAAAAGACCTTGATTTTCTAGTAGTATGTTCACTATTCAGATGCATGCTTTCTATTTTTCCTATTCCATATGCATTCACCCCAGAATGAATCCACATTTTAACCTTGCAAAATTGCCTTTCTTCTCCTTCCTTCTCTCTCTCCCTTCTTTCACATGAAAGAGGTATGTGGGGTCTCCATAGCACTTTGAGAAGACATCAGGTAGCCTGTAATAACACAGTACTGTGGAACAAACACTACAGAACAAATCACCAACTCGATGGACATGAGTTTGAGCAAGCTCTGGGAGCTGGTGATCGACAGGGAAGCCTGGTGTGCTGCAGTCCATTGGGTCACAAAGAGTCAGACACAACTGAGTGACTGAACTGAACTGATGGGACAAATGGTCGAACTTAATGGGCTATTTATGGGATACTTCTTGTCTCTCTCTCCCAACCCGACTGTAAGTATCTGGGGCGAGGGGAGGGGGGACAAGGAGCGGGCCTCATTTGCCCTGGACTTTGGGCATAGCCTGCCTGAAGCAGGCTATAGACAGGTGGTGCTGTGCACTAGTCATGTCAGACTCTGGGTGACCCCAGGGACCGCAGGGCCAGGCTGCTCTGTCCATGGGATTCTTCAGGCAAGGATACTGGAGTGGGTAGCCATTTCCTTTTCCAGGGGATCTTCCCGACCCAGGGACTGAACCCAGGTCTCCTGCATTGCAGACAGATGCTTTGCCATCCGAGCTACTAGGAAAAGAATCCGCCTGCCAGATGCAGGTTGGATCCCTGGGTTGGGAAGGTCCCCTGGAAGAAATGGCACCCACTCCAGTATTCTTGCCTGGAAAATTCCACAGGCAGAGGAGACTGGCGGGCTGCAGTCCACGGGGATGCAGAGAGTCAGACACGACTGAGCAGGTAGCACAGATTAAGTGAATGGGTTTCCTGCTCACTAATGAGACTAAACAATCAGCACCACATTTCAACTGATAATTTCACAGAAAAAGAAGCTGAGGCCCTTTTCCCCAAAGATGCTTTGATTTTAAAATAACACTTAATTGAGCTTGGTCTGCTGTTAATTTTACTAAGAAACTATACGAATGACCCATAAATGAGTTCTTAAGGAACAGACAGATTATGATCCTTAAGGAGGACTCTATGGTACAAAAATCACCTGATATAATTACAGAAACAATCACATCGTGGATCACACCCAGACTAACCTACTGTCAAGTACTGTGTTGCCTAAGGCTACAGTAAGGAGCTTCATGAGGCTGTGAGTGCTAAGTCGTTTGGTGTCCGACTCTTTGCGACCCCGTGGACTGTCACCCCGCCAGGCATCCTCTGTCCATGGGATTCTCCAGGCAAGATTACTGAAGTGGGTTGCCATGTCCTCCTCCAGGGCTCTTCCAGACTCGGGGATTGAACCCTGTGGCTTTTATGTCTTCTGCACTGGCAGGCACGTAACCGCTAGAATTTACATTTAAATGAACTGAAATAAAGAATGCAGTGTCTTGGCGGTGGTCAACAGCCACCTGAGATACCGGCCACCCACTCCAGTGTATTTTGGCCTGGAGAATCCCGTGGACAGACCACGCAGTCGCAAACAGTCGGA
Organism: Cervus canadensis; assembly: GCF_019320065.1. Taxonomy (NCBI): domain Eukaryota; kingdom Metazoa; phylum Chordata; class Mammalia; order Artiodactyla; family Cervidae; genus Cervus; species Cervus canadensis. Next base: position 2,186,618 of record NC_057412.1, on the reverse strand, counting down.
CACGACTCAGCAACTACCACTGCTAGACCGCACGGCCAGGGAACACGTCCGGCGGAGGAAAAGTTGCATTGATCCTCGCCGCTCCGGGGGTGGGGGTGGGGCGGGGAGCAGTGACCAAAACGTTTTAACATGAGGATCAGGCTGTTTCCTAGAGAAGGGAACACTGACCAAAACACTGTAACATGCCTTAGTAAAGTAATGCTCAAATTCTCCAAGCCAGGCTTCAGCAATACGTGAACTGTGAACTTTCAGATGTTCAAGCTGGTTTTAGAAAAGGCAGAGGAACCAGAGATCAAATTGCCAACATCTGCTGGATCATCAAAAAAGCAAGAGAGTTCCAGAAAAAACATCTATTTCTGCTTTATTGACTATGCCAAAGCCTTTGACTGTGTGGATCACAATAAACTGTGGAAAATTCTGAAAGAGATGGGAATACCAGACTACCTGACCTACCTCTTGAGAAACCCGTATGCAGGTCAGGAAGCAACAGTTAGAACTGGACATGGAACAACAGAAACTGGTTCCAAATAGGAAAAGGAAGTACATTCAAGGCTGTATATTGTCACCCTGCTTATTTAACTTATATGCAGAGTACATCATGAGAAATGCTGGGCTGGAGGAAGCACAAGCTGGAATCAAGATTGCCAGGAGAAATATTAATAACCTCAGATCTGCAGATGACACCATGCTTATGGCAGAAAACAAAGAAGAATTAAAGAGCCTCCTGATGAAATTGAAAGAGGAGAGTGAAAAAGTTGGCTTACAGCTCAACATTCAGGAAACTAAGATCATGGCATCGGTCCCATCACTTCATGGCAAATAGATGGGGAAACAGTGGAAACAGTCACAGACTTTATTTTTCTGGGCTCCAAAATCACTGCAGATGGTGACTGCAGCCATGAAATTAAAAGATGCTTACTCCTTGGAAGAAAAGTTATGACCAACCTAGACAGCATATTAAAAAGAAGAGACATTACCTTGCCAACAAAGGTCCATCTAGTCAAGGCTGTGGTTTTTCCAGTAGTCATGTATGGATGTGAGAGTTGGACTATAAAGAAAGCTGAGCATCAAAGAATTGATGCTTTTGAACTGTGGTGTTGGAGAAGACTTTTGAGAGTCCCTTGGACTGCAAGGAGATCCAACCAGTCCATCCTAAAGGAGATCAGTCCTGAGTGTTCGTTGGAAGGACTGATGTTGAAGCTGAAACTCCAATTCTTTGGCTACTTGATGCGAAGAGCTGACTCATTTGAAAGGACCCTGATGCTGGGAAAGATTAAGGGCAGGAGGAGAAGGGGACGGCAGAGGATGAGATGGTTGGATGGCATCACAGACTCAATGTACTTGAGTTTGGGTAAACTCCAGGAGTTGGTGATGGACAGGGAGGCCTGGCATGCTGCAGTCCATGGGGTTGCAAAGAGTCAGACACCACTGAGTTACTGAACTGAACTGAACTGACACAGGTCCTCAAAATCAGAAACCCACTACATCCTATACAAGGCTGGAAATGTTTGAGAGGGGCATATGGACTACGAGAGAGAACTGGTCTGTGACAACTAAACAGAGGCTGGCTCAGAGGGTTCAGCAGAATCAGTGGTCCAGAGAGGACTGATGGAATGAACTGATCAAAGCTGTATTTCCAGAGAGATCAAGAAGTTGGGCTGGAGAGATCCAACAGGTGCTTTGTAGTGCTGTTATCAAACTTGACTGTGCATTAGAATCACCTGGGAAGTTTTAAAGACTACTGGAGCCTGGAAACGTGTGCAGAGGTCAGTTTTTTTTGAGGGTGGGGGATGGGTGTGTGGAGAGGGTTTATTTCTTTGTAGCAAAAATGTTCAAGTCATCGCTAGCCTCAGAGGATGTAGGGTTGCCTTCCAAAGAGCTTTAGAGTGGAGGGAAGCTGGGCTTTTTTTTTTTTTCCCTTTAGAAAGATGCTGGTGACTAATCCTCATGTATCTGCTCTAGGTAACTGTTCTATTTTTGTTTGAATAATGTGTCCCCTTTGATACCGGCTTCAATGTTGTCCCCGATTTATCCCAGAGACAGATATTGTGTCCATAGAAGGAACCCATCTGTTTACTTATTTGAAATGACACTTTCAGAATCAATATAGATAAAATGTTTGTGAAGAAACATGCAAGATGGAAATTGATTGCCTAGTTTAGAATGCTTTCTCCACTGCTTACTAGCCATGTCTCTGGGAAAGTTACTTACCCTTTTAATCTGTAGAATACATACATTAGTAATGCCAACCTCTTAGGTTTTCATTGTAACTATGAAATCATATAAGTAAACAATATAGAAGATGTTTACTTATGATTCCCTGGTGGCTCAGATGGTAAAGAATCCACCTGCAATTTGGGAGACCTGAGTCTGATCCTTGGGTTGGGAAGATCCCCTGGAGGAGGGCATGGCAACCCACTCCAGTATTCTTGCCTGGAGAATCCCCACGGACAGAGGAGCCTGGCAGGCTATAATCCATGGGGTCGCAGGGAGTCAGACATGACTGAAGTGACTTAACACGCACACACATATAGTGGTTCTCAAAGTGTGGGCCCTTGACTAGAAGCATCAGTGTCACCTGCGGACTTGTTAAATATGCAAATTCTCTATCCCACTATAGAGTTACTGATTCACAAACTCTGTGGGGATGGGGGCCTGGCAGTTTGTGTTTTAACAAGCCATCCAAGAGATTCTGATATTGACTAAAGTTTGAAAACTGTTGTGTTAAAGATTACTTGTGGTTATTTAATTCCCATCAGCATATATTTCAAATAACAAACTCATTCTGGTGGTTATTACGTTATCTAAAAAGAAACATCCTCTTACAACTAATGAAACTAATTACTTTTAAATAGCCAAATTATTCTCCTTGATTCACATGTCCAACAATAACTCTAAAATGACTTATAATTATCTCCACCACTGAAACATCACTACAAAGTTTTCCAACTGGAATATACCAGTCCATGAGAAACATTTTCAGCTTTGCTCTGGATACAGATTTGAAAAATCTTAGGAACCAGGGTAGCTGTCTCGACTGTGAAGTGATGGGCTGGACTAGAGCCGTTCAAATTGTGATAAAGCAGGCTGACCAGGTGGGATGACATCATTTAGGAAAGACCTTGAAAGTCAGTAAAATTAAGCTTGATCTAGTAAAAATCGATAGGGACTATCGAACTTTTTTGAGCATGGGAGTGATGCAATGAATGCAAAGTGGAAAGCTTGAATTGTAATGCAGAGGGCTGGGTACCCAGGGGTGGCATCCTGGAGCTGGATAAGCTCTGAGGAAGGTGGAGATTTCAGAGGTCTTAGAATATAGGATGGGGACAAGGTCGGACAAGGATGGGGACACTGTCCTCAGCCAGTGAGTGTATGTCAAATTACAGTTTAAGCAGTGACAGTATCAGGCCCAAGGATATCATCTCATGGAGTATTTTCATTCAAAAAGCGGTTTCAGTGAAACAGGGGTGAGCCTGAACGTATTGCTAGTTCAATGCTTTCCCATCAGCTAAAGAGTCACTGACATTTTTGAGTCCCGTGCCAACAAGGATCCTCCTGCCTCGTGTCGCTCATGCCAGTAGAACAAGCCTGAGTTTGGTTCTGAAGCAAAGGGAAGCTTTGATCAGAGAATGGAGAGGTGGAGGCTCCTGCTCCAGATCACAGGCTGTCCCCCAGCGGTGGTGGGAAAGAGCTGCTTTAGAGTCAGAAAGGGTGAGTGCGGGTGCGCTGCTCAGGGCTCCGATTGCAGACAGAGCTGGGAGCCGCGTCGGCGCATCCGGCCGCCGTCTTGAACCCTGGTTCTGTGCTCAGCGCTCCTGCCTGTGACCCACCGGCTCGGGGCTGCGGGGCCCCGCACAGCCTCCCTGCACACTGCCGCTGTGGTCTTCATGGTGCCGTGTGCCCGACTTCTGCACGTGGCTCCCCCAGCTGAGAAGTTGGGCTCAGAGCTCTCCGATGACGAACTCTGGTCTGAAGTGCCCTATGTGAGGCTTCTGCAGGCACTTCCCTCTGAGCAAGTGGACAGAGGAAGCACAGAAGAAAGGGAAAAGGTTAGACTTCATTACCTAGATTCTCTTTTTATTTCCTGGGAATTGTTAATGGGCTTTGCCGTGAAAAGAGTCTACCAGCCTTTCTCTCTAGGGCTGCCACCTATTGAGATAAGCATCAGGGTCCTCTGATGCAGAGGAACAATGTGGAGGTAGAAGCCCCCTTTTAAGGGGATAATGAAATGATCAAGATGGGTCTTGAGTTTTCTTGTTTTTCCTGATTCATTCTTCTTTGTAATGTAATAGCTGAAAGGTCACTCTTACAGTTTAGAATAGTCTGAATGTTACAAGTGAGAGAGGATCTTAAGAAAAAGTAGAGTCACTAGGAAGAAAAGAGCAACGGGACTCTCTGGGTTGGTGTGTGTGTATAAGAGTGAGCACACATGAGCATGTGTGTGCATAGGGGGACTCATGCATTAAACATTTTACAAAGCTCGGCACAGCTGCTGCCCGGACAGTGAGTCATGTGGTTTCTGAAACATCAAATAATCCTTCTGCATTCATCTAGTGTGTAATTATGGCCTGTTAAATTTCTTTCTGGTATTTGTTTTAAAAATAAATACCCAGTCAGAGCAATTTAACCCTCTGCGTTCCTTCCAGCTGTTCTATTGCATCATTGATTCAAATGTCACCCTGAGATGTTGAAACCTGCCTGTGTGGCATTATGTTCTGTAACCTTTCATTTCACACAGGTCAACAACTGGCTTTTAAATGGTAGTAAATTTCAGGCATACTGATTCAGGCTCGGCAGCTAGAGGTGAAGGGTTTATCTCTCTGGAAGTTTTGTGAAATAGCCAGTCACTCAGAAAGCAATTTTGAATCTTTTATTCAGAGCAAAAAGCTTAATGTAGTTACTAAGGTGAGGAAAAAGGATACATCTGCCTTACAAAACTAGTAGCTTCTGCATCCTCTCATTCTTATAATGGTGGTTACTCTGAGTTGTTGGCTGTGTCCTCTGGTCTTTTGGAAGCTTGGCCCATGGACAGGTAAATGTGTTATTTACTCTTGTCATAATTACTGTGAGCTTTTTCAATCAATATTTGGATGGAGGAACATCAATCCATTAAGTGTATCTTCTTGTGTCAAGGCCACAGCTGAAGTTTCTTAAGTTTATCACTATCCCAGATCTGCTGTTTGGTACTTAACTAGCTTGCATCATCAATCTAAACCTAGAAAACATGAATTATAGCGTGTGTGACTTCTACCATCTTTTCTTTGCAGATAGTCTCTAATACTCGAGATTCAGAATAGCTTGGACACATAAGGCTTCCTGGCCTCGCATGCATACGTCCTAAGTCACTTCAGTCATGTCTGACTCCTTGTGGCCCCATGGACCATAGTCCGCCAGGCTCCTCTGTCAGTGGGATTCTCCAGTTAAGAATACTGGAGTGGGTTGCCATGCCCTCCTCCAGGGGATGTTTCTGACCTAGGGATTGACCCACATCTCTTATGTCTCTTGCATTGGCAAGTGGGTTCTTTACCACTAGTGACACCTGGGAAGCCCTGGAACAATCTAAAATTATAGTGTCCTGGCCATGGGACAATCTAAAATTATACTATACATATTTTTTAGAAAGAAGTCTACTTTCCTTAAATACCTCCTTTCAAGACAGTTCTTTGGTCCTGTCTTCATTTTAAAACTATTAATCACCACTTAAGAAGAAAGGAGAAAGGTTTGAAGGTGAATTAGCTCCCAACTAAAGGATACCCTATATCAGGGGTCCCCAGCCTCTGGGATCTAGGGCCTGATGATATGAGGTGGATCTGATGCAATAATAACAGAAATAAAATTCACAATAAATGTATTGCTCTTGAATCATCCTGAAATCACCTCCACCCCCCACCCCCAACCCCTGGTCTGTGAAAAAACTGTCTTCCATGAAACCAGTCCCTGGTGCCAAAAAGATTGGGAACTCTTGCCCTTTATGGAAGCCTGGAACCAATTGAATGCAATAAATAAAAGCTATATGCCTGGCTTTTTTATGCTCTGTGCCCTCCTGCTTATAGAAAAGTTGGCAGGAATTATAACTGAACTCGTTAAAAGATTGTGGAATTTATTTTCTGTGCCAGTTGATATGCTAAGCGAAGGTATTTTCAACATTGTGAAATTTATAGGACAGCTATTATGCACATTTTATAGGTGAATATACTGAAGATAAGAGAGATTAAGTGAATTATCCAGGGTCATATGTCAGCTAAGTGGCACAGCTGGTTCAGAAACCTATTTCTTATGACTGTAGGGTCAAGCTCTCATTTTGCATATCCAGTAAGATAACAGAGGTCAACGTCTTGATACTTAGTTCCCTCTGCTTCCTCCTCCCTGATCTGTGCTCAGCTGCCCCCTCCACCTGTCTCCTTCTTCAGGTCACAGTATAGTTAACACTTTGTTGAATGTTGTTTCTTCAGGGAATTCTTAGCTTTCCCGGACAGAGGAGTCCCTCTGTTATAGATTCAGTTCACCCTGCACTTTTCTTTCAGAATGTATATCACAACTAACAACTATTTGTGCAGTTTTTAAAAGTGCCTTTTACATGCCAGACTTTATAGTCTCTGAGAACATGAATTACCCCCGTCTTCTTCATCCTTATATCTCTAGCTCTTGGCAGAGGTGACATACATAAAACCAGCTCAAAACTTGTTTGTTCAACTAGTGAATGAATTAAATAGCTGTTTCTGAGTGGTAGTTGTTGTGTTATATTATTTGTGATAATTGAACATCATGCTTTGTATGGATATGCAGTAAGGTAATTGAAGAACCTGTCAGAGTAACAGGGCAACAAAAAAAGTGATTTCTGAGCACATCCTGAGGTTGAGGTGATGACACAAAGAAGGATGACATGTCCAAAGTGGAATCAGGAGGGCAGAGTGAGGGGAGAGAAAGTTAGCAAGTGCTGTGCCTTTGACCTGCCTGCCTGTCAGTTCTTAAAGACTTCTGAAAAAGAATAGCCTTTCAGTCCATTGCTTTGATAGGAAAGAATCAATTCAATTCATCTCTAAGCTTAGTACAGAGGTTCATGACATTGTATAGGAGACAGGGATCAAGACCATCCTCAAGAAAAAGAAATGCAAAAAAGCAAAATGGCTGTCCAAGGAGGCCTTACAAATACCTGTGAAAGAAGAGAAGTGAAAAGCAAAGGAGAAAAGGAAAGATACACCCATTTGAATGCAGAGTTCCAAAGAATAGCAAGGAGAGATAAGAAAGCCTTCCTCAGCGATCAATGCAAAGAAGTGGGAGGGGGGATCGGGATTGGGAATACATGTAAATCCATGGCTGATTCATATCAATGTATGACAAAACCCACTGGAAAAAAAAAATAATAATAATAAAAAAAAATTAAAAAAAAAAAAAAAAAGAAATAGAGGAAAACAATAGAATGGGAAAGACTAGAGATCTCTTCAAGAAAATTAGAGATACCAAGGGAACATTTCATGCAAAGATGGGCTCAATAAAGGACAGAAGTGGTAGGGACCTAACAGAAGTAGAAGATATTAAGAAGGGGCAAGAATACACAGAAGACTTGTACAAAAAAATCTTCATGACCCAGTTAATCATGATGGTGTGATCACTCACCTAGAGCCAGACATCCTGGAATGTGAAGTCAAGTGGGCCTTAGAAAACATCATTACAAACAAAGCTAGTGGAGGTGAAGGAATTTCAGTTGAGCTATTTCAAATCCTGAAAGATGATGCTGTGAAAGTGCTGCACTCAATATGCCAGCAAATTTGGAAAACTCAGCAGTGGCCACAGGACTGGAAAAGGTCAGTTTTCATTCCAATCCCAAAGAAAGGCAGTGCCAAAGAATGCTGAAACTACTGCACAATTGCATTCATCTCACATACTAGTAAAGTAATGCTCAAAATTCTCCAAGCCAGGCTTCAACAACACGTGAACTGTGAACTTCCAGATGTTCAAGCTGGTTTTAGAAAAGGCAGAGGAACCAGAGGTCAAATTGCCACCATCCACTGGATCATCAAAAAAGCAAGAGAGTTCCAGAGAAACATCTACTTCTGCTTTATTGACTATGCCAAAGCCTTTGACTGTGTGGATCACAATAAACTGTGGAAAATTCTTCAAGAGATGGGAATATCAGACCACCTGACCTGCCTCTTGAGAAACATGTATGCAGGTCAGGAAGCAACAGTTAGAACTGAACATGGAACAACAGACTAGTTCCAAATAGGAAAAGGAATATAGGCTGTATATTGTCACCCTGCTTATTTAACTTCTATGCAGAGTACATCATGAGAAATGCTGGGCTGGAGGAAGCACAAGCTGGAATCAAGATTGCCAGGAGAAATATTAATAACCTCAGATCTGCAGATGACACCACCCTTATGGCAGAAAGTGAAGAAGAATTAAAGAGCCTCTTGATGAAATTGAAAGAGGAGAGTGAAAAAGTTGGCTTAAAGCTCAACATTCAGAAAACTAAGATCATGGCATCCAGTCCCATCATTTCATGGCAAATAGATAGGGGAAACAGTGGCTGACTTTATTTTTCTGGGCTCCAAAATCACTGCAGATGGTGACTGCAGCCATGAAATTAAAAGATGCTTGCTCCTTGGAAGGAAAGTTATGACCAACCTAGACAGCATATTAAAAAGCAGAGACATTACTTTGTCAACAAAGGTCCATCTAGTCAAGGCTGTGGTTTTTCCAGTAGTCATGTATGGATGTGAGAGTTGGACTATAAAGAAAGCTGAGCATCAAGGAATTGATGGTTTTGAACTGTGGTGTTGGAGAAGACTTTTGAGAGTCTCTTGAACTGCACAGAGATCTAACCAGTCCATCCTAAAGGAAATCAGTCCTGAGTGTTCATTGGAAGGATTGATGTTGAAGCTCAAGCTCCAATCCTTTGGCCACCTGATGGGAAAGCTGACTCATTTGAAAAGACCTGATGCTGGGAAAGATTGAGGACAGGAGGAGAAGGGAACGACAGAGGATGAGATGGTTGGATGGTATTACCAACTCAATGGACATAAGTTTGGGTAGGCTCTGGGAGTTGGTGATGGACAGGGAGGCCTGGCATTGTGCGGTTCATGGGGTCACAAAGACTCGGACATGACTGAGTGACTGAACTAACTGAACTGAACTAAGCTTAGTATGTTAATAAAAAAAGAAAGATTTAGTGGCAATTTCAGTTATATCCTTTTTCTCCAACTATTTCCCAGGATATCCAATTGTTTTTCAGTGCTAGTAATGGCTTTCTACATTCTAAATCAATATTTGTTTTTGAGCCAGTGTCTTCATGTCTTATAAATTTGAAGCATTATCTTTCATATCTGTGTGAGGTTTAGGGAGAGATTTTATTTTTCCCTCTAGGTTCTGCTGCTTAGTTAATATCAGGTGAGATAACTTCTATTGTATTTTTTAAGGTCTGTTTCACAGTGTATCAACTCTGTGGTTTTGCATGACCTAAGGCAAAGATGATATAATCTGACCCAAGCTGCTTCTGATTAATTTGTAGATTGAAGTTTCATGTTGGAGAGATGTTAAGAATGTCAATTTTTAGAGCACTCAGGCTAACTAAAACAACTATTGTGATAGTGTTTTTTAATCCATTCTAAAGGGTTGCACCCAGTCAATATTTAGTGCTTTGACAGTACAGTAAAATATTTTTGACCAAGTAAATCTGATTTTACTACAAAATCTATTTAAGACAATAAAAAGAAAACAATTTCTTTTTATGTATAATAGACAATTATGATTATAAGCAAGTAAAATTGAGGTAGTCAGATATACAATAGGACACACAGGCACACAAATGACTTTTTAACACAAAGAGCAAGTAATTAAAGCCAAAACAATTATCCTACTCATTCAAAGAAAAAATCAGTAACTTCCAGAAATACACAAAATAGAATAGGTTGAAAAATAAACAGAAGCATTTCTATTCAATTTGGGACCAACATAAGAGGAGAGAATTTTGTGAAGTTGTTTAGGAAGCAATAGATCTTTTTCATTTTTATTTAGCTGGTGTCAAGCCTTTCAAGGTACAGTGAAAGAAATAAAGTTTGTCATATATACTTGATTTAAAAATAGCCGATTTAGGAAGGATTTGCCCATGCAAACAAGGTCAGCTTTTCTTCTTCATTCCCTTTTAGAGACAGTGGTCCTCTGGTCCTCATTTAAGGACTATTAGGAAAAAGAGTAAATGAGCTGGAGAGATCTTTTATTATAACAATATAGAGATATAGAGTTCAGAAAGGCCAGATCAGTCCTTCCCTATTCTGACCCTCTTTCTAAAATGATGTTCAAATCTGTTTCTAGGAATTGTTAATGCTGAAGTGAGTGAGGATGAGAGAAGTAGAAGATCTGTTCCATTTGAAGTTTACTTCCCTTTGTTTTTACTGCATAGTATTTTATTTTTTAATTAAAGAATTTAGAAAAATCACATACCTAGGCTTCCTGGATGGTGCACTGGTAAAGAATCTGCCTGCTAATGCAGGAGATACAAGAGACATGGGTTCGATCCCTGGGTTGAGAAGATCTGCTGGAATAGGAAATGGCAACCCACTCCAGTATTCTTACCTGGAAAATTCCATGGACAGAGGAAGCTGGTGGGCTACAGTCCATAGGATCACAAGGAGTCGAACATGACTGAGCACACACATACATACACACACCCCGACACACCCACACCATCACAAGCAGGACATAGAAAAATTTTCTTGTTCTACCAAATTCCCTCCTGCTGCATTGTGTATTAAAACTCTTTAAAACTTTTAAAAACATTCAAAACCATGTATTAAAGGTGGTTTTTTTCTTTTTGTTTTTCTGTTTTGAAAGTAAGTTTTCAGCTTTCTTGTGTAAATACTAGGAGTAGAATTTCTGACTTAAGTCATATGGTAATTATATGTTTAACTTTATGAGAAACTGCCAAATTGTTTTCCCAAGTAGCTACACCATTTTACATTCCCATCGGCAGTATATGAGAATTCCAGTTGCTTAAAAAAAAAAAACTAGATCATCCTCTTAGAAGTTAGTTATCTTTGGGAGGTTTTAGTTTGCATTTCCCTTATGTCTAATGATGTTGAGCATCTTTTCATTTGCTTTTGTTTTTTTTTTGCCATTTACACATCTTTTCTGAAATATCCAAATCTTATGCCTATTTCTTGTTGAATTTTTGGTGTTCTTTATGTATTCTCAAAACAAGTCCATTGTTATGTATGTGATATGGAAATTTTTCTCCAAGTGTGTATTTTATATTTTCATTCTCCTGACAGTGTCTTTTACCAAGCAAAAGTTTTTGGTTTTGATGAAGACTAATTTATCACTTTTTAAAAAATGGATCATTATTTTGGTGATGTATCTAAAAACTCTGTGTAACCCAGGGTCATAAAGATTTTTTTTCCTGTGTTTTCTTCAAAAGTGTTACAGTTTTCTGATTTACGTTTAGATCTATGATGCACATTGAGTTAATTTTTGCATTCAAGTGTGAAATATAGGTCAAGTTTACTTTTTTTAAAAAAAAAAATATATATATCTATTGTTAAAGCACAATTTTTGGTGAAGATTATTCTTGCTCCATTGAATTTCCCTTTGTATCTTTTGAAAAAGTCAATTGGTAGAATTCACTAGTAAAAGTATTTGGATCTGGAATTTTCTTTGTGAGGAGGATTGTAAATACCAATTCAGTTTCTTTAGTAGATGTAAGGATATTCAGGTTATTTATTTCTTTTTAAGTAGGTTTTTGGTCATTTAAATCTTCCAAGGAATTGCATTGATTTTTTTGATATTGAATTTACAGCTATAGAGTTGTTTTTAGTATTCCTTTATTTTTCTTTTAATGTCTTTCAGGTTTATGGTGAAACATCCTTTTATATTCATGATATAAATAATTAGTACCTTTTCTTTTTTAATATTGATCTATTAACATCTAGTTAGATACTTATCAATTGAGTTGATTTCTTTATAGAACCAACTTTTGTTTACATTAATTTTCTTTTTTCACTTTCATTGGTTTCTGGTATTGTAATCTTTTCTTCTACCTGCTTTGGTTTTGGTTTGTTCTTACTTTCTAATTTTTAAGTGGAAGTATACTTTATTGATTGGAGATCTTTGTCCTTTTCTAATATTAATTTATTAATATTTAATTCTATTTAATACTATGTTAAATTTAATACTATACATTTCCCTTCTAAGTACTGTTTTAGCTGTATGCCTCAAATTTTGGTGAGTTGTATTTTCATTTAATTCAAAATATATTCTAATTTTCTTTGAGACTTCTTATTTGACCATGGATTATTTAAAAGTATACTGTTTAACTTCCAAATACTTGGGGATTTTTTTCAAACATCTATGTTATGATTTATAGTTTAGTTCTATTGTGTAAGGGACCATATTTTGTATAATTTCAGTTCTTTTACATTTCTTATGTTTCATGTTACAAGGTAGAAAATGATCTATATTGGTGAATATTTCATGTTCTGCTGAGTGAAATGTTTGCTAAATGTCACTTAAATCAGTATAGTAGTGTGTTCAGTTCTTCCATACTTTTTCCTGGTTTTTCTTTTAGTTCTGTTGATTGTTGGGAGAGAAATGTTGCCATCTGTTGATTGTCTTTTGCCTTGAGAGTTGTCGAGATTTTGAATAATGTTATATTATGTCCTGGACATTTTGAATATTGTCTTATGAGACTCTGGGTCTTTGGGTTCTATTAAAATTCTCTGGAGAAAGTCAACAGTCAACCTGGTTCACTTTAGTTTAGACAGCATGTCCCAATCCATCTTCTGTAGGCTGTGAATCTGATGTCAGCTTAGTTTTCAGAGCCTTTCCGGTGTTCCCAACCCCGGCAGATGTAGGAGAAGGAGCCCTGAGCAAGTCCTGCTTGAGCTCCATCAAGGGGCCAGTGTGGGTGCATCCTCAAAGCCTCTGCTATTCTGCTTTGGATCAGTTCCACACATGCACAGTTCATGCATGAGCCCAGAACACTGTGCATAGGTTGGGGGCTGGGGGGCGGTCCTCTCTCCTTTCTCCAGCTCCCAAATCCTCCAGTTCTAAGATACCCTTTATCAAAATTTCCTGGCTGCAAAGCTGGGACTTTTTCTTCCCTGCACTATTATACATTTCCCTCAACCAAATCTGCCTTAGAGGTGAAATAGCAAGAAAAAAAAACCCAAAAAACCCAGAAAACCACAATGAGGTACCATTACACGCCAGTCAGGATGGCTGCTATCCAAAAGTCTATGAGCAATAAATGCTGGAGAGGGTGTGGAGAAAAGGGAACCCTCTTACACTGTTGGTGGGAATGCAAACTAGTACAGCCACTATGGAGAACAGTGTGGAGATTTCTTAAAAAACTGGAAATAGACCTGCCATATGACCCAGCAATCCCACTCCTGGGCATACACACTGAGGAAACCAGATCTGAAAGAGACACGTGCACCCCAATGTTCATCGCAGCACTGTTTATAATAGCCAGGACATGGAAGCAACCTAGATGCCCATCAGCAGATGAATGGATAAGGAAGCTGTGGTACATATACACCATGGAATATTACTCAGCCATTAAAAAGAATTCATTTGAATCAATTCTAATGAGATGGATGAAACTGGAGCCCATTATACAGAGTGAAGTAAGCCAGAAAGATAAAGAACATTACAGCATACTAACACATATATATGGAATTTAGAAAG